>NC_084739.1:67415588-67678088 GCF_033978785.1 Entelurus aequoreus
TTTTTTACACTACTTGTGTTTTTTTCATGTCACAAAGGTATCATCATTTTGTTAATGTTTTATTAGACAACATATTTCTGCTCAAACTCTTAATGGATCAGTCCCGATACAGCATCTACATCTACATAACAAAAAATAAATAATTAAAAAAAATATTTACCTCTATCAAAAGGTAAACATAGAGATAAAGGCATCATGAAATGACAAAGAGCTGACAAGTTTATATTAATAATGAATTTAAAAAACTGTATATGTATGTGTGCATGCTTTAATGCAACACTTGCCATGACTTAAAAAGTTAAAATTTAGGCGTGCTAAAGTGTTTGTTTTTTATTGGGTTGTTGGTTGGCTGTTGGAATTGTGCCGTTATTTGTTATCATAAAAGAGGTTACAACATGTAATAAAAATAGAAAGAAAAAAAACATATGTCTCTATAATGACTGGTGTTATTAACTGCGAATTATCTAGCTTGTGGCTATTTATGGCTAGCACGCTAATTTCTGTTAGCTAACATTAGCATTAGCATTAGCATTGGAAGTCACTTACTAGTTTAGCAGGAACAAAGCAGCGTAGGTCTGAAATCCCTCCTTCATTGTCCTTTTTTTGTCTCCTCAGGCAAAACTTTTTGTTTATTTGGTTGTTTTGGAGCGTCGGCCATAATAGGTCTTCTTCTTCTTCTTCCTCTTTTGTATTTTTGGTGGGACGCAGGCGTTCACACCGACTTCCTGCTTTTTAACGAATGGGGAAAGAGGGGGCGTGACGTCTGCCGTAAAGCAAGTCGGCACATTTGTAGTTTTAATGTGTCATTCAACTCGTTGTAAATCAATCCTCCCAAAAGTTATGACAATATTTTATGAAGTTTGAGAAGTAACTTAGTGCTGCTTTGAAGACGCTTTTTGACTGTGCCCGGAAAAAAAAAAAGTTTAGGGGGGCGGTTGTTTTACATGCAAATTGACACCTAAACACCCCGCCCCCCTCGTTGTTATAAAATGTGTAATTTACGTCAACATTTGTCCATATACATTCTGGTGAAAACTATATAATTAAGTTATACACATTGCATATTTTTGGGGCATATTAATTGACATTTTTCAGTTCAAAGAAATTGCTAACGTGCAGTACAACGGAGCGACCAGCAGAGGGCGACTGCCGCATTTCCTCATTGAATTGTACATCTTGCAGTGTTTAACACTCGCCAATATTTGTACTCTTATACATTTGCAACATAAAATTAACTTATTATAATCAATCTACAGCGTTTTCTGTACGATGTTTCACAAAATATTTATATATATATATTTCTTGATTTTTTTCTTGATGTTTCACAATATTTGGCAGAAGTTTTTTCCACACTAATTACGCTAACAGGAAGTGACGTATAGGATGTGACGTACCCAATGCGGCATTTTCACAATTAAAACGTACAGCAATACAAATTACGTTTCGCAACAATTTAAGCCACTAGTCACGCAATCTTTTTTTATTGGATAATAATATGAGAAAGAGAAAATGATTCAACAAGAAATATGCAAACATATTTCAACAAATAACACTGGAGCTAGCGGTTGATATCACAAATCCACTTGAGCCACCTCAGCATTTTTATTTTATTTTACATTCATTTAAATTTTTATTCAAGTTAAAAAAAAACATTGAAAAGTTCCCAAGTAGCCATTCTGTCCAATCCCTGCGTACTAATAGGGATGTATTAAATAAATATTTTTGAAGTTTTGATAGCATGCTAAAATGCTAATGTTACCAAAATATGACTGAGGTGTATGCCTACAAAATGAGCTAAAACAAAAAAAGCAAGCGTGATAGCGTCAGCATGCTAACAGGTATCATAACGCTGAGTTGTATACCTTCAAAATTCTCCAAAAAGCTAACATACTAATATTAGATTAGATTACACTCATGCACATAATCACGTGTATTCAAACATAAATTGACGTTGTTGCCCTAGGGTAAACTGGATAACACGTGGCTTAACCTATTGTTACTATAACAATCTACAAGGTTAATATAGGTTGCTTCTCTTTCTTCCCCTCCATTTTTCTGCATTATTTTGTATCTCTAGTTATCATTACGTATATGTATTGTTGCATTTGAACAACTGTATTGTTGATAATAGAGTTAATTATTGGTATTGTTCATTATCAATAGTGATATTTCTATTGGTAGTTGTATTGATCCATTTTTAGTGTAATAATGCTCATTGTCATTTCTGTATTATTTATTTCACTAACTGCTTCTTTGCTATCACTTTTACCATCATATTTGTACATATCCTATTTGCTGATGTTGTTCTATTGTTGTTGTTGTTGTTGGTGGTGTTGTTGTCTCTCTGTCTAATCCCCCTCTTGTCCCCACAATTCCCCCTCTGTCTTCCTTTTTTTCTCTTTCTTTGCCCTCCTGCTCCGGCCCGGCTGCACCAAATGATAAATAAAATACATTTAATAAAGTCAAATACAAATAAGGCAACTAGAGAAGTATCCCACACTTCTCTTTTGTAAATGTGAACAGCCGATATGGGCATCTACATCTACATCTACATCTACATCTACATCTACATCTACATCTACTATATGATTTGCCTGAGAAGCTGGACAGGACAAAAAAAATAAAATAAAATAAAATGGAAAATTAAAATAAATTACAAAAATTAAAATAAAAAACTATATGATTTGCCTGAGAAGCTGGACAGGACCAAAAATAAAAAATTAAATTAAATTAAAAATTAAAATAAATAAATACATACATTTTTTAAAAACTATATGATTTGCCTGAGAAGCTGTACAGGACCAAAAAAATAAAATTAAATAAAATTAAAACTTAAAATAAATTACAAAAATTAAAATAAAAACTATATGATTTGCCTGAGAAGCTGTACAGGACCAAAAAAATAAAATACATTTTTTTAAAAATAAAAAAAATAAAAATAAAAAAAACTATATGATTTGCCTAAAAAGCTGGACAGGACCAAAAAATACATGAAATAATATATATATATATATATTTTTTTTTAAATTAAAAAAACTATATGATTTGCCTGAGAAGCTGGACAGAACCAAAAAAAAAAAAAAAAATAGAAAAATAAAAAAATATAAAAAAAATAGAAAAATAATACATATATGATTTGCCTGAGGAGCAGGAAAGGACCGAAAAAAATAAATAAATACAAAATAAATACAAATTAAAAAAAACTATATGATTTGCCTGAGAAGCTGGACAGGACCAAAAAATAAAAAAATAAAATAAATACAAATTAAAAAATAGAAAATAAAAAAAACTATATGATTTGCCTCAGTAGCTGAACAGGACCAAAAAAACAACAAAACAAAAAAAGATTAGATTAGCGACAGCCCGTTAAAAAAATAGCTACAGGCAGAAAATGGCCCCTGGACATCATTGCTGTAAGCTTTTCTTCTTAAAAACACGGCCCATTTCCTACAGCAGCAGCTAGCACACCGATCGCTAGCTAGCTAAAAAAATAAAAAAGATAAAAATAAAATAATCAAAAAAATAATAAAATAAAATAAAAAAAGGATTTGGCTGAGAAGCTGGACAGGACCAAAAAATAATAATAAAAAAAAAATAAAATAAATAAAAATAGATAAATAAATTTTAAAAGAAAGAAAGAAAGAAAGAAAGAAAGAAAGAAAGAAAGAAAGAAAGAAAGAAAGAAAGAAAGAAAGAAAGAAAGAAAAAAAATTAAATAAATACATTTAAAAAAAATAATAATAATAAAAAAATATATATACATATGTATAAATAAATAAATAAAAAAATTTAAAAAAATAAATAAATAAAAATAAAAATAAAAATAAAAATAAAAATAAAAATAAAAATAAAAATAAAAATAAAAATAAAAATAAAAATAAAAATAAAAATAAAAATAAATAAAAACTATATGATTTGCCTGAGAAAATGGCCCCTGGACATCATTGCTGTAGGCTTTTCTTCTTGAAAACACGGCTCAGCTAGTGTGAGTCTGATTTTATTTCAACAAAACGCCAAAAATGGCTATGAACAGCGAGTCCTAGCACAAAGTAGCAGAGTCAATGACAGGTGAAATGTACAGCAAGAGTTGAAATTGTCGAAACGAAGGAAAGATGACAGAAGGATTGAAAAGTGCATTTATTTTCATGTTCAGGCACTTTAGTTATTGCTGCTTTGTAAACACCAAACAAAAGTGAGCACCTCAGGTGAGACTAAATTGTCAAATTTACTGCCCAGCAGAAATTTTTAAAATGTCAAGATCGTGGTTAGCGCAGATGGAGTTGGCGGAAAATATGCCAGTTCTAATGAGAAATTTCAAGAAATTAATAAATACAAGTCGGGACCTTTTTTTGTTTTTCTAAGCCTTTTCGTTCCTGGTGAACCTTCAAGTCGTTTGGTATCAATTGTGATGACGAGAGATGCTCGGAAAGAAAAGGACTAAGATATGTGACGCACGGTACAAAATAGAAGGATATAAAAACATGCAAACAGCACCAAGTCGTGACTAACACTCAGCAGCAAAAGAAAAATGTTAGGTTGAAACAGCTCGAGGCGTTGTCAGAATAATGGATCACTTCAAACATGCAGTACGCTTTAAATGCTTCGTAGAAAAACTTGTACAAATATCACCTCCAACAGCCTTCTGACCACGAGTCCATCACTAGCCCCTCTGTTGCAAGTTTTGTTGCTTCTATGTAACTTGTTTATGTGTGCTATGGCTAAGAGGGTTTTTTCCTCGGCCTCAGTCTGGACCCCCTCCCGTCAGCGATCCTGTTGTGTCTCCCTGTAATGTTTGTCCGATCTTGAATGGGATTGTGCTGAAAATCTCAATTTCCCCTCGGGGATTAATAAAGTACTTCAGACTCTGATTGACACAGAGATCTCTTAGAACTGCTGCATTAAAACTGAAACCGAATATCGTGAATTCATTCACCTGTGCCTTTTATACAGAACCTACGACTGATCAAATGTTAAGATTTGCGAGATACCCTTCACACAGACCCTGTTCTGGGTCTTGTGTTTTGAAGTAGGAAAACAGTCGGCTCTACTTAACCCATTCCGTGTCCATGCCTTTTGTTCAGAACAGCAACAAAGGTGGAAAAAGCTCGGTTTCTGTGTGAAAGGGGCTACTCAACCATTAAGTTCCACTTTCAATTTCCTGATTGAACCTCTGGCCAAACGTCTTCAGGTTCTTTTACAAAACAAAAGTAAGTAGTCTTGGTGCTCGGAGTTCTGCCAGCTCCGCACGCACTAAGGCTTTTTCTCGAGGTAATTCGAAGGAACCCACCCTTTCCTGGGCCTGCCACTGTCCAGCACCTTGCAGTACCACCAACCATTGGGGTTTCTCTCAAGAACCTCCAGACTGGTCCCCTCGGGGAATCCCATTGTCTCCTCGTCGCCGTGGTAATCCGCTATGGAGACGTAAACCTCTCTGAGGTTGTTGTGGATGATGTGGGGCTTGGGTCTCACGGTGGACATGGGAAGGGCGTTCTTCTGAGGGGTTCCGCCCAGGAATTCGGAGCTGCCGGTGCCGGATCGGTTCCGGCTGGGCAGCGTTATGTTGTTGGGCGCCAGGCTGCGTGGCATCGTGCCAAAGGAGGCGTTGCGTCTCACAGTGGGGCTGGAGCGAGGGTGGTCGGTGGAGTTGAGGGACTCGTTTCTCCTGAGAGAGCCGACCGGGCTTGGACTATCCCTGATGGGGGCTGAGATGAAGACAGACTGGGGACGGACAACCTGCTGCTGTTTGGCTCTGTTCTGTTTTCGTGATCCAAACAAGCCGGTCGGTATGGAAAAACCACCTGGAGGTTTGGAAGGAATGGGCGGAATCACTTTCTTTAGGTTTTGGTTGAGGTTGTTCATAGCTTGGACCCTTTGCTCGTTCTTCTCCAGGCTGTTGGACTTACTGAGGCTTCCGGGTTTTGAAGGAGTGCCGTCAGATTCCGATCCCGCTGTGTCGTCTTGTTGCCGCACGGGCTCTAGGAAGAACGTCGGCGCCCAACCCTCGGCGTCCCCCCAGCGGATATACCACCAGCCGCTCTCCTGCTTCTCAAGCACCAGCACCTCCACCCCCGCAGGAAAGCTCACCTCGGACTCTTGGACCTTCTCGTAAGGGTCGGTGGTGCGATAGAGAATGCAGCCTTCCAGGTCCGAGTCTCCCCGGCTGCCTTTGGAATAGTTGGAGGAGAACTCTGAGGACGTGCTCTGAGAAGAGAAGGAGTCCTCTGAGGAGACGACGGATGCGGTCTCAGAGTCCTCTCCTTTGGTTTTAGTGCCGTTCTTAAGCTGCCCTGTGGGCCGCAACTGTCTTCTCAAGGTGCTGATGTCCATCTTATCTCCACTGGACGCCTTTGCCAGCTGTGGCTTTGGTCTCACTACTGGTTTTGGTTTAGAGGAGGATTTGGTGTTGAGTGAGGCTTTGCTTTCCTCTTGGTCCTTCTTGGGTCTGGACATATCTGGAGTTGACTCATTGGAGGCGGATTTAGAACCTGACCCCTCCTCCCTTTTGGCTGACTTTTGGCTTCCGTTCAAGTCAATCTTCAGCTTGTTTGCCGCAGATCTCCACCCTCCTGATTTGAGGTTTTTCTTGCCAGTTCCTGACGAGACACTCGTCTTGGAGGAGTTGGAGTCCCGGCTGCACTGCCTCTCTGGGGTCTCCCTGAAGGGCCGGAAGCCATCGTTCTCATAGATGCACTCTTCCTCTCCCTCTGCCTCGTGGCCATCTTCGAACGACTCCCCCATGCGGAAGGAGGCGCTGTGGAGCGACGACGCCGGGGAGGGTTTTGAGGACAGTTGGGATCCTTTCTCGGAAGACGTGTCCTCGTTCTTCCCGTCCACCAAGGAAGCTTCGCCCCTCAGAAACTCAAACTCAGACTCCAGATCCAGATCACCAATAGCCGGAACATCATACTCCGGCTCTTCGTACACAGGCTTCCCGGGGGACTCTGGAGCTTCAGAACCAGGGCTGCTGGGAGGGACCGTCTCCACCGAGTCTTGTTTCTTGGCAGGTGGCGCCGGGGGTGGAACTTTGGGGCGGCATAGCGTGCTCGTCCGACGGTTCAGGTTAGGCTTCTTGCGTTTATCAATGTAGGAGCACGGAGCCCAGCCCTCCCTCTCGCCTATCTGTACATACCACCATCCTCCAGAGTTCTTCTCAATCACCTAAAAAAATCACAGAAAACAAACGCATGGTTACGAATGACAATGAAAGTCCGGGTAAAAGACTGCATGGTCCTTACATCTGCTTTTTGGCCCCCGTTGAAACTGATCCCATCAGATATGCAAGACTGGAACTCTGCAATGGTGTAGTACTCCGCTTCCACTGTAGGGGGCTCTGGAGGTGACGGCAAAGGAAAGCCCTACAAATACAGGAAGATAATTCTGTATTTATTAAAGAATACTGTCATTTAGGTTCATGTGGCAACATAATATAAAATACCATTATTATGTGGAGTTTTCAAACATTTTTCCCCTTTCATGCAGCGAGATAAATGTGGTTCGGATTTAATTACACAACCCAAAAGCAGTGAAGTTGTCACGTTGTGTAAATGGTAAATAAAAAGAGAATACAACAAATCCTTTTCAACTTATATTCAATTGGATAGACTGCAAAGACAAGATATTTCATGTTCACACTGAGAAACTTGTTTTTGTTTTGCAAATAATAATTCTGGGTGTTGTTGATAAATGACTTTGGCTTTGCATAGTAGAGTTTTAACTTGCCCTTACAGATGTAGCGACCAACTGTAGTTACTGACAGTGGGTTTGTGTAGTGTTCCTGAGCCCATGTGGTGATATCCTTTACACACTGATGTCACTTTTTGATGCAGTACCGCCTGATTTCCGCAGTGATTTCTACAGATTCTCTGAACCTTTTGATGATGTTACAGAGCGTAGATGGTGAAATCCCTAAATTCCTTGCAACAGCTGCTTGAGAAATGTTGTTCTTCAACAATTTGCTCAGGCATTTGTCGACAAAGTGGTGACCCTCGCCCCGTCCTTGTTTGTGAACGACTGAGCATTTCACGGAAGCTGCTTTTATACCCAATCATGGCACCCACCTGTTCCCAACTGGCCTGTTCACCTGTGGGATGTTCCAAATAAGTCTTTGCTGAGCATTCCTCAAATTTCTCAGTCTTTTTTGCCACTTGTGCCAGCTTTTTGGAAACATGTTGCAGGCATCAAATTTCAAATGAGCTAATATTTGTAAAAAATAACACAGTTTATCAGTTTGAACGTTAAATATCTTGTCTTTGCAGTCTATTCAATTGAATATAAGTTGAAAAGGATTTGTTGTATTCTCTTTTTATTTACCATTTACACAACGTGACAACTTCACTGCTTTTTGGGGTTTGATGAGATATTGACAGTGAGTGTTTGTATACTATATAAAGTACATACAACATATTTAAGTCATAAAAAGCATCCTCACCAGCGTTGCATCTCTGCGTGGAGGAGGTTTTTGCCTGAGGACTGGGGAGCCTGCGAAACAAAACAAAAAAATAATAATTGTTATAAATTATTTTGTTGTATTTCACAGCAAGTTTATAGGCCTAAAACAATGAATGAAACATTTTTTGAAAATGTCCAACAAAACAAAAAGCACAATCACCAAAAGCATGAGATAATATTTTTGGAAAGAATTAGAAACAATTTTGTAAACAATAGTTTGTAGTAGGGTTGTACAGTACACCAGTACTAGTATAGTACTGTGATACTAATGAATCATATTCGGTACTATACCGCCTCTAAAAAGTACCGGAGCAGAGGAGCATGTTCGGCAGCGCGCACACACAGAGTACTTACAAGCAGACACAGTGTGTAGACAGAAAAGGGAGAACGGACGCATTTTGGTGTGAAAAGTAAAGATAAAGACATGATCCCCCATTATAATTATATTCTCTGCATGTGTCACGAGATCAGCGACAAACTCTGAAACACCCTCAGGAAGAGGTGCTTTAAGACATGGCTACCTCGCTAGCGGCTAACGTCCATCCACAGTGTTTTAGCTACTTCTAAATCACTAATCCTGGTCTCCATGGCGATAAATAAAGTATGTTTCTTACATGTAACATTATCACTGGAGGACGAGGAATAGCTAAACATGCTTCACTACACACCGTAGGAGGATACAATAGCTCACCGGCGTCACAATGTAAACAAACGCCATGGGTGGATCTACACCTGACATCCACTGTAATGATACCAAGTACAATAGTGTATCTAGTCGATACTACTATGATTATTTTTTAGCATCAAAAAATATTTTTTTTTTATTCATATTATGTTTATAAAGTCAGTAAATACGTCCCAGGACACATGAGGACTTTGAATATGACCAATGTATGATCCTGTAACTACTTGGTATCGGATCCATACCTAAATGTGTGGTATCATCCAAAACTAATGTAAAGTATCAAAGGAGAGAAGAATAAGTGATTATTACATTTGAACAGAAGTGTAGATAGAACATGTTGAAACAGAAAATAAGCAGATATTAACAGTAAATGAACAAGAATATGAATAAACCATTTTTTACAGTTTGTCCCTCATAATGTGTACAAAATAATAGGTGTATAAATGACACAATATGTTACTGCATACGTCAGCAGACTAATTAGGAGTCTTTGTTTGTTTACTTACTACTAAAAGACAAGTTGTCTATTTTATTTAAGGACTAAATGACAATAATAAACATATATTTCATGCACACTAACATTTTTTTGTTCAAATAAAGCCAATAATGACATTTTTTGTGGTCCCCTTTATTTAGAAAACTACATTTTGGTACCAGTACCGGTACTAAAATATTGGTATGGGGACCACCCTAGTGTGTAGTGACATTACAAGTAATAACGATACGGGGACTGACCGATCTCCACTCGATGAGGTGCGATACGGGCCACAGCTGGCGAGGCCTGCTCTGCTCTTGCTTTGCTCTCCTCAGCGCCACCAACAGGGCTGGAGTCGGAACACAGCACCGGCGAGCTGATCTCCTTCCGTGCCACCGGTGGACTCTCCGAGACTACGTCCGCGTCCCTCTCGCCCGGGGCTTTCTTGTTGAGCAGGGTGCTGATCTCCATGATGTTGCCGATGATCTCCACCGGGCCCGTCACCGTCTTCTTCCGCGGGGACAGGTCCTCCTTCATCTTCTTGAGGTAAGACGCCGGAGCCCAGCCCTCCTTATCTTGGTACCTGCCAAACAAACAACACCCAGGATGCATCACAGGAATGCTCAGGGGAAGTCCTGCTGTGAGGCCCACCTGATGAACCACCATCCTTCCAGGTTCTTCTGAATCACTTCCACAGTGACGCCCTTCTCAAACGCTATTTCATCTTTTCCCTGGCTGGTGTAAGGTTGCACCGTGATGTACGTCTCTTCTGTGGAACACACAACAAAAACACATTTTATGTAAGAATGTGGACCCCATCTCATTTAATTCCCCTGAAAACATCCGCATGTTGCACAATGAGATGTAGGCATGAAATAGTCTGTGAAATATATATATTTATCAGGAATTTTCCCAATATATTTATCGGATACAAATATTTATATAAAATAAATTCTAATAGGAAAGTATAGTAAAATATTAATGTGTGATTAGTATGCAAGGCTAATATTTTGCTCAGAATTAAAGCAATGCAATAATCTCTGCTACTTTTTTCTGTTGGTTTCGCGATACGTCTTTAAATGGGTAATATTATCTTTTTTCCCTACATTTTAAACACTTCCTTGTAGGGTTGTCTCGATACCAATATTTTGGTACCGGTACCAAAAAGTATTTCGATACTTTTCTAAATAAAGGGGACCACAAACAATGTCATTATTATAAAATAGTGAACATACTAGACAACTTGTCTTTTAGTAGTAAGTAAACAAACAAAGACTCCTAATTAGTCTGCTGACGTATGCAGTAACATATTGTGTCATTTATACACCTATTATTTTGTACACATTATGAGGGACAAACTGTAGGAAATGGATTATTCATCTACTTGTTCATTTACTGTTAATATCTGCTTATTTTTTGTTCTAACATGTTCTATCTACACTTCTGTTAAAATGTAATAATCACTTATTCTTCTCTTCTTTGATACTTTACATTAGTTTTGGATGATACCACACATTTGGGTATCGATCTGATACCAAGTAGTTACAGGATCATACTTTGGTCATATTCAAAGTCCTCATGTGGCCAGGGACGTATTTACTGACTTTATAAACATAATATACATTTTAAAAAAGGAAAAAAGATTTTGTGACGATAAAAAATATTGATGTAATCATAGTAGTATCGACTAGATACACTCTTGTACTTGATATCATTACAGTGAATGTCAGGTGTAGATCCACCCATGGCATTTGTTTACACTGTGAGCTATTGTATCCTCCTACGGTGTGTAGTGAAGCATGTTTAGCTATTCCTCGTCCTCCAGTGATAATGCTACTTGTTAGAAACTTACTTTATTTGCCGCCATGGAGGCCAGGATTAGTGATTTAGAAGTAGCTAATACACATTAGCCGCTAGCTAGCTAGCCAAATGTTAAAGCAGCGCTTTCTGAGGGTGTTTCAGTGTTATAACTTCACCTTTATCTTTACTTTTTACACCAAAATGCGTCCATTCTCCCTTTTCTGTCCACAGACTGTGTCTGCTTGTAAGTACTCTGTGTGTGTGCGCTGCCGAACATGCTCCTCTGCTCCTAAAACCAGCAATGTCACCACGTGACGTCATGCCCGTTATGTGTGACTGCCATCATATCGCATTCTACACATGTCTCTTATGTGTGACTGCCATCTACTGGTCACAGTTATCATTTTACCATGCACCAAATAAAATAGCATCGAGGTCAGTAAGCACAACCAAAATGATTCCGTACATTAGGCGCACCGGGTTATAAGGCGCACTGTCGAGTTTTGAGAAAATGAAAGGATTTTAAGTGCGCCTCAAAAAAATATGGTACTTGCTTGGTTTTGCATGAGAGGACCACTTTAAAATGTGAAATGGACCTTTTTGTGTCCTTTTAAGAGTTGCATTATTTGCTCTCCTGCAGAAACACCTGCAAAGTGTATTTTAATGCAAGTGAGTCTAATATTATGAGCAAGATATAACAGCATGTTGTAATTCAGAAGATAGAACTGTATGATAATATCCCCCGCTAGAGGCTGACATTCTTTTACTGCTGTTTACATTTTTATTTGTATTTATTTATTTATTTATTATTATTTTTTTGTCCTGTCCAGCTTCTCAGGCAAATCATAGTTGTTGTTTTTTTTGTTGTTTTTTTTGTATTTATTTATTTATTTTTCGGTCCTGTCCAGCTTCACAGGCAAATCATAGTTGTTGTTTTTTTGGGTTTTTTTTGTATTTATTTATTTATTTTTCGGTCCTGTCCAGCTTCTCAGGCAAATCATTTAGTTCTTTTTAATACATATATTTTTTTTTGTAGTTTTTTTTTTTTTTTGGTCCTGTCCAGCTTCTCAGGCAAATAATATAGGTTATTTTTTTATTTATTTTGTTGGTCATGCCCAGCTTCTCAGGCAAATAATATAGGTTATTTTTTTATTTTTATTTTTATTTTTTTGGTCCTGTCCAGCTTTTCAGGCAAATCCTTTTCTTTCTTTTTTTTTTTTTTTTTAAATTATTATTTTTTCTATTTTATTTATGTTTGTCCTGTCCAGCTTTTTTTATTTATTTATTTTTTATTAATTCTTTTTTATTTTTTTAAATAATTTTTTTGGTCCTGTCCAGCTTCTCAGGGAAATCATATAGGTATTTTTTTTGTAGTTTTGTTTTATTTTTTATTTTTTTTTGTCCTGTCCAGCTTCTCAAGCAAATCATTTAGTTTTTTTAAATGTATTATTATTTTTTTTTTTTTTTTTTTTTTATTTTTTTTTTTTTTGTCCTGTCCAGCTTCTCAGGCAAATCATTTTTTTTATTTTTTTTATGTATTAATTTATTTATTTGTATTTTTTATTTTTTTTATTCTGTCCAGCTTTTCAGGCAAATCATGTAGTTGTTTTTTTCTTATTTTATTTATTTATTTTTTATTTTTTTGTTCTGTCCAGCTTCTCAGGCAAATCATTCATTTTTTATTTATTTATTTATTTATTTATTTATTTATTTATTTATTTATTTATTTATTTATTTATTTATTTATTCTTTATTAATTATTTTTTATTTTTTTATTTTTTTTTGTCCTGTCCAGCTTCTCAAGCAAATCATTTAGTTTTTTTAAATGTATTATTATTATTATTATTATTTATTTTGTTTAATTTTTAATTTTTTTTTGTCCTGTCCAGCTTCTCAGGCAAATATTTTTTTTATTTTTTTTATTTATTCATTTATTTTTTAAATTTTTTTTATTTTTTTTATTCTGTTCAGCTTTTCAGGCAAATCATATAGTTGTTTTTTTTCTTATTTTATTTTATTTATTTTTTATTTTTTTGTTCTGTCCAGCTTCTCAGGCAAATCAAATAGTTTTTTTAAAAAATTTAATTTAATTTTTTTTATTTTTTTATTTATTTGTTTCTATTTTTTTGTCCTGTCCAGCTTCTCAGGCAAATCATATAGTAGATGTAGATGTAGATGTAGATGTAGATGCCATCGGCTGTTCAGATTTACTTTACAAAAGAGAAGTGTAGGATACTTCTCTTGTTGCCTTATTTGTATTTGACTTTAGTAAATGTATTTATATTATTACCGGTGTTTACATTTGTATTGGACTTTATTAAATATATTTATATTATTACTGGTGTTTACATTTGTATTGGACTTTATTCAATGTATTTATATTATTACTGGTATTTACATTTGTATTGGACTTTATTAAATATATTTATATTATTACTGGTATTTACATTTGTATTGGACTTTATTAAACATATTTATATTATTACTGGTGTTTACATTTGTATTGGACTTTATTCAATGTATTTATATTATTCCTGGTGTTCACATTAAAGTGCACCTTAGTGTCCTTGGCCCAGGTACAGCGAGCATCTCTTCACTCGGCTGATGAATGCGTTCTTTACGAGGCCAATGGGCATCATTTCTTGTCATTATGGCAAGAACCCTGCCAGAACCTGTCCCGAGAGAACCCCGGGACAAAATGTAGAATAGGGGGGGAAAAAAATTGAAATAATTCACTTTTCCTTTTCGTCTTTTTTTTTTTTTTCCAAGGAAGGAAGTGGGATACAGTTGTAATAATTCCCTTTACTTCCAACACTTGAGTCCGATCCAGAGGAAAAGGATATTTATGTACACATTAGTTTCTTTCTGGCCTTCCGGGGGTTTTTGTGCGCGCGAGCTGGCGAAAGCTTTTCCTCTCCCAAGTCCTCTCGAACAATAATCCAGCCGAGGGGAAACTCTGAATCAGATGTTTTGTTAACCACAACATGCGTCGCTGTTTGACTTCATTCTAGTGGAGTCAGCAAAATGGTCCCCCCCTTTTTTTTTCTAAAGCAGTCCAAGGATGGAAACTACTCCTCCGTCTCTCGATACCAGAGAACGCTGCTGGAAAAAAAAAAGCCAGCACGAACCCAATAGCCTGTCCTCACTCCTCCTTCATGCCTGCTTTGATAGAAACCATCTTGGATGGTAATCTTTATAAGTCAATACCCGTCACAATTTGCTTTTGAACGCAGCATAAAGCCTTCCACTGTGTTCTGCACAACAGTGCGTGGGCTGCAGTTGTTTGGACAATAGTTTCTGGCAATGTTTGAACGCTGAAACAAAGACCTTTTTGTAACATTATTAGAGCTATTGTGAGCTGGAGTTGATTTAACCCTGACTCTCCCTGGCCTACTTACATAATTGGAAACCACATTTGGTTGCTGGAACTCCGGCCAAAAATGGTCGTCACAACCCTCACTACACTGCAAAAAGTCAGTGTTCAAAAACAAGAAAAAACTAAACTAAAATTAGGGGTATTTTATTTGAACTAAGCAAAATTATCTGCCAATAGAACAAGAAAATTTGGCTTGTCAAGACTTTCCAAAACAATTAAAATTAAAGCTGCAAGCAGCGTTGGACGGGTCCGCCTTTTGGCAGGTGCTAGTCCTAGGTGTCCCAATACTTTTGTCCAGTGGTAGTCCTGAGTGAGACCTACATAGAGGTTTGTGTTGCATGTCTCTACGATATTCGTACTGGGAGTTAGAGGAAGTTGTGTCTGTGTTTTTTTCCTAGGTGCTGCGGCACAGTGGTTCTTTTCTTTGAAGGCTCGTAAAATCAAAACCGTAGCACTTATTAAAACGCTTTCGCCAACTTTTAATCAGAAGGGTTCAATCTCTCTCCTGTAGTAGTTTGAAGCCAAAACGACAAACGCGCTCAGAGGAGATAATGTTTGATGTTTGGTGACCGCTTTTTAAAAAAAATTTGTTTTGAAGTGGGGATATCAAACTTCCTGTTGATTTTTGCTGAAGGATTTCAATCTATGAAATGTAGGTCTAAGTGAGACCTACGTAGAGGTTTTTGTTTCATGTCTCTAAAACGTTCCTACCGGAAGTTACAAGCAGTTTTGTCTGTGTTTTCCTCTGAGAAGCAGTTTTGTCTCTGTTTTATTCAAAAATTGCGCTATAGCGCAATTTTGAGTTTTGGGGTTCTGTTTTTTTTTAAGATCGCAATTTCCACCAGTCCCAATGTGTGTAAAATTTTGGTGAGTTTTGAAGTATTTTAAGGGGGTCAAATTATAGCTCAAAGAGGCAAAAATTAGTGTTTTTAGTCATTTTTTGTGTTGAAGGGGAAATTGCCAACTTCCTGTTGGTTTTTGCCCGAGGATGTGAAACTATGAATTGTAGGTCTAAGTGAGACCTACATACAGGTTTTTGTTTCATGTCTCTACGACCTTCCTAGTGGGAGTTACAGGCAGTTTGTTTTTGTTTTTTTACTAGGGGGCGCAAGAGCGCAATTTTGATTTTTGGGGATTGTTTTTTTTACTAAAGTGTGCTGTCTCAGTTTTTCCATGTGTGTATAAAATTTGGTGAGTTTTGAAGCATGTTAAGGGGGGCAAAGTAGTGCGCAAAGCTGCGAAATAATAATCAACCTTACAATTTCAATAGGTTCCTTTGTACCTGTATAAAGGACTCCCTGTGGGAGTCCTTTATACAGGGTACAGGCGGACCCTAATTAAAGCTGCAAGCAGCGATGGACGGGACCGACTTTGAGGGCTCATAAAATCCAAACCGGAGCGGTAATTAAAACTCTTTCATCAACTTTAAATCAGAAGGGTTCAATCTCTCTCCTGTGCTAATTTGAAGCCGACACGACAAACACGCTCAGAGGAGATAATGTTTGAAAAAAGGTGACTGTTTTTACTCAACTTTTGTTTTGAAGGGGGAATTGCAAACTTCCTGTTGATTTTTGCTGCGGGTTGTTAGTGTATGAAATATAAGTCTAAGTGAAACCTACATAGAGGTTTTTGTTTCATGTCTCTACGACATTCCTACTGGGAGTTAGAGGCAGTTTTGTCTGTGTTTTCTTTCTAGGGTGCGCTAGAGCGCAATTTTGAGTTTTGGGGTTTGGTTTTTTTGATTAGATCGCAATTTTCGCCAGTCCTGATGCGTGTGTCCAATTTGGTAAGTTTTGAAGCATGTTAAGGGGGTCAAATTACAGCTCAAAGAGGCGGCAGTATAATAATAAAACGCTAGAAATACAATAGGGTACTCTGTCCCAAAGGGACATCGGTCCCTAATTAGCTAACCTCAATTAACCCAAAAATACCTTAAAATAATATACTGTAGGTCATCACATCTCAGCAACAAGCTGTAATATCTTACTGAGATCATTTATGACCAAACCCCTTAAAACAAGTAAAACACTCGAACATAAAATCTGCTTAGTGAGAATAATTATCTTATCAGACAGAAAATAAGCAAATATCACCCTTATTTGAGATATTTCATCTTACTTAGATTTCACTTTTTGCAGTGTATCAGGCGGAAAAACAGGGTATTTAAAAAAAAAATTATTGTTATGCAGTGGAACCTCCAAAGTGGAACACAATCTGGTCTCTGACCCTGGTTGACTTCCAAGCAATGTTCCCTCTCATTTGTCATGTGTCTGAGCAAACGCAAACACTTCCAGAGCCCAGTGTGAACAGACTGTGGTCCAGCATCACACCTTTACCAAACCTGACCTAATAAGTTCAATATTTTATTAATATCATTATATAATTAAAGTGACTTCCAATGAAAATAACAAGAAAATCTTGTTTTTCATGAGCTATGTACCAGCGTGTCTGGGTGGGGGTCCTACTTCGGAAATAATGTGTACCCCATCTCATTTAACTCCCTTTAAAACATTCGCATGTAGCACAATGAGATGTAAGCATGAGATAAAGTGTACATTCCTGTAACCTCCAGAGCACAGTGTGAACAGACTGTGGTCCAGCATCACACCTGTCCCAAACCCGACCCAATAAGTTCAATATTTTAGTATTATTATTGTATAATTACCGTATTTTTGGACTATAAATCGCTCCGGAGTATAAGTCGCACCGGCCGAAAATGCATAATAAAGAAGGAAAAAACCATATATAAGTCGCACTGGAGTATAAGTCGCATTTTTTGGGGAAATTTATTTGATAAAAGCCAACACCAAGAATAGACATTTGAAAGGCAATTTAAAATAAATAAAGAATAGTGAACAACAGGCTGAATAAGTGTACGTTATATGAGGCATAAATAACCAACTGGTATGTTAACGTAACATATTATGGTAAGAGTCATTCAAATAACTATAACATATAGAACATGCTATACGTTTACCAAACAATCTGTCACTCCTAATCGCTAAATCCCATGAAATCTTATACGTCTAGTCTCTTACGTGAATGAGATCAATAATATTATTTGATATTTTACGCCAATAATTTCACACATAAGTCGCTCCTGAGTATAAGTCGCACCCCCGGCCAAACTATGAAAAAAAACTGCGACTTATAGTCCGAAAAATACGGTAAAGTGACTTCCAATGAAAATAACAAGAAAATCTTGTTTTTCATGAGCTATGTACCAGCGTGTCTGGGTGGGGGTCCTACTTTGGAAATAATGTGTACCCCATCTCATTTAACTCCCTTTAAAACATTCGCCTGTTGCACAATGAGATGTAAGCATGAGATAAAGTGTACATTCCTGTAACCTCCAGAGCACAGAGTGAACAGACTGTGGTCCAGCATCACACTTGTCCCAAACCTGACCTAATAAGTTCAATATTGTATTAATATCATTATACAATTAAAGTGACTTCCAATGAAAATAACAAACACATCTTGTTTTTCGTGAGCTATGTACCAGCGTGTCTGGGTGGGGGTCCTACTTTGGAAATAATGTGTACCCCATCTCATTTAACTCCCTTTAAAACATTCGCCTGTTGCACAATGAGATGTAAGCATGAGATAAAGTGTACATTCCTGTAACCTCCAGAGCACAGTGTGAACAGACTGGTCCAGCATCACACCTGTCCCAAACCCGACCCAATAAGTTCAATATTTTAGTATTATTATTGTATAATTACCGTATTTTACGGACTATAAATCGCTCCGGAGTATAAGTCGCACCGGCCGAAAAACGCATAATAAAGAAGGAAAAAACATATATAAGTCGCACTGGAGTATAAGTCGCATTTTTTGGGGAAATTTATTTGATAAAAGCCAACACCAAGAATAGACATTTGAAAGGCAATTTAAAATAAATAAAGAATAGTGAACAACAGGCTGAATAAGTGTACGTTATATGAGGCATAAATAACCAACTGGTATGTTAACGTAACATATTATGGTAAGAGTCATTCAAATAACTATAACATATAGAACATGCTATACGTTTACCAAACAATCTGTCACTCCTAATCGCTAACTCCCATGAAATCTTATACGTCTAGTCTCTTACGTGAATGAGATCAATAATATTATTTGATATTTTACGCCAATAATTTCACACATAAGTCGCTCCTGAGTATAAGTCGCACCCCCAGCCAAACTATGAAAAAAAACTGCGACTTATAGTCCGAAAAATACGGTAAAGTGACTTCCAATGAAAATAGCAAGAAAATCTTGTTTTTCATGAGCTATGTACCAGCGTGTCTGGGTGGGGGTCCTACTTTGGAAATAATGTGTACCCCATCTCATTTAACTCCCTTTAAAACATTCGCATGTAGCGCAATGAGATGTAAGCATGAGATAAAGTGTACATTCCTGTAACTTCCAGAGCACAGTGTGAACAGACTGTGGTCCAGCATCACACTTGTCCCAAACCTGACCTAATAAGTTCAATATTGTATTAATATCATTATACAATTAAAGTGACTTCCAATGAAAATAACAAACACATCTTGTTTTTCGTGAGCTATGTACCAGCGTGTCTGGGTGGGGGTCCTACTTTGGAAATAATTTGTACCCCCAGTGTTTCCCACACATTCATTTATTTGTGGCGGCCCGCCACGAAAGAATTACGTCCGCCACAAATAAAAAACTTTTTTTTTTTTTTTTTTTGTCCTGTCCAGCTTCTCAGGCAAATCATATAGTTGATGTAGATGCCCATATAGGCTGTTCAGATTTACTTTACAAAAGAGAAGTGTAGGTTACTTCTCTTGTTGCCTTATTTGTATTTGACCACTACTATTTTCTGTTTATTTGTTACTGACTGTGGCAGGACACCTCTGCCTCTGTTTCACTTTATGTTGCTGGTAAATAATATGGTTGTAGTAGTAGGCTAAAGTTAAATTATTTAGTATGCACTAATTAAAGCGGCAGAGCTTTAAGAGACATTTTAGCTTTTATATTTTATAAGATATATTTTTTGTAAGAACCACAATTAATAAATATATTTCAGTGAATAACTTATTGTTCAAATCTGTATATAAATATGTACATAAAGTGTTGTAATTATATTGTAAAATGGATGGATGGATGGATGGATGGATGGATGGATGGACGTTTAAAACAAAACTGTTATTATTAATTAGTAAGTGTACATTTTTTGAGCCTTTTTAGAGAAAATCATATCATTGTAGTAAATTATGCAAATTACTCGATGATGTCATGGTGACCACGCCCATAGCCACGCCCCCACCGCCACAGGTATCTTGGCAGTTTATGGGAAACACTGACCCCATCTCATTTAATTCCCCCTAAAACATTCGCATGTAGCACAATGAGATGTACGCATGAGATAAAGTGTACATTCCTGTAACTTTCTGTCTGTAAAATACATCTTTTTATGAGCATTTCTGTCATCTAGTAACAGCATCTCATGATTAATATCTATATATTAACATTCTTAATAAATGACAGTAGAATAAGCACACATCTGATTGAGGAGTCAGACAGTAACCACCTGGCATTTACACTATATGTGTAGTGTTGGAGTTGTCCCACTTTTTGCGTGGCCCTCAACGCACCAGTGGCTGATATGACATATGACAAAGAGTTGGGTCTTGTACGGCACAAAATGACAAATTTTGCTACATAGACGTTTTTTTACTAATGTTTTTGTTGTAGTGTAGATTGAACATGTTGAAACAGAAAGTAAGCAGATATTAACAGTAGATTAATAATCATTTTTTACAGTTTGTCCCTCATAATGTGTACAAAATAATAGGTACACAATATGTTACCGCATACGTCAGCAGACTAATTAGGAGTCTTTGTTTGTTTACTTACTACTAAAAGACAAGTTGTCTAGTATGTTCACTATTTTATTTAAGGACTAAATGACAATAATAAACATATGTTTCATGTACACTAAGATTTTTTGTTCAAACGAAGACAATAATGACATTTTTTTGTGGTCCCCTTTATGTAGAAAAGTTTCGAAAAGCATCGAAATACATCTTGGTACCGGTACTAAAATATTGGTATGAAGACAACCCTATTTACAAGTTATGCTATTGTCCTTTATTTTTACCACAGCAATAAATATCCACTGTTGCCATCGATAATGTCTTCATGAAACATTTGAACATGTTTACACACGTATAAAGAGAAAAGAATCACTGTTTGACTAAATAAAAATAAAGTAAAACTACTACCTAAACTGACGCATAGGACGGTGTTGCTGTAATTGATCAAGCCTTCCCAAAAGGCACCAGACATTGATACAACATTGATTATACGTGCATGTCCTTCAAAACTGACTTTGGGACAACGTTGGTGTCTAACGTTGGATCCACGCTGTTGGTCGGGAAATGACCAACATTGGTCACAACCCGACATTGAATAAACGTCGTCAAAAAGCATGTTGTTTCAACGTTGTATTTGTGTTGTAGAATAGTAAGAGTAAGTCTTTGCTCCACAGTAAGTCTTTGCTGTCGTCCAGCATTCTGTTTTTGTTTACTTTGTAGCCATACCTCCTCCCTGCAATTACATGTTTACGTCCCACTAAAGCAGTGTTTTTCAACCATTTTGAGTGTTGAAAAAATCCTGAGGCACACCACCAGCGAAAATCATTAAAAAACAAAACTCAGTTGACGGTAAAAAGTCGTTGTCGCAATTGTTGGATATGACTTTAAAGCATAACCAAGCATGCATCACTATAGCTCTTGTCTCAAAGTAGGTGTACTGTCACCACCTGTCACATCACACCCTGACTTATTTGGACTTTTTTGCTGTTTTCCTGTGTGTAGTGTTTTACTTCTTGTCTTGCGCTCCTATTTTGGTGGCTTTTTCTCTTGTTTTGGTATTTCCATGTCTTCCTTTGAGCGATATTTCCCGCATCTACTTTGTTTTAGCAATCAAGAATATTTCAGTAGTTTTTAATCCTTCTTTGTGGGGACATTGTTGATTGTCATGTCATGTTCGGACGTAGATTGTGGACGCCGTCTTTGCTCCGCAGTAAGTCTTTGCTGTCGTCCAGCATTCTGTTTTTGTTTACTTTGTAGCCATACCTCCTCCCTGCAATTACATGTTTACGTCCCACTAAAGCAATGTTTTTCAACCATTTTGAGCGTTGAAAAAATCCTGAGGCACACCACCAGCGAAAATCATTAAAAAACAAAACTCAGTTGACGGTAAAAAGTTGTTGTCGCAATTGTTGGATATGACTTTAAAGCATAACTAAGCATGCATCACTATAGCTCTTGTCTCAAAGTAGGTGTACTGTCACCACCTGTCACATCACACCCTGACTTATTTGGACTTTTTTGCTGTTTTCCTGTGTGTAGTGTTTTACTTCTTGTCTTGCGCTCCTATTTTGGTGGCTTTTTCTCTTGTTTTGGTATTTCCATGTCTTCCTTTGAGCGATATTTCCCGCATCTACTTTGTTTTAGCAATCAAGAATATCTCAGTTGTTTTTAATCCTTCTTTGTGGGGACATTGTTGATTGTCATGTCATGTTCGGACGTAGATTGTGGACGCCGTCTTTGCTCCGCAGTAAGTCTTTGCTGTCGTCCAGCATTCTGTTTTTATTTACTTTGTAGCCAGTTCAGTTTTAGTTTGGTTCTGCATAGCCTTCCATAAGCTTCAATGCCTTTTCTTAGGGGCACTCACCTTTTGTTGATTTTTGGTTTAAGCATTAGATACCTTTTTACTTTCACTCTGTTTTCCCAATGTTTTCCAACATCTGCAAAGCAATTAGCTACCTGCTGCCACCTACTGATACGGAAGAGTATTACATGGTTACTTACTCACTGTCTGTCATGTCCTCATGTGTCATGTCTTTTTATTTTTCGGACTATAATGTGCAATAATGTTGTATGTGTATATGTTTATATGTGCATATGTATGGCTATGTGCATGTGTGTATATATATATATATATATATATATATATATATATATATATATATATATATATATATATATATATATATATATATATATATATATATATATATATATATATATATATATATATATATATATATATATATATATATATATATACACTACCGTTCAAAAGTTTGGGGTCACATTGAAATGTCCTTATTTTTGAAGGAAAAGCACTGTACTTTTCAATGAAGATAACTTTAAACTAGTCTTAACTTTAAAGAAATACACTCTATACATTGCTAATGTAGTAAATGAATATTCTAGCTGCAAATGTCTGGTTTTTGGTGCAATATCTACATAGGTGTATAGAGGCCCATTTCCAGCAACTATCACTCCAGTGTTCTAATGGTACAATGTGTTTGCTCATTGGCTCAGAAGGCTAATTGATGATTAGAAAACCCTTGTGCAATCATGTTCACACATCTGAGAACAGTTTAGCTCGTTACAGAAGCTACAAAACTGACCTTCCTTTGAGCAGATTAAGTTTCTGGAGCGTCACATTTGTGGGGTCAATTAAACGCTGAAAATGGCCAGAAAAAGAGAACTTTCATCTGAAACTCGACAGTCTATTCTTGTTCTTAGAAATGAAGGCTATTCCACAAAATTGTTTGGGTGACCCCAAACTTTTGAACGGTAGTGTATATATATATACACATATCTTCTTTCTTTCTTTTTTGCTATTTATATTACTAAATTATTGTGTATGCACCTTAGGGGATCTGCTCCAATTCCGTTGTTCTTTGAACCTGTTCACTGTAACAATGACAATAAAACTCTATTCTATTCTGCCGAGCTCTAGACAGCACCAACACTCAACAACAACACCTAGTTTGCCGACTATAATTACTGGTCCAGTGCGCCTTATGGTCCGAAAATGAGGGTAAATATACTGAAAGTAAAGCGTATTATCATGAGGATGACAGTTAGTGGTTAGTGGGGTGGAATGAACAAGAAGAAGGAGGTCACATGACAGGGGAGGGCAGGTAGTCACTTCACCTGGGCTCTGCTGCCGGCTGATGACACCGCCCAGCGTCCATCTGCGGTCCAGCCTCTTCAGGTGCGCCTTGTGTCGCTTAGTAACTGACGGACACAAACGTGGAGCGCACGCTCGTCAACAAAGAAGGTTAAGAGTGAAAACACACACACACACACGTGACATGGAAGACATGTTGTTGTTGTTAGCTGCACATGGAAGAGCAGGTCAGACTGGAATGAGGGATGAAGTGTTAAATGAAGACATCTTCTCTCTGGCTTTTAATTGGGAGGTTATGAGCATGGTTTCCTCATCCTGTCATGTTGGAGCATCTGGGACACACATGGCTGCCACAGGAACTACAACAGACCGAAACAGCTGACATCTTAAAAGAACCGGAGTCCGCTCAGTCAGGGGTGTCCTAACTCCTTCCACCCAGGACTAACTACACACACTCTGAAGTAGCGTTGTCCCGGTATTAAGATGTATTTCAATACCTTTCCATACTTTTCTAAATAAAGGGGACCACAAAAAATGGCGTTATTGTCTTTATTTGAACAAGAAATATTGGTGTACATGAAACATATGTTTGTTATTGTCATTTAATCCTTAAATAAAATAGTGAACATACTAGACAACTTGTCTTTTAGTAGTAAGTAGGGCTGGGAATCTTTGGGTGACCCATGATTCGATTCAAAATCGATTCTTGGGGTCACGATTCCATTCAGAATCGATTTTTTTTTTTTTCAATTCAACACGATTCTCGATTCAAAAACGATTTTTTTTTTTTTTTTTTTTTTTTTTTTTTTAATGAAAACAACGCACAACAATACCATAATAATGCAATACAATTTCAAAACAAAACCCGACCCAGCAACATTCAGAATAGCAATAAACAGAGCAATTGAGAGCAATTGAGGACACACAAACGTGACACGGAACAATCTAAAAGTAGTGAGACAAAAATGAATATTATCAACAACAGCATCAATATTAGTAACAATTTCAACATAGCAGTGATTAAAAATCCCTCATTGATATTATCATTACAAACATTAATTTTAAAAAAAATACAAAAAATGAACAATAGTGTCACAGTGGCTTAAGCTTGCATCGCATCTCATAAACTAAATGTCGAATGATAATGTCAATGAGGGATTTTTAATCACTGCTATGTTGAAATTGTAACTAATATTGATACTGTTGTTGATGATATTCATTTTTGTTTCACTACTTTTAGATTGTTCCGTGTCATGTTTGTGTCTCCTCTCAATTGCTCTGTTTATTGCAGTTCTGAGTGTTGCTAGGTTGGGTTTGGTTTTGGAATTGGATTGCATTTTTATGGTATTGCTGTGTATTGTTTTGTTGAATTTATACATTTAAAAAAAAAAAAAAAAAAAAAAAAAAAAAATTTTTAAATAAATAATAAAAATCGATTTTTTAAAAATCAGAATCGATTCTGAATCGCACAACGTGAGAATCGCGATTCGAATTCGAATCGATGTTTTCCCACACCCCTAGTAGTAAGTAAACAAACAAACATATGTTTATTATTGTCATTTAGTCCTTAAATAAAATAGTGAACATACTAGACAACTTGTCTTTTAGTAGTAAGTAAACAAACAAACATATTGTTTATTATTGTCATTTAGTCCTTAAATATAATAGTGAACATACTAGACAACTTGTCTTTTAGTAGTAATTAAACAAACAAACATATTGTTTATTATTGTCATTTAGTCCTTAACTATAATAGTGAACATACTAGACAACGTGTCTTTTAGTAGTAAGTAAACAAACAAACAAACAAACATATGTTTATTATTGTCATTTAGTCCTTAAATATAATAGTGAACATACTAGACAACTTGTCTTTTAGTAGTAAGTAAACAAACAAACATATTGTTTATTATTGTCATTTAGTCCTTAAATATAATAGTGAACATACTAGACAACTTGTCTTTTAGTAGTAAGTAAACAAACAAACATATTGTTTATTATTGTCATTTAGTCCTTAAATATAATAGTGAACATACTAGACAACTTGTCTTTTAGTAGTAAGTAAACAAACAAACAAACAAACATATGTTTATTATTGTCATTTAGTCCTTAAATATAATAGTGAACATACTAGACAACTTGTCTTTTAGTAGTAAGTAAACAAACAAACATATTGTTTATTATTGTCATTTAGTCCTTAAATATAATAGTGAACATACTAGACAACTTGTCTTTTAGTAGTAAGTAAACAAACAAACAAACAAACATATGTTTATTATTGTCATTTAGTCCTTAAATATAATAGTGAACATACTAGACAACTTGTCTTTTAGTAGTAAGTAAACAAACAAACATATTGTTTATTATTGTCATTTAGTCCTTAAATATAATAGTGAACATACTAGACAACTTGTCTTTTAGTAGTAAGTAAACAAACAAACATATTGTTTATTATTGTCATTTAGTCCTTAAATATAATAGTGAACATACTAGACAACTTGTCTTTTAGTAGTAAGTAAACAAACAAACAAACATATGTTTATTATTGTCATTTAGTCCTTAAATATAATAGTGAACATACTAGACAACTTGTCTTTTAGTAGTAAGTAAACAAACAAACATATTGTTTATTATTGTCATTTAGTCCTTAAATATAATAGTGAACATACTAGACAACTTGTCTTTTAGTAGTAAGTAAACAAACAAACAAACAAACATATGTTTATTATTGTCATTTAGTCCTTAAATATAATAGTGAACATACTAGACAACTTGTCTTTTAGTAGTAAGTAAACAAACAAACATATTGTTTATTATTGTCATTTAGTCCTTAAATATAATAGTGAACATACTAGACAACTTGTCTTTTAGTAGTAAGTAAACAAACAAACATATTGTTTATTATTGTCATTTAGTCCTTAAATATAATAGTGAACATACTGGACAACTTGTCTTTTAGTAGTAAGTAAACAAACAAACAAACAAACATATGTTTATTATTGTCATTTAGTCCTTAAATATAATAGTGAACATACTAGACAACTTGTCTTTTAGTAGTAAGTAAACAAACAAACATATTGTTTATTATTGTCATTTAGTCCTTAAATATAATAGTGAACATACTAGACAACTTGTCTTTTAGTAGTAAGTAAACAAACAAACAAACATATGTTTATTATTGTCATTTAGTCCTTAAATATAATAGTGAACATACTAGACAACTTGTCTTTTAGTAGTAAGTAAACAAACAAACATATTGTTTATTATTGTCATTTAGTCCTTAAATATAATAGTGAACATACTAGACAACTTGTCTTTTAGTAGTAAGTAAACAAACAAACAAACAAACATATGTTTATTATTGTCATTTAGTCCTTAAATATAATAGTGAACATACTAGACAACTTGTCTTTTAGTAGTAAGTAAACAAACAAACATATTGTTTATTATTGTCATTTAGTCCTTAAATATAATAGTGAACATAGTAGACAACTTGTCTTTTAGTAGTAAGTAAACAAACAAACAAACATATGTTTATTATTGTCATGTAGTCCTTAAATATAATAGTGAACATACTAGACAACTTGTCTTTTAGTAGTAAGTAAACAAACAAACATATTGTTTGTTATTGTCATTTAGTCCTTAAATATAATAGTGAACATACTAGACAACTTGTCTTTTAGTAGTAAGTAAACAAACAAACAAACATATGTTTATTATTGTCATTTAGTCCTTAAATATAATAGTGAACATACTAGACAACTTGTCTTTTAGTAGTAAGTAAACAAACAAACAAACAAACATATGTTTATTATTGTCATTTAGTCCTTAAATATAATAGTGAACATACTAGACAACTTGTCTTTTAGTAGTAAGTAAACAAACAAACATATTGTTTATTATTGTCATTTAGTCCTTAAATATAATAGTGAACATACTAGACAACTTGTCTTTTAGTAGTAAGTAAACAAACAAACAAACAAACATATGTTTATTATTGTCATTTAGTCCTTAAATATAATAGTGAACATACTAGACAACTTGTCTTTTAGTAGTAAGTAAACAAACAAACATATTGTTTATTATTGTCATTTAGTCCTTAAATATAATAGTGAACATACTAGACAACTTGTCTTTTAGTAGTAAGTAAACAAACAAACATATTGTTTATTATTGTCATTTAGTCCTTAAATATAATAGTGAACATACTAGACAACTTGTCTTTTAGTAGTAAGTAAACAAACAAACAAACATATGTTTATTATTGTCATTTAGTCCTTAAATATAATAGTGAACATACTAGACAACTTGTCTTTTAGTAGTAAGTAAACAAACAAACATATTGTTTATTATTGTCATTTAGTCCTTAAATATAATAGTGAACATACTAGACAACTTGTCTTTTAGTAGTAAGTAAACAAACAAACAAACAAACATATGTTTATTATTGTCATTTAGTCCTTAAATATAATAGTGAACATACTAGACAACTTGTCTTTTAGTAGTAAGTAAACAAACAAACATATTGTTTATTATTGTCATTTAGTCCTTAAATATAATAGTGAACATACTAGACAACTTGTCTTTTAGTAGTAAGTAAACAAACAAACAAACATATGTTTATTATTGTCATTTAGTCCTTAAATATAATAGTGAACATACTAGACAACTTGTCTTTTAGTAGTAAGTAAACAAACAAACATATTGTTTATTATTGTCATTTAGTCCTTAAATATAATAGTGAACATACTAGACAACTTGTCTTTTAGTAGTAAGTAAACAAACAAACAAACAAACATATGTTTATTATTGTCATTTAGTCCTTAAATATAATAGTGAACATACTAGACAACTTGTCTTTTAGTAGTAAGTAAACAAACAAACATATTGTTTATTATTGTCATTTAGTCCTTAAATATAATAGTGAACATACTAGACAACTTGTCTTTTAGTAGTAAGTAAACAAACAAACATATTGTTTATTATTGTCATTTAGTCCTTAAATATAATAGTGAACATACTAGACAACTTGTCTTTTAGTAGTAAGTAAACAAACAAACATATTGTTTATTATTGTCATTTAGTCCTTAAATATAATAGTGAACATACTAGACAACTTGTCTTTTAGTAGTAAGTAAACAAACAAACAAACATATGTTTATTATTGTCATTTAGTCCTTGAATATAATAGTGAACATACTAGACAACTTGTCTTTTAGTAGTAAGTAAACAAACAAACATATTGTTTATTATTGTCATTTAGTCCTTAAATATAATAGTGAACATACTAGACAACTTGTCTTTTAGTAGTAAGTAAACAAACAAACAAACATATGTTTATTATTGTCATTTAGTCCTTAAATATAATAGTGAACATACTAGACAACTTGTCTTTTAGTAGTAAGTAAACAAACAAACAAACATATGTTTATTATTGTCATTTAGTCCTTAAATATAATAGTGAACATACTAGACAACTTGTCTTTTAGTAGTAAGTAAACAAACAAACATATTGTTTATTATTGTCATTTAGTGCTTAAATAAAATAGTGGCTTGGATCTGCTTGTGTTTGTTGTGTGCAAACATGACAAAGTCTCATCCTTACACACATCTTCTTGCCATTGCCTTTGGGGAAATCATTGAAAGTAAACAAGTTCAGTTGCTGTCCCGATACTAATATTTTGGTACCAAAATGTATTTCGGTACCTTTCTAAATAAAGGGGAGCACAAAAAATTTAATTATTGTCTTTATTTGAACAAAAAGTCTTAGTGTACATGAAATATATGTTTATTATTGTCATTTAGTCTTTAAATAAAATAGACAACTTGTCTTTTAGTAGTAAGTAAACAAACAAAGACTCCTAATTAGTCTGCTGACGTATGCAGTAACATATTGTGTCATTTATACACCTATTATTTTGTTTACATAATGAGGGACAAACTGTAAAAAATGGATTATTAATCTACTTATGAACCTATGAACATGAACACTACATCAACACACCCAAGGCAATGGGCATATACATACACACGCACCCCCGGGTGATGGACGGCTGGCAGCGCTTCATAGCAGCAGTCGACCTCCAGGGCCCCAACTCCCCCACCCTCTGTTGCGAGTTGTCGTGATTAAATGTAACGTGTTTATGTGTGCATGGCATGGAGGTTTTTTCCCACTCCAGACTAGGCCCCCTTAGGAGCCCAGTGTAGATTGTATTTTTTTACTCATCTTCTTCCCCAGCGTTTTACCTTTTTCCCACGTTTTACGTCCATCAGCGTTCCTGTTCTGTAACCCTGCACACTGTTTGTTTGTCTAATCTTGAACGGGTTTGTGCTGAAAACATAGTTTCGTTGTACTTGTTGCAATGACAATAAAGACTTATCGCTATCCCTACTTGTTAATATCTGCTTACTTTCTGTTTTAACATGTTCTATCTACACTTCTGTTCAAATGTAATAATCACTTATTCTTCTCTTCTTTGATACTTGACATTAGTTTTGGATGATACCACACATTTAGGTATCGATGTGATACCAAGTAGCTACAGGATCATACATTGGTCATATTCAAAGTCCTCATGTGTCCAGGGTAGAGTTGTACGGTATACTGGTATTAGTATAGTACCGCGATACTAATGAATTATATTCGGTACTATACCGCCCATTTTGTTCAAATAAAGCCAATTATGCAATTTTTAGTGGTCTCCTTTATTAGGAAAGTACCGAAAAAATGTTGGTACTGGTACCAAAATATTGGTATCGGGACAACACTAGTCCAGGGACGTATTTTCCTGAAGTTTATAAACAACAAAAATGACAGTAGTTACAGGATCATATATTGGTCATATTCAAAGTCCTCATGTGTCCAGGGACGTATTTACTGACTTTATAAACATAATATGAATTTTTTTTAAAAGGAAAAAATATTTTGTTAAGATATTATTGTAATCATAGTAGTATTGACTAGATACGCTCTTGTACTTGGTATCATTGCAGTGGATGTCAGGTGTAGATCCACCCATGGCGTTTGTTTACATTGTGACGGCGGTGAGCTATAGTATCCTCCTACGGCAGGGGTGGGCAATTAATTTTTACCGGGGGCCGCATGAGCAACCCGAGCACTGCTGGAGGGCCACATTGACAATATTTCAATTAAATTTTGCTCAATATTATTTTTGATGTATACCGTAAGATAAATAATAATAATAGCAATAATTAATAATAATAATAATACTTTCATTTAACCTAACTTAACTTTATACCAAAAGCCCTGCTTTGGAAATCATTTGTACCCCTTTCAGAGATCACATTTAGTTGCCCTTAAACATCCTCATGTTGCACAATGAAATGTAAGCATAGGATGAAGTGTGCATTCCTGTAACTTTCTCTAGTAACAGCATTCCATGATTAATATCAATAAATTAACATTAATAATAAATGACAGTAAAATAAGCACACGTATGACTGAGGAGTCATAGTGTAACTTTGTGTGGTGTTTGAGTTGTCCGACTTTTTGTGTGGCCGTAAACGCACCAGTGGTTTAGTGGTATGCGTGTTGGTGACAGATGACAAGTTGGTTTTGGCCTGGTTTGTACGGCAGAAAATGACTAGTTTTTCGAGATAGAAGTGTTTTACTCATGTTTTTGGTGTGGTTATGTCCGAATATAAACAGTTTTGCTCAATAAAGTGATGGATATAATTCCTGTCCTCGAAGCATCTCGATAGACGTTACAATAATTGAACGGTGTTCAATTGAACGGTGTTGACGAACACCGTTAGGGCCGCTTGTTGTCACTGTCACTCAAAGTTGCATTGCAAAATTACATAGAATAAATATGTTTATTTTGTTTAGAATTCAGATGGGATTTGATTTGGTGCGCGGCATATATTTGCTGTGCGCAGAGGACGCTTGAGCAGTGCGCAATTGCGCAGTGCGCGCACCTTAGAGGGAACGTTGCTTGGCAGTCCATGTCTTGTTGAAAACACGCCATTCCTCATCAACTTTTCTCTTTTTAAGCGTCTCGGGTGTCATCACTTGTCGCTGCATGTGCACCTTCACTCGCAGGTTACACACGGACATACGCCCACAAATAACACTTTTCAAAATAAAAGCAGCACAGTTGTACTGCGCGCACGACATAGATGTTTTTTCAACTTTATTTTGTAATTTGTGATTGCAGCTGTTCACATTCACTCACAATCACGCACACGCACACGTCCACACGGAAGTAATACAAATAACGCTTTTCAAAACAAAAGCAGCACCATTGTATTGCACACTCGACATAGATACTTTTTAAAATTTATTTTGTAATTTATGATTGGCCTCACGCGGGCTGGACAGGGATGCACAAAGGGCCGGATGTGGCCTGCCGGCCGCAGAATGCCCAGGTCTGTCCTACGGTGTGTAGTGAAGCATGTTTAGCTATTCCTCGTCCTCCAGTGATAATGCTACTTGTAAGAAACGTACTTCATTTGTCGCCACGGAGGCCAGGATTAGTGATTTATAAGCAGCTAAGACACTGCCGACTTAAAGCAGCTCTTCTGTTAAAATGTAATAATCACTTATTCTTCTCTTCTTTGATACTTTACATTAGTTTTGGATGATACCACACATTTAGGTATGGATCCGATACCAAGTAGTTACAGGATCATACATTGGTCATATTCAAAGTCCTCATGTGTCCAGGGACGTATTTACTGACTTTATAAACATAATATGAATTAAAAAAAAAACATTTTTTGATGCTAAAAAATAATCATAGTAGTATCGACTAGATACACTATTGTACTTGGTATCATTACAGTGGATGTCAGGTGTAGATCCACCCATAGCGTTGTGACGCCGGTGAGCTATTGTATCCTCCTACGGTGTGTAGTGAAGCATGTTTAGCTATTCCTCGTCCTCCAGTGATAATGTTACATGTAAGAAACATACTTTATTTATCGCCATGGAGACCAGGATTAGTGATTTAGAAGTAGCTAAAACACTGCGGATGGACGTTAGCCGCTAGCGAGGTAGCCATGTCTTAAAGCACCTCTTCCTGAGGGTGTTTCAGAGTTTGTCGCTGATCTCGTGACACATGCAGAGAATATAATTATAATGGGGGATCATGTCTTTATCTTTGCTTTTCACACCAAAATGCGTCCGTTCTCCCTTTTCTGTCTACACCAGGGGTGTCAAACTCATTTTAGATCGGGGGCCACATGGAGAAAAATCTACTCCCAAATGGGCCGGACTAGTAAAATCACAGCACGATAACTTAAATATAAAGACAACTTCAGATCTTTTTCTTTGTTTAAAAAAAAATAAAACAAGCACATTCTGAAATTGTACAAATCATAATATTGTTGTTGTTTTTTTACACTTACATGTTGCAGTTAATAGTATTCTATCTTTATTTGTCGTTATTTATATTTTCTGAATAAATTATGTGACAATGTTCATCAGTCAACTCATTGGTGTTAATTTTCAATCTATCAAAATAAAAAAAATATATGAAAATGTTTGTTATTTATGTAGTTTGATCATTTTCCTCGACTGATGTACTAACATCATGTTGTTTATTTTGTACATATATAGCATCATCTACAACGATACAAAGAATTGCTATTGCGACATCCAGTGGACACATTTAGAACAGCAGTTTCTTTCATTCAAAAGGTTCAGATTAATTTTTATACTTAGCAAACTCATCCCGCGGGACGGATAAAACCTGTTCGCGGGCCTGATCCGGCCCTCGGGCCGTACGTTTGACGCCCCTGGTCTACACACTGTGTCTGCTTGTAAGTACTCAGTGTGTGTGCGCTGCCCAACGTGCTCCTCTGCTCGTAAAACCAGCAATAAAGTACCGCTTTTGATTCATTAGTACCGTGATGCTATACTAGTACTGGTATCCTATCTGGAGGAGTGAGAATCTACACCAAAACATTGTTTACTTATGACGTTTGCAATTCTGCAACCCGCCTTGAGTGCGAATAGGAGATCCAACATCACATTTTTACACAATAAGACAACGTGCAGCAGGAACATGTTTGTGTTCAAACATTGTTTACAAGTCTAATAATCATTCCCATGCTCACACTTTGTTGTCCTCGCCAAACTAAATGCTGCGAAAGGCTTTGGCAAGTACGGCCGTAATCACCCCACCACACCGCAGAGTTCCAGTATGTGGAACCAAGGACACAAGTTCCAATCATGTGACTAACATCCTCTCCTGTACAGTACTTGACTGTACTGGACTGCTCATCACCAGGCTGTGGTCTGGAAGTCCTCCTCACTATTGACGCAGACCTGAATCTACTCTGTGTTCAGACCTGCAGTTAAAAGCCGAGTGTGTTCCACCTCCGTGAAAAGCTTTGCGGGTTTGTGTGGGTGTGTGGGTGTGTGGGCAGCCGAGGTCCATGATGACTTACCTTGCCCGGATTTGGAGGCGCCCAGCTCTATGTCGTCCCGCGTGCCGCTGTGGGAGTTCAGGTAGGTGGCGGGGACCCAGCCTTGCTCCTCCGCCGTGCTGACGAACCACCAGCCTGCAGGACAGAAACATGATCAGCACAGACTTGACCTTCTATCCCAGACCTGGGCATTCTGCGGCCCGCGGGCCGCATCCGGCCCTTTGTGCGTCCCTGTCCGGCCCGCGTGAGGCCAATTATAAATTACAAAATACATTTAAAAAAGTATCTATGTCGAGTGTGCAATACAACGGTGCTGCTTTTGTTTTGAAAATCGTTATTTGTATTACTTCCGTGTGGACGTATGCGTGTGCGTGATTGTGAGTGAATGTGAACAGCTGCAATCACAAATTACAAAATAAAGTTGAAAAAACATCTATGTCGTGCGCGCAATACAACTGTGCTGCTTTTATTTTGAAAAGTATTATTTATGGGCGTGTGTCCGTGTGTAACCTGCGAGTGAAGGTGCACATGCAGCGACAAGTGATGCACGTTTTACACCCGAGACGCTAAAAAGAGAAAAGTTGATGAGGAATGGCGTGTTTTCAACAAGACATGGACTGCCAAGCAACGTTCCCTCTAAGGTGCGTGCCTGCGCAAATGCGCACTGCTCAAGCGTCTGCTGCACGCAGCAAATATATGCCGCGCACCAAATCAAATCCCATCTGAATTCTAAACAAAATAAACATATTTATTCTATGTAATTATGCAATGCAACTTTGAGTGACAGTGACAACAAGCGGCTTTAACGGTGTTCGTCAACACCGTTCAATTGAACACCGTTCAATTATTGTAACGTCTATCGAGATGCTTCGAGGACAGGAATGATATTGATCACTTTATTGAGCAAAACTGTTTATATTCGGACATAACCACACCAAAAACATGAGTAAAACACTTCTATCTCGAAAAACTAGTCATTTTCTGCCGTACAAACCAGGCCAAAACCAACTTGTCATCTGTCACCAACACGCATACCACTAAACCACTGGTGCGTTTACGGCCACACAAAAAGTCGGACAACTCAAACACCACACAAAGTTACACTATGACTCCTCAGTCATACGTGTGCTTATTTTACTGTCATTTATTATTAATGTTAATTTATTTATATTAGTCATGGAATGCTGTTACACACACTATGTTGAAGTATTACTATTATTATTAATTATTATTATTATTATTATTATTATTATTATTATTTATCTTACGGTATATATCAAAAATATTATTGAGCAAAATTTAATTGAAATATTGTCGATGTGGCCCTCCAGCAGTGCTCGGGTAGCTCATGCGGCCCCCGGTAAAAATTAATTGCCCACCCCTGTTCTATCCTGTGACACCACCTTTATGTGCTACGTTTGTTGTGGCAACGCAGACACCTGGCAGCTGTGTGGAGGGCCATAAAGACTCGGATGATGGGAAGGGTTCCATCACAGCTGGGCCAAACCTCCGGTGCACATGTTCCTGAAGAACTGTTGTGTTCTGAGGCATCAGAGTCACACCACGGGAAGACTAACCTCATTGCATTAACAGTCACCTTTTATACACATTTGACTTTTAATGATGTGCAATGTGCAATGTTTTTCTGTTTATGAGCGCCAAAAATCTATCATCTTGTTACACTTTCAGTTGATATTGACTTTAAACTAAGTGATCCTGCCCCTTGTTTGATTTCCCCACCCTATGTGTGCGCTACGGTTGTACGGTATACCAGTACTAGTATAGTATGGCGGTACTAATGAATCAAAAATGGTACGATACTCGGTTTAAAAAGTACCGGTTCTCTGGCGTGACGGCGCGTCGTCACGTGGTGACATTGCTGGTTTTACCAGCAGAGGAGCATGTTGGGCAGCGCACACACACAGAGTACTTACAAGCAGACACAGTGTGTGGACAGAAAAGGGAGAATGGACGCATTTTGGTGTAAAAAGTCAAGATAAAGGTGAAGTTACAACTCTGAAACATGGTTAACAAGCTAACAGCTAACATCCATCCGCAGTCGGAAGTATTCTAGCTACTATAAATCACTAATCCTCGCCTCTGTGGCGACGAATAAAGTAATTCTCTTACAAGTAGCATTATCACTGGAGGACGAGGAATACACACCGTAGGACAGGGGTGTCCAAACTTTTTCCACTGAGGGCCGCACACGGAAAAATTAAAGCCTGCGGGGGCCATTTTGATAGTTTTCATTTTCAAATCATAACAAAACATATGGATTTTGGGGGTTTTTTACCTTTAGGGGTCCCGGGAACCATAAAGGGTCTAAGTCATTAAAATGTTGTTTTTTTTTATTTAACGCTTACAAGCAGACACAGTGTGTGGACAGAAAAGGGAGAATGGACGCATTTTGGTGTAAAAAGTCAAGATAAAGGTGAAGTTACAACTCTGAAACATGGCTAACAAGCTAACAGCTAACATCCATCCGCAGTCGGAAGTGTTCTAGCTACTATAAATCACTAATCCTCGCCTCCGTGGCGAAGAATAAAGTAAGTCTCTTACAAGTAGCATTATCACTGGAGGACGAGGAATAGCTAAACATGCTTCACTACACGCCGTAGGACAGGGGTGTCCAAACTTTTTCCACTGAGGGCCGCACACGGAAAAATTAAAGCCTGCGGGGGCCATTTTGATAGTTTTCATTTTCAAATCATAACAAAACATATGGATTTTGGGGTTTTTTTACCTTTAGGGCTCCCGGGAACCATAAAGGGTCTAAGTCATTAAAATGTTTTTTTTTATTTATTTAACGCTTACAAGCAGACACAGTGTGTAGACAGAAAAGGGAGAATGGACGCATTTTGGTGTAAAAAGTCAAGATAAAGGTGAAGTTATAACTCTGAAACATGGCTAACAAGCTAACAGCTAACATCCATCCGCAGTCGGAAGTGTTCTAGCTACTATAAATCACTAATCCTCGCCTCTGTGGCGACGAATACAGTAAGTCTCTTACAAGTAGCATTATCACTGGAGGACGAGGAATAGCTAAACATGCTTCACTACACGCCGTAGGACAGGGGTGTCCAAACTTTTTCTACTGAGGGCCGCACACGGAAAAATTAAAGCCTGCGGGGGCCATTTTGATAGTTTTCATTTTCAAATCATAACAAAACATATGGATTTTGGGGTTTTTTTACCTTTAGGGCTCCCGGGAACCATAAAGGGTCTAAGTCATTAAAATGTTTTTTTTTTTAATTTAACGCTTACAAGCAGACACAGTGTGTAGACAGAAAAGGGAGAATGGACGCATTTTGGTGTAAAAAGTCAAGATAAAGGTGAAGTTATAATTCTGAAACATGGCTAACAAGCTAACAGCTAACATCCATCCGCAGTCGGAAGTGTTCTAGCTACTATAAATCACTAATCCTCGCCTCCGTGGCGAAGAATAAAGTAAGTCTCTTACAAGTAGCATTATCACTGGAGGACGAGGAATAGCTAAACATGCTTCACTACACGCCGCAGGACAGGGGTGTCCAAACTTTTTCCACTGAGGGCCGCACACGGAAAAATTAAAGCCTGCGGGGGCCATTTTGATAGTTTTCATTTTCAAATCATAACAAAACATATGGATTTTGGGTTTTTTTTACCTTTAGGGCTCCCGGGAACCATAAAGGGTCTAAGTCATTAAAATGTTTTTTTTTTTTAATTTAACGCTTACAAGCAGACACAGTGTGTAGACAGAAAAGGGAGAATGGACGCATTTTGGTGCAAAAAGTCAAGATAAAGGTGAAGTTATAACTCTGAAACATGGCTAACAAGCTAACAGCTAACATCCATCCGCAGTCGGAAGTGTTCTAGCTACTATAAATCACTAATCCTCGCCTCCGTGGCGACAAATACAGTAAGTCTCTTACAAGTAGCATTATCACTGGAGGACGAGGAATAGCTAAACATGCTTCACTAAACACCGTAGGACAGGGGTGTCCAAACTTTTTCCACTGAGGGCCGCACACGGAAAAATTAAAGCCTGCGGGGGCCATTTTGATAGTTTTCATTTTCAAATCATAACAAAACATATGGATTTTGGGGTTTTTTTACCTTTAGGGCTCCCGGGAACCATAAAGGGTCTAAGTCATTAAAATGTTTTTTTTTTTTTATTTAACGCTTACAGTAAATCTCTACAGTATATCAACTTTAGGTTGATATACAATTAAAAAAAACAAAAAGGCTTTATGCCTTTTCTGTCAAGACAACTTTGTTTTTTATAATAAAACTGAAATATGCAGTATTTCCCCCACTGCCCAAAACATTCAGAAAGCAATGTTTGATGTGCAGTAATTAGAGCCTTAGAAGCATCAATATTGCAGGACACCATTGATATTAATTCATTGTTATTTTTGAGTAATCACAGTGAAAAGATAAATAAAATCCCATTAAATATATTTAGGATACAAAAGGTGCCCCCACTCAAAGTGATACATTTGTATTAGTTTTGTTTTTACTTTCAACACGTAAGTTACGAGATCAACTTCAGATATATCTGTCCATTTTATGTTTGAACTATTATTTTGTTTGTTTTATGCTCTTTTGTCAAAGAAAACGTTGATGTTTTTGTATGGCAACCACACAATATATGCAATATTTTCCACATAAAACATTTTAGAGTGAAATATTTGAAATAATTGGAGCCTTGAATAGGTCAATGATTCATTATAACATTGTTTTTTTTTGTTTTTTTTTAGCAATGGCAAAAAAAGAAAAATAAAGATAGACGAAAGAAGGGGAAAAAAAGCAGCCTGCATGGCAGCTTTGTGTCAACATTGCAACTTTTTCTAGTTATATTTCACCTCATTCTCCTTTTTTTAATGTTTATTTTTTATTTTTGCAATAGCATTTTCAGAATGTGTGGCGGGCCGGTAAACAATTAGCTGCGGGCCACAAATGGCTCCCGGGCCGCAATTTGGATACCCCTGACTTAGTAGGATACAATAGCTCAGCGCCGTGAATGTAAACAAACGCCATGGGTGGATCTACACCTGACATCCACTGTAATGATACCAAGTACAATAGCGTATCTAGTCGATACTACTATGACTACATCGAAATTTTTTATCGTCACAAAATCTTTTTTCCTTTTGAAAAAAATTCATATTATGTTTATAAAGTCAGTAAATACGTCCCTGGACACATGAGGACTTTGAATATGACCAATGTATGATCCTGTAACTACTTGGTATCGCATCGATACCTAAATGTGTGGTATCATCCAAAACTAATGCCAAGTATCAAAGAAGAGAAGAATAGGTAAACATGCTTCACTACACACCGTAGGAGGATACAATAGCTCACCGGCGTCACAATGTAAACAAATGCCATGGGTGGATCTACACCTGACATCCACTGTAATGATACCAAGTACAAGAGCGTATCTAGTCAATACTACTACGATTACATCGATATTTTTTATCATCACAAAATCATTCTTTTCAATTCATATTATGTTTATAAAGTCAGTAAATACATCCCTGGCCACATGAGGACTTTGAATATGACCAATGTATGATCCTGTAACTACTTGGTATCGCATCGATACCTAAATGTGTGGTATCATCCAAAACTAATGTAAAGTATCAAAGAAGAAAAGAATAAGTGATTATTACATTTTAACAGAAGTGTAGATAGAACATGTTAAAACTGAAAATAAGTAGATATTAACAGTAAATGAACAAGTAGATTAATAGTCAATTTTTACAGTTTGTCCCTCATAATGTGTACAAAATAATAGGTGTATAAATGGCACAATATGTTACTGCATACGTCAGCAGACTAATTAGGAGCCTAATCCTAACCCTAACCCTAACCGTGACCTTAATACCTTGAGATTGTGACATGGTTACATCCCCAGGTATATGGGAGCGTAATGTTATATGTGTAATGTTATATGTGTAATGTTATATGTGTAATGTTACATGTGTAATGTTATGTGTGTAATGTTGCATGTGTAATGTTATGTGTGTAATGTTGTATGTGTAATGTTATGTGTGTAATGTTATGTGTGTAATGTTATATGTGTAATGTTATGTGTGTAATGTTATATGTGTAATGTTATATGTGTAATGTTACATGTGTAATGTTATATGTGTAATGTTATATGTGTAATGTTACATGTGTAATGTTATGTGTGTAATGTTATATGTGTAATGTTACATGTGTAATGTTATGTGTGTAATGTTACATGTGTAATGTTATGTGTGTAATGTTATGTGTGTAATGTTATATGTGTAATGTTATGTGTGTAATGTTATATGTGTAATGTTATATGTGTAATGTTACATGTGTAATGTTATATGTGTAATGTTATATGTGTAATGTTACATGTGTAATGTTATGTGTGTAATGTTATATGTGTAATGTTACATGTGTAATGTTATGTGTGTAATGTTATATGTGTAATGTTATGTGTGTAATGTTATGTGTGTAATGTTATATGTGTAATGTTATGTGTGTAATGTTATATGTGTAATGTTATATGTGTAATGTTACATGTGTAATGTTATATGTGTAATGTTATATGTGTAATGTTACATGTGTAATGTTATGTGTGTAATGTTATATGTGTAATGTTATGTGTGTAATGTTATGTGTGTAATGTTATATGTGTAATGTTATATGTGTAATGTTACATGTGTAATGTTATGTGTGTAATGTTATGTGTGTAATGTTATATGTGTAATGTTATATGTGTAATGTTACATGTGTAATGTTACATGTGTAATGTTATATGTGTAATGTTATATGTGTAATGTTATATGTGCAATGTTAAATGTGTAATGTTACATGTGTAATGTTATGTGTGTAATGTTACATGTGTAATGTTATGTGTGTAATGTTATAGGTGTAATGTTATGTGTGTAATGTTATGTGTGTAATGTTATATGTGTAATGTTATATGTGTAATGTTATATGTGTAATGTTACATGTGTAATGTTATGTGTGTAATGTTATATGTGTAATGTTACACATGTAATGTTATGTGTGTAATGTTATATGTGTAATGTTATGTGTGTAATGTTATGTGTGTAATGTTATATGTGTAATGTTATGTGTGTAATGTTATATGTGTAATGTTATATGTGTAATGTTACATGTGTAATGTTATATGTGTAATGTTATATGTGTAATGTTACATGTGTAATGTTATGTGTGTAATGTTATATGTGTAATGTTATGTGTGTAATGTTATGTGTGTAATGTTATATGTGTAATGTTATATGTGTAATGTTACATGTGTAATGTTATATGTGTAATGTTGTATGTGTAATGTTACATGTGTAATGTTATATGTGTAATGTTATATGTGTAATGTTACATGTGTAATGTTATATGTGTAATGTTATATGTGTAATGTTATACGTGTAATGTTACATGTGTAATGTTACATGTGTAATGTTACATGTGTAATGTTATATGTGTAATGTTACATGTGTAATGTTACATGTGTAATGTTGCATGTGTAATGTTATATGTGTAATGTTACCTGTGTAATGTTATATGTGTAATGTTATATGTGTAATGTTACATGTGTAATGTTATATGTGTAATGTTACAAGTGTAATGTTATGTGTGTAATGTTATATGTGTAATGTTACATGTGTAATGTTATATGTGTAATGTTACATGTGTAATGTTATATGTGTAATGTTATATGTGTAATGTTATATGTGTAATGTTACCTGTGTAATGTTATATGTGTAATGTTAAATGTGTAATGTTACATGTGTAATGTTATATGTGTAATGTTACAAGTGTAATGTTATGTGTGTAATGTTATATGTGTAATGTTATATGTGTAATGTTACATGTGTAATGTTATATGTGTAATGTTACAAGTGTAATGTTATGTGTGTAATGTTATATGTGTAATGTTATATGTGTAATGTTACATGTGTAATGTTATATGTGTAATGTTACATGTGTAATGTTATATGTGTAATGTTATATGTGTAATGTTACAAGTGTAATGTTATGTGTGTAATGTTATATGTATAATGTTATAAGTGTAATGTTACATGTGTAATGTTACATGTGTAATGTTATATGTGTAATTCATGTCAACGTAACGGATATGTGAGTTGTTGGTCAGCTGGACAGTGGAGTTATTCCACATAGAGCTGAAGTGGGTCCATCTTAGAGTCAAGTGTGTCCATCTTAGAGAAGGCCTCTGCTGTTGGTGTCGGACTCCGAGCACCACCAACCACCTGGCTGGCAGTCCAGGATGGAACAAGGCACGTAATGTGCTGAGTCTTTGCTCCAACAAAAAAAACGTACGTCCGTAAATCAGTTGAGAGCCCAAACAAAAACCCAACCCTAGAAAAACAAGGTGGTGTCCATAGATATGTGGACTATAGTCTTCATGGGAATAAGTGGTAGAAAATGGATGGATGGATGGATGTGCAGTGATGTTTTAAGTCTGGAACTATACTAAGTATTTCACTGGTTGAAATCTGCACTTTTGGGTGTTATAGGAGTTATTAGGGTAATATATCATATTGTAGCTGTTTATTACACTTTGCATTCATATTTTGCTGTTTGGTACATTTTTGTTGTGTTTTGCTTGATTGTAAAAGATACACAACTATGGAGGAGCTGGTCTGACAAGTAAAAGATGTTCATATGTTGTTGATATTCAGTCTTTTATTGTTCATAGTTAATATTGTAAATCCCACTTTCTTTATTTTCATGTGTTCCATTCAGTAAAAAACTGTAAAATGTTCTTTTTGTGAGGTGGTCTGTCATAACTTTTTTACAACTCTATGGGACATTGTGACTTTTGGTGGGTCCATGTCGATGACTTCTGTTTTGTTTGATCTCCCGTTTTACTGCCGTGTTACAGACACCGTTTGGAAACAATTAAGGCAGCCAGCAACAAACGCATGTGTCAGGAACAGATGCGGAAACATTTCTGTTTGTTCCATTTTTGTTGCGTTTTTCTTGATTGTAAAAGCGGAGCGACGTTCATATGTTGTTAATATTCAGTCTTTTATTGTTCGTAGCTAATATTCTAAATCCCACTTTTTGTATTTTAATGTGCATTTCGGGTGTCCCATTCAGTAAAAAAACCCTATAAAATTCCATTCCGTTTTTTTGAGGTGGTCTGATAAGTAAAAGAGGAGCGACGTTCATATGTTGTTAATATTCAGTGTTTTATTGTTCATAGCTAATATTTTAAATCTGACTTTCTGTATTTTCATGTACATTTTGGGGGTCCCATTCAGTAAAAACTGTAAAATGTAATTCCCTTTTTTTTGAAGTGGTCTGTCATAACTTTTTTACAACTCTATCGGACTTTGTGACTTTTGGTGGGTCCATGACGATGACTTCTGTTTTGTTTGATCTGCCGTTTTACTGCCGTGTTGCAGACACCGTTTGGAAACAATTAAGGCAGCCAGCAACAAACACATGTGTCAGGAACAGATGTGGAAAATGTATGTTTGTTCCATTTTTGTTGTGTTTTGCTTGATTGTAAAAGAGGAGCGACGTTCATATGTTGTTGATATTCAGTCTTTTATTGTTCATAGTTAATATTGTAAATCCAACTTTCTGTATTTTCATGTACATTTTGGGTGTCCCATTCAGTAAAAACTGTAAAATGCCATTCCCTTTTTTTTTTTGAGGTGGTCTGTCATAACTATTTTAGTACTCTCTCGGACATTGTGACTTTTGGTATTAGTGTTCCTGAAACAAAAGACCCAAACACACATACTGTACAGCAGGTTTTTATGTGATTATATATGACATTTTAGGTGTTTATTACACTTTGCATTCATATTTTGCTGTTTTTTGCATTTTTGTTGTGTTTTGCTTGATTGTAAAAGAGGATCAACTATGGAGGAGCTGGTCTGAGAAGTACAAGATGTTCATATGTTGTTAATATTCAGTGTTTTATTGTTCATAGTTAATATTGTAAATCCCACTTTCTTTATTTTCATGTACATTTTGGGTGTCCCATTCTATAAAAACTGTAAAATGCCATTCCCTTTTTTTTTGAGGTGGTCTGTGTGACTTTTGGTGGGTCCATGACGATGACTTCTGTTTTGTTTGATCTGCCGTTTTACTGCCGTGTTACAGACACCGTTTGGAAACAATTAAGGCAGCCAGCAACAAACGCATGTGTCAGGAACAGTTTCTGAAAATTTCTGTTTGTTCCATTTTTGTTGTGTTTCTCTTGACTGTAAAAGAGGAGCGGCGTTCATATGTTGTTAATATTCAGTATTTTATTGTTCGTAGCTAATATTCTAAATCCCACTTTCTGTATTTTCATGTGCATTTTGGGTGTCCCATTCGGTAAAAAAAACTGTAAAATTCCATTCCGTTTTTTTTGGAGGTGATCTGATAAGTAAAAGAGGAGCGACGTTCATATGTTGTTAATATTCAGTGTTTTATTGTTCATAGTTAATATTGAAAATCCCACTTTCTTTATTTTCATGTACATTTTGGGTGTCCCATTCAGTAAAAACTGTAAAATGCCATTCCCTTTTTTTTTGAGGTGGTCTGTCATAACTTTTTTACAACTCCACATTGTGACTTTTGCTATTAGTGTTCCTGAAACAAAGCTAAATGTGTATATATCATTTATACACACATACACGTTGGCCCCCCCCAGACACATTTTTTTCTCATTTGTCTTACCCTTCCTCCCATATGGCAGGTGCTCGGAGTTGAGCGAACAACACAACTACGCCCACACGTTCCCCACAAAACACATTTCATCATACAGAAATGTTGGACAGGGAGAAGGGCGCTTCATCTTTCAGTGATTCATACTGTAACATCGCATAAAACCATCTGTATCGTATCTGTCCGCATCAAAAACAGAGGGCATGAATTCATGAAGACCGACATGATGAAGTCACATCATCACCACCTGCTGTGATAGCATCAACTGTGGGGGGTTTCATCATCTCTATTGATTCCTGCTGTGAATGTCAGTTTAATGTTTAGCATTTATTGGCTGAACCACACCCAGTGCCTATAAAGTTGAATCCAATCTGCAATTGTACAATGGAACTAGGGTTGTATACCGGTACTAGTATAGTATCGCGGTACTAATGAATTTAAAACGGTACTATACTTTGTTTGAAAAGTACCGGTTCCCTGGGCACGTGGTGACCTTTGTTATGGTTTAACAGGGGGAGGTGACGGCAACAGACACCAGGAGGCGGTATAGCTTTATGATTATTTATTATATATATATATATATATATATATAGCTAATATATATATATAATGATAATAATACAAAAAAATACAAACTAAACTAATGAAATGGAGTGTGTGACAAAACCCAAGAGTGTGAGGTGTAAGACTATGTGTGTAGTTAGCTGAAGTGTGTGCTACCAAGTGAAGGAAGGAGGCAGTCCATTGAGCAGGCAGGTGATCCGGGGAGAGAGAGAAGCATCAGAGTCCGGGGGGCGAGCGAGGAGTCGAGGAACGAGGGAGGCAGTCGAGATCCGGGGCAACGGAAGGAAAACAGGTACACCATTTGAGAAGTAAGTTCCCGCAAGGTGTAGACTGTAATATGATGGCAGTCACACATAAGAGATACGTGTAGACTGCAATATGATGGCAGTCACACATAAGAGATACGTGTAGACTGCAATATGATGGCAGTCACACATAAGAGATACGTGTAGACTGCACTATGATGGCAGTCACACATAAGAGATACGTGTAGACTGCAATATGATGGCAGTCACACATAAGAGATATGTGTAGACTGCCGTATGATGGCAGTCACACATAAGAGATACGTGTAGACTGCAATATGATGGCAGTCACACATAAGAGATACGTGTAGACTGCAATATGATGGCAGTCACACATAAGAGATACGTGTAGACTGCAATATGATGGCAGTCACACATAAGAGATACGTGTAGACTGCAATATGATGGCAGTCACACATAAGAGATACGTGTAGACTGCAATATGATGGCAGTCACACATAAGAGATACGTGTAGACTGCAATATGATGGCAGTCACACATAACAAATACGTGTAGACTGCAATATGATGGCAGTCACACATAAGAGATACGTGTAGACTGCAATATGATGGCAGTCACACATAAGAGATACGTGTAGACTGCACTATGATGGCAGTCACACATAAGAGATACGTGTAGATTGCACTATGATGGCTGTCACACATAAGAGATACGTGTAGACTGCAATATGATGGCAGTCACACATAAGAGATATGTGTAGACTGCCGTATGATGGCAGTCACACATAAGAGATACGTGTAGACTGTAAAATGATGGCAGTCACACATAAGAGACATGTGTAGACTGTAATATGATGGCAGTCATACATAAGAGGTGTGTGTAGACTGTAATATGATGGCAGTCACACAGAAGAGATACGCGTAGACTGTAATATGATGGCAGTCACACATAAGAGATACGTGTAGACTGCAATATGATGGCAGTCACACATAGGAGTATTATTATGGTGTGTGTATAAGGTAAAACATATTATCTGCCGTTTTGTTTCGCAATATTATGCAAAAGAAACTTTTCTTACCTTCTGGTACCTGCCGATTTGTATTTAGGATCTGCATAAGTCCTGAAAAATTGTGCGCGTCCGCCTTTGTAGTCCGTGCAGACACCGTAGTTGATAAACATATTTTTCTCTATCTTCTTGTTATGTGACATTCATCCTCCACTGTTGCCATTTCTAATATAAAGTAGTGTAAAGTTCTTACTTATATCTGTCAGTAAACTCGCCATGAAAGCACTAAAACATACCGGTGTAGTGAGTTTACATTATTCACCCAAGGAACTTTAGTTATTAGAGAGTTCCGGTCGGAAGTTTTTTTTACGGGACACATTTCGGGCGTTGTTGTTGCACTAGTGAGACACAGATGAGGAGTTGCTGCTCCGTTATTGATTGAAGTAAAGTCGGAATGTCATTAAAACAGTTAGCGCCATCTTTTGACACTTCTTCCACTCCCGTCCTTGCACGCTACACCGCTACAACAAAGATGACGGGGAGAAGACGCCGTCGAAGTGGAGGCACGTAAATAAGACCCGCCCACAAAAAACGGCGCATCCTGAAGCGACTGTCAGAGTTTGTTGATCTAGTGATGCACGCAGACAGTATAATTATAATGGGGGATTTTAATATCCATTTGAATACCCCATCATTTGAGGTGCTTACTATGAGGTCTGTCACACCACTACCTCTCTATCTGGCTGTTACCTATGCGCCCCGCGGGCCCTATTAGGACTTTGTCAGCGATATTGCCGAGTTTGTTGATCGAGTGATGCACGCAGACAGTATAATTATAATGGGGGATTTTAATATCAATATGAATACCCCATCATTTGAGGTGCTTACTATGAGGTCTGTCACACCACTACCTCTCTATCTGGCTGTTATCTATTCACCCCGCGCGCCCTATTAGGACTTTATCAGCGATATTGCTGAGTTTGTTGATCAAGTGATGCACGCAGACAGTATAATTATAATGGGGGATTTTAATATCCATTTGAATACCCCATCATTTGAGGTGCTTACTATGAGGTCTGTCACACCACTACCTCTCTATCTGGCTGTTACCTATGCGCCCCGCGGGCCCTATTAGGACTTTGTCAGCGATATTGCCGAGTTTGTTGATCGAGTGATGCACGCAGACAGTATAATTATAATGGGGGATTTTAATATCAATATGAATACCCCATCATTTGAGGTGCTTACTATGAGGTCTGTCACACCACTACCTCTCTATCTGGCTGTTATCTATTCACCCCACGCGCCCTATTAGGACTTTATCAGCGATATTGCCGAGTTTGTTGATCAAGTGATGCATGCAGACAGTATAATTATAATGGGGGATTTTAATATCCATATGAATACCCCATCATTTGAGGTGCTTAGTATGAGGTCTGTCACACCACTACCTCTCTATCTGGCTGTTATCTATGCGCCCCGCGGGCCCTATTAGGACTTTATCAGCGATATTGCAGTTTGTTGTTTGAAGTAAAATCTGAATGTCATTAAAACAGTTAGCGCCATCTTTTGACACTTCTTCCACTCCCGTCCTTGCACGCTACACCGCTACAACAAAGATGACGGGGAGAAGACGCCGTCGAAGACCCGCCCACAAAAAACGGCGCATCCTGAAGCGACTGTCAGAGTTTGTTGATCTAGTGATGCACGCAGACAGTATAATTATAATGGGGGATTTTAATATCCATTTGAATACCCCATCATTTGAGGTGCTTACTATGAGGTCTGTCACACCACTACCTCTCTATCTGGCTGTTATCTATGCGCCCCGCGGGCCCTATTAGGACTTTATCAGCGATATTGCCAAGTTTGTTGTTTGAAGTAAAGTCTGAATGTCATTAAAACAGTTAGCGCCATGTTCCACAAAATGGCGCATCCTGAAGAGACTGTCAGAAAGCGACTTGAAGATGATGTGTAAAACATCATCTATGCAACATTTTGACCAAAGAACTACCATTACATGTTATGTAGACCACATTTAGAAATATAAAACTTTATAATATGCCCCCTTTAATGCGCCTTATAATCCGGTGCACCTTTTGTACAAACATAGACCTGACTAGACCCGCTCATCTGCAGTGCGCCTTATAATCGGGTGCGCCCTATGGTCGGGAAAAAACTATACTCGTGTCAGCTGCTGATCAAGTCAACAAGTCAGTGCATACGCAGCACAATCCGACATTATTACGGGACTCACAAATCTATTAAAACGTAGCTTTTGGGCACGTGTGACATAACACATTCCACAAAAGCACTGATTCAGCAGCAAACTACACCATTTTTTTTCCTGGGTCTGAAATGAGGAGGAATGCATCAGCGCAGCAGATATTCGACACCACTGATCAAGCCCATTTATTTCCAGCTTCTGTATTTATTACCAGTATCAACACACCGGGTATCAGTCTCATGAGACACATACGTCCACTTTTCATAAAAGACGGGGTTTGACTGACCGGGTGCAGCAAACAGTGGAAGGGTGTGTGGAAAAAAGGACTTTCAAAAACTAATGTTGACCTAAGGAGATCTCCCTGCAGGCTCGTGAAAGGATCGCCTCATGGTCCCAAAAATGAAGCTACAACTGCCTCTTGTGCACCCTGGCGCACCCCCGGCGCCGCACCACTCATGTCAGCAGACAGCAACGCTTACGTGCGTGAAAGTCGGGGAAATGCTGCTTCAACTTCTTCATTTTATAGACTTGTCTTGGTTAGTTTAGTAGGAATCATACAGAGTCAACCTACCTTAACATGGGAGTAAGGTTGTACGGTATCCCGGTACTAGTATAGTACCTCGATACTAATGAATCATATTTTGGTACTATACCGCTTCTAAAAAGTCGTCATGTCGTGACATTGCTGGTTTTACGAGCAGAGGAGCGTGTTCGGCAGCGCGCACACACCGAGTACTTACAAGCAGACACAGTGTGTAGACAGAAAAGGGAGAACGGACGCATTTTGGTGTAAAAAGTAAAGATAAAGGTGAAGTTATAACACTGAAACACCCTCAGGAAGAGCTGCTTTTTTGCCAATTTTAGCTCATTTGGAATGTGGTGCCTGCAACGTGTTTCAAAAAAGCTGGCACAAGTGGCAAAAAAGACTGAGAAAGTTGAGCAATGCTCATGAAACATTTATTTGGAACATCCTACAGGTGAACAAGCTAATTGGGAACAGGTGGGTGCCATGATTGGGTATAAAAGCAGCTTCCGTGAAATGCTCAGTCGTTCACAAACAAGGACGGGGCGAGGGTCACCACTTTGTCAACAAATGCCTGAGCAAATTGTTTAAGGACAACATTTCTCAACCAGCTACTGCAAGGAATTTAGGGATTTCACCATCTACGCTACGTAATATCATCAAAAGGTTCAGAGAATCTGGAGAAATCACTGCACGTAAGCCCTGATATTACGCACCTTGGATTCCTCAGGCGGTACTGCATCAAAAAGTGACATCGGTGTGTAAAGGCTATCACCACATGGGCTCAGGAACACTTCAGAAAACCACTGTCAGTAACTACAGTTTTGTTCCTGCATCTGTAAGTGCAAGTTAAACTCTACTATGCAAAGCCAAAGTTATTTATCAACAACACCCAGAAACGCCGCCGGCTTCGCTGGGCCCGAGCTCATCTAAGATGGACTGATGCAAAGTGGAAAAGTGTTCTGTGGTCTGATGAGTCCACATTTCAAATTTTGGGGGGAAACTGTGGACGTCGTGTCCTCCGGACCAAAGACCATCCAGACTGTTCTAGGGTGAAAGTGTAAAAGGCAGCATGTGTGATGGTATGGGGGTGTATTAGTGGCCAAGACATGGGTAACTTACACATCTGTGAAGGCACCATTAATGCTGAAAGGTACATACAGCTTTTGGAGCAACATATGTCGCCATCTAAGCAACGTTACCATGGACGCCCCTGCTTATTTCAGCGAGACGATGCCAACAGCGTAGTAAAAGAGTGCGGGTACTAGACTGGCCTGCCTGTAGTCCAGACATTGAAAATGTGTGAAGGCTAAAATATGAGAAGGGAGACGGTTGAACAACTTAAGCTGTACATCAAGCAAGAATGGGAAAGAATTCCACTTCAAAAATGTGTCTCCTCAGTTCCCAAACCTTTACTGAGTGTTGTTAAAAGGAAAGGCCATGTAACACACTGGTAAAAATGCCTTTTTTGCCATGTGTTGCTGCCATTAAACTCTAAGTTCATGATTATTTGCAAATGTAAACATGAAATATGTTGTCTTTGCAGTCTATTCAATTGAATATAAGTTGAAAAGGATTTGTTGTATTCTCTTTTTATTTACCATTTACACAACGTGACAACGTCACTGCTTGTGGGTGTTGTAACCCCAAATACCCCCCAAACTCTTACCCTTGGAGCGTCTAACATGTTCTTGGAGAATGTGCAGGAAGTGAACCTCCATGAGAGGCTAATGAGTCTTCCATCTGCTCCACCAACTTCAAGTCATCTCTCTTAGCCTTTCAAATGCAAAAAAAAAAAACACGCTGAAGCTGCAAGAGAGCGAAAGCGTGCGAGTGCATCTGGGCTGGATGCGGTGGAGGCACTAACAGCTTTTACGATAGTGTCACACTTTGCACAAACTGCAACATGCCTGCCAGAAGTCTGCTAAGCATGAGGTGGACTGGAAGTGGTCCGAGTGGACTGTCGCTCTGACAGGTTGCAATGTGTGCCGAACAAGAGATTGTTATTTCCGGGCGACATGAGCTGAGCAGTTTATGAGCATCATGCATGCTGGCTCACAGTCTGTGTGTGCAGGAGCATCAACACATGGATGTTCATGCATTAGGAACAATGTCTTTATCAATTACAGTCGTGTGGAAAAAACAAGACATATTACCTATTTTTTTGTAAGCTACCTCTGCTACCCTTTATGCTAGGTTCACACCAACGGCGCTTTAAAGCTGCATGCAAAGCGGCGTTAAAGCGTAACAAAGCCTGATTAAAGCGTGAGGGTCGTAATGGATCGTGGGAAAACTTGTAGTGAAGCGGGACATGCGGCAAGTTCGCCAACATTTTTTAAACGGTTTAAAAAAATTTGGCGCTCTGTCAAGGATGGAATAAAGCGCCGAGAGCGTATCAAAGCCTGACAAAGCCTGACAAAGCTTGACTCAATGCGTAGGAAAGCTTAACAGATCTTGGTTCAAAGCCCAGACCCCAGTCTACAACTACAAATAGGAAGTGACTGTGATATTGACTAGTGACATTGAATATAAAAAATAAAAGAAATGCCTTTTATTATTGTCAACTAGCATAAGAAATGAAAGATAGATATTTATTAAGATGACAAAGAAATAAAAGAAATGAAGATATAAAACATAATAAATAATAAATAATAAACATAATATAACGGAAAAAAAAGAGAAATTAAAAAAAAATGAATGAATATAAAACATAATAAATAATAAATAATAAACATAATATAACGAAAAAAGAAAAGAAGTTGAAAAAATGAATGAATATAAAACATAATAAATAATAAATAATAAACATAACATAACGAAAAAAAAGAGAAATTGAAAAAATAAATTAATATAAAACATAATAAATAATAAACATAATATAACGAAAAAAGAAGAGAAATTGAAAAAATAATTGAATATAAATAATAATTTATCAAATGAATAAAAAACATAATAAATAATAAACATAATATAACGGAAAAAAAAGAGGAATTGAAAAAACAAATGAATATAAAACATAATAAATAATAAACATAATATAACGAAAAAAGAAGAGAAATTGAAAAAATAAATGAATATAAAACATAATAAATAATAAATAATAAACATAATATAACGGGGGGAAAAAGAGGAATTGAAAAAACAAATGAATATAAAACATAATAAATAATAAACATAATATAACGAAAAAAAAGAGAAATTGAAAAAACAAATGAATATAAAACATAATAAATAATAAATAATAAACATAATAACGAAAAAAGAAGAGAAATTGAAAAAATAAATGAATATAAAACATAATAAATAATAAACATAATATAACGGGAAAAAAAGAGAAATTGAAAAAATAAATGAATATAAAAAATGTGTGTAAAACAGTATACTGAGTTTTTCACTTTTTTTTTTTACTTATTTGTTTATCATGTTTCTCTTTTTTATTACATTATGTGTTTTATCCTGTATATAATAAAACAAAAAGAGAAATCAAATAAATAGATACATCTAAAAAAATGTGGGGAAAACTTAGTATACTGAGTTTTTCACTTTTTTTTTTACTTATTTGTTTATCATATTTCTCTTTTTTATTATATTATGTGTGCGCACGCAATTTATTCATCAAAGTCACAAAATAATTATCACAGCATCTTCCAAATTGCACATAATTACATAACAATATCACATTTCAAAGTCATTATTACAAATTAATGTTCATAATGTTCATGACACATTAATTCCAATGCACATCAGAGCTTGATAATCGTGTCAGAGCCTGATTTAAAGCGTCAGGATCGCATCAAAGCGTAATAAAGTTCAATAAAGCGTAATAAAACGTATCAAAGCGTGATTTAAAGCGTATCAAAGCGGGATCAAAGCGGGATCAAAGGGTGAGGGACGGTAATTCGTCCCCCCAAACGGCAACTAATTCGTATCAGAGCGTATCAAAGCATAACATTACTTCGGAGATCGGGATATTCGTGGAAAAATTGACAAAAATGACGGCGCTTTGCTCGCCGCTTTAAAGCGCGGCAAGCGCCGTTGGTGTGAACCAGGCATAAGTATTTCAATGGTTGAAATCTGCACTTTTGGGTGTTATAGGAGTAATTAGAGTAATCTAGGTCACAGCAGCTCAGACCAGGAACAAAGCAGAGTGGGCGGGGCTTGTTTTCAGAGCAGCCAGCCCCTAATTTGCATGTTAATAAGCAACTAATTCATGGTGAATATGTTCCCCATACTAAAGTGTTACCAGGTTTTTTTACTGGTGCACAAAATGAAGTGTGCATGAACATCACCTTGTTCAAAGAACAACACCAACACAGTGCATAAACTCACAACAAATGACACACCTGCAGATCAGTGTGACTTCTGCTGTTGTCGTATCCGTAATACGCCGATAGGGAGAAGTTTTTATTTACACGATGAGTCGGGTGTGTCTTGACCTCTGCCGAACCCCTGAGCCCGACTCACCGAACCCCTAGGGTTCCATCGAACCCAGGTTAAGAACCACTGGTCTAGATGAATGGCCAGAAATCCCCAAGTGCACACACCCTCCAATATCCTGAAGAAAGTCTTCCCTGAAGAGTCGGACTACATATTTCCTTCCATTTTCAGTTCCTGTAACCCAGGGGTCACCAAGGTGGTGCCCGCGGGCACCAGGTAGCCCGTAAGGACCAGATGAGTAGCCCGCTGGCCTGTTCTAAAAATAGCTCAAATAGCAGCACTTACCAGTGAGCTGCCTCTATTTTTTAAATTGTATTTATTTACTAGCAAGCTGGTCTCGCTTTGCCCGACATTTTAATTCTAAGAGAGACAAAACTCAAATAGAATTTGAAAATCCAAGAAAATATTTTAAAGACTTGGTCTTCACTTGTTTAAATAATTTCATTAATTTTTTTACATTGCTTCTTATAACTTTCAGAAAGACAATTTTAGAGAAAAAATACAACCTAGGATTTTTAAACACATATACCTTTTTACCTTTTAAATTCCTTCCTCTTCTTTCCTGACAATTTAAATCAATGTTCAAGTAAATTTATTTTTTTTTATTGTAAAGAATAATAAATACATTTTAATTTAATTCTTCATTTTAGCTTCTGTTTTTTCGACGAAGAATATTTGTGAAATATTTCTTCAAACTTATTATGATTAAAATTCAAAAAAATTATTCTGGCAAATCTACAAAATCTGTAGAATCAAATTTAAATCTTATTTCAAAGTCTTTAAAATTTATTTTAAAATGTATGTTCTGGAAAATCTAGAAGAAATAATGAGTTGTCTTTGTTAGAAATATAGCTTGGTCCAATTTGTTATATAGTCTAACAAAGTGCAGATTGGATTGTAACCTATTTAAAACATGTCATCAAAATTCTAAAATTTATCTTAATCAGGAAAAATTACTAATGATGTTCCATAAATTATTTTTTTTATTTTTTCAAAAACATTTGAATTAGCTAGTTTTTCTCTTTTCGGTTGAATTTTGAATTTTAAAGAGTCGAAATTGAAGATAAACTATGTTTCAAAATTTAATTGTCATTTTTTTCGTGTTTTCTCCTCTTTTAAACCGTTCAATTAAGTGTAAATATCATTAATTATTAATAATAACATAGAGTTAAAGGTACATTGAGCAAATTGGCTATTTCTGGCAATTTATTTAAGTGTGTATCAAACTGGTAGCCCTTCGCATTAATCAGTACCCAAGAAGTAGCTCTTGGTTCAAAAAGGTTGGTGACCCCTGCTGTAACCCAATACTTGTGCCCATACATCATCAGCCTGTGCTGGACGTAAACTGGACTGACCCGTCCAAGGTTTAAGCAATCTAAGGGACGAGCTGACTTGATGAGCGTAGAAACATAAGGACTACAGATGTCTGTGGTTCCAATCGTGTGGCCTTCAAAGTCAGCTTATGCCACCATTGTTGCAACACCAAATAAGGGAAATAGGGTTAGCACCAGGTCTTCAGTCCAAGAATGTAGGCCACGCTGCTGGAGTGTGTTAGCCTGTCACCTTACAGAGTCCCTCACTATGGGCTTTGCTTTGTATCTACAACTGGAGTGGAGCTACGGGATAAATCACAAGACTTTCCAAACATTGCTGAGCTCAGCACTAAGTTGGTCTTGCCTTCAACCCGCAGACAAGACGCCGCAGACTAAAAGCAAAAGGATATATTTTTACCATGTGAGCGCAGAGAAGACATCCATCATGTCCGTCTCGGGGCTGGAGGGACTTCATCTTCCTGCAGGTTCAGTCGGCCTTGGGCCAGCCAGGCCAACATCAAAAGCAGGTGAAGAAATGTTTTCGCCTTCCAGGTTTTCTTGCGGTTTCGGATCTGCCAAAGCCTTTAGCAGGATGGAGAGGAACTTGAAGACTGTCCTTAGTGACCCTTTAAAAGTTCCTCATATGACTCGACTTACTCCACCCTGTTAATTAAAACGGGCGGGGCAGACGCAATACTGGAAGAGGGTGGTGCCAGGGGGTCTCCGAGAATTCCTGGAGTTAATTTGTAATTCACGAGGGCTGATCGGGACTTGGAACGGAGACAAGCTAAACACTGCCTGGTCCGCGGGGGGAAGATCTGCTAGGCTGGCCTGGGCACAGCATGTGGTCCTGCTGCCCTTGAGCCTTTCTGCAACTTGTCCAATAAAGTAGGGGTCCCCAACCTTTTTGGCAACACGGACCGCTTTAATGTACCGTATTTTCCCGAGTATAAGTCGCTCCGGAGTATAAGCCGCACCGGCCCAAAATGCATAATAAAGAAGGGAAAAAACATATATAAGTCGCATTTTTGGGGGAAATGTATTTGATAAAAGCCAACAGCAAGAATAGACATTTGAAAGGCAATTTAAAATAAATTAAAGCTGCAAGCAGCGTTGGTCGGGTCCGCATTTTGGCTGGTGCTAGTCCTAGGTGTCCCAATACTTTTGTCCAGTGTTAGTCCTGAGTGAGACCTACATAGAGGTTTTTGTTGCATGTCTCTACGATATTCGTACTGGGAGTTAGAGGAAGTTGTGTCTGTGTTTTTTTCCTAGGTGCTGCGGCACAGTGGTTCTTTTCTTTGAAGGCTCGTAAAATCAAAACCGTAGCACTTATCAAAACGCTTTCGTCAACTTTTAATCAGAAGGGTTCATTCTCTCTCCTGTAGTAGTTTGAAGCCGAAACGACAAACGCGCTCAGAGGAGATAATGTTTGATGTTTGGTGACCGCTTTTTAAAAAAAAATTGTTTTGAAGTGGGGATATCAAACTTCCTGTTGATTTTTGCTGAAGGATGTCAATCTATGAAATGTAGGTCTAAGTGAGACCTACGTAGAGGTTTTTGTTTCATGTCTCTAAAACGTTCCTACCGGTTTTGTCTCTGTTTTGTCTCTGTTTTATTCAAAAAATTGCGCTAGAGCGCAATTTTGAGTTTTGGGGTTCGTTTTTTTTTTTCAGATCGCAATTTCCACCAGTCCCGATGTGTGTGAAAAGTTTGGTGAGTTTTGAAGTATTTTAAGGGGGTCAAATTACAGCTCAAAGACGCAAAAATTAGTGTTTTTAGGCATTTTTTGTGTTGAAGGGGAAATTGCCAACTTCCTGTTGGTTTTTGCCCGAGGATGTGTCATTATGAATTGTAGGTCTAAGTGAGACCTACATACCAGTTTTTGTTTCATGTCTGTACGCCCTTCCTAGTGGGAGTTACAGGCAGTTACTTTTGTGTTTCTTCCTAGGGGGCGCTAGAGCGCAATTTTGATTTTTGGGGTTAGGTTTTTTTTACTAAAGTGTTGTGTCATCGTTTTTCTATGTGTGTGTAAAATTTGGTGAGTTTTGAAGCATGTTAGGGGGGCAAAGTAGTGCGCAAAGCTGCGGAAGAATAATAAAGAAAAAAGAATAATTAAAGCTGCAAGCAGCGTTGGTCGGGTCCGCATTTTGGCAGGTGCTAGTCCTAGGTGTCCCAATACTTTTGTCCAGTGGTAGTCCTGAGTGAGACCTACATAGAGGTTTTTGTTGCATGTCTCTACGATATTCGTACTGGGAGTTAGAGGAAGTTGTGTCTGTGTTTTTTTCCTAGGTGCTGCGGCACAGTGGTTCCTTTCTTTGAAGGCTCGTAAAATCAAAACCGTAGCACTTATCAAAACACTTTCGCCAACTTTTAATCAAAAGGGTTCAATCTCTCTCCTGTAGTAGTTTGAAGCCGAAACGACAAACGCGCTCAGAGGAGATAATGTTTGATGTTTGGTGACCGCTTTTTAAAAAATGTTTGTTTTGAAGTGGGGATATCAAACTTCCTGTTGATTTTTGCTGAAGGATGTCAATCTATGAAATGTAGGTCTAAGTGAGACCTACGTAGAGGTTTTTGTTTCATGTCTCTAAAACGTTCCTACCGGAAGTTACAAGCAGTTTTGTCTGTGTTTTCCTCTGAGAAGCAGTTTTGTCTCTGTTTTATTCAAAAATTGCGCTAGAGCACAATTTTGAGTTTTGGGGTTCGTTTTTTTTTTCAGATCGCAATTTCCACCAGTCCCGATGTGTGTGAAAAGTTTGGTGAGTTTTGAAGTATTTTAAGGGGGTCAAATTACAGCTCAAAGACGCAAAAATTAGTGTTTTTAGGCATTTTTTGTGTTGAAGGGGAAATTGCCAACTTCCTGTTGGTTTTTGCCCGAGGATGTGTCATTATGAATTGTAGGTGTAAGTGAGACCTACATACCAGTTATCCCATGAAATCTTATACGTTTAGTCTCTTACGTGAATGAGATAAATAATATTATTTGATATTTTACGCTAATGTGTTAATCATTTCACACATAAGTCGCTCCTGAGTATAAGTCGCACCCCCGGCCAAACTATGAGGAAAAACTGCCACTTATAGTCCGAAAAATACGGTACGCATGGCGCTCAAAAATCGGTGAAAATATTTCCGTACGACTTTGGTAAGCTATGAAGCTGCACCGCTTCATGGATTGTGGGAGCATTACGGCTACCATAGTCAGACGTACTGTGCTTCAACATACAGTATTATAATGGTGTGTGTACAAGGACCCCAAAATGGCACCTATTAGGAGATGTATTGTCCCGAACATAGAAAATTTGCAAAACACCCGACTTACTTGTCTTATAATTTTGATGCTAATAATTCCGGCTGATTTAGACCACAAAGAAGTGATACAAAATTCATAATATGACCCCTTTTATGCGCCTTCTAATTTGGTGCTCCTTTTGTATGAAAATAGACCTGCATAGACCCACTCACCGGGGGTGCGCCTTATAATCCAGTGCGCCTTATAGCATACTTGCCAACCCTCCCGTTTTTAGCGGGAGACTCCCGGTATTCAGCGCCTCCCCCGACAACCTCCCGGCAGAAATTTTCTCCCGACAAACTCCCGGTATTCAGCCGGAGCTGGAGGCCACGCCCCCCTCCAGCTCAATGCGGACCTGAGTGGGGACAGCCTGTTCTCACGTCCGCTTTCCCACAATGTAAACAGCTTGCCTGCCCAACGACGTCATAACATCTAGGGCTTTTAGAGAGTAGAGTGCACAACTGCGCACACAACAAGGAGACGAAGCAGAAGGACGAGGAAGTTACAGACATGGCGACGCCGTCGACGAGCAAGATGAAGAAATACGCTTGCAAGTTCCAAAACGAATGGAAACAAGAATTTCCGTTCATCCAGGACAGTTCGAAGGGGAAGGTGTATGTTGCCTGTACATTATGTAGAACAGACTTCTCCATTGAACACGGTGGCCGAAATGATATACTCATCATGAACAGAGAAGTTAAACAGGACAATGCTGCCATCTACTGGATAGCCTCCAGTTTTCAGTTAAACAATGTTCCTACGTCAACATTTCTTGACCGATTTAAACAATTCCAACACCAACCAATTCAGCTCATTCAGGACATTCATGCTCCTAATCATTTTCAAAAAAATCCCACTTTTCCCCAAATTTCCAGGAAGCCCCCATTGAAATGAATGGGACATTTGTCACAATTCCCACATTTTTCAACCTATTCAAAGCATTCCAACATCAACACATTCCACTCATCCTGGATATTCAATCTCACACTTTCACAAGTTCCAAACCAAATTCCGGTTTTCCTGGAAATTCAAACTCTTCAACATTCAAACCATTCCTACATTCGACATTTTTTTTATCCGATTCAAACCATTCCGACTCTTAAATATTCAGCCTCTTCAGGAATTGTGTGCTCCCTTTCAACAATTATTAAAAAATTCCCGGATTTCCCAGAATTCCAGGTTTTCCGGGACATTTTTCCCATTCAAAATGAATCGGACGTTTTTTCAGACTTCCACCATTTACACATTTTTCCACCTTCAACATATTCCACCATCCTAGAAATTCCAAAAACTTCCAGGAATTCCCGTTTTTTCAAACCCTTGTTTCACCATTTTTTCTGTCAACAAGTCCTTCCACATTTTTCAACCCACTTCAACCATTCCACCGTCAAAACATTCCTCTTAATCGGGAAAATAAACAAAATTGTTTTTTGAACTGAAAATTCCCCGGAATTCCAGGAATTCTGTAATACCATTTCCCAATTAAAAATGTTGCTACTTCAACATTCCTCGACCGATTTGAAAAATTCCAACACCAACCATTTCGACTCATTTAGAACATTTACATATTTTTTAGCATTTTTCCAAAAAATTTCCGCTTATCCCGAAATTCCCAAATTTCCATGAAATTCCCATTGAAATGAATATGAAATTTTTCAGACTTCCAACATGTACACATTTTTTAACCGATTCAAAGCATTCCACCTTCGACATATTCCACCATCCTAGAAATTCCAAAAACTTCCAGGAATTCCCGTTTTTTCAAACCCTTGTTTCACTATTTTTTGTCAACAAGTCCTTCCACATTTTTCAACCCACTTCAACCATTCCACCGTCAAAACATTCCTCTTAATCGGGAAAATAAACAAAATTGTTTTTTTAACTGAAAATTCCCCGGAATTCCAGGAACTCCGTAATACCATTTCCCAATTAAAAATGTTGCTACTTCAACATTCCTCGACCGATTTGAAAAATTCCAACACCAACCATTTCGACTCATTTAGAACATTTACATATTTTTTAGCATTTTTCCAAAAAATTCCCGCTTATCCCGAAATTCCAAAATTTCCATTAAATTCCCATTGAAATGAATATGAAATTTTTCAGACTTCCAACATTTACACATTTTTTAACCGATTCAAAGCATTCCACCTTCGACATATTCCACCATCCTAGAAATTCCAAAAACTTCCGGGAATTCCCGTTTTTTCAAACCATTGTTTCACCATTTTTTCTGTCAACAAGTCCTTCCACATTTTTCAACCCACTTCAACCATTCCAACGTCAAAACATTCCTCTTAATCGGGAAAATAAACAAAATTGTTTTTTGAACTGAAAATTCCCCGGAATTCCAGGAACTCCGTAATACCATTTCCCAATTAAAAATGTTACTACTTCAACATTCCTCGACCGATTTGAAAAATTCCAACACCAACCATTTCAACTCATTCAGAACATTCACTTTTTTTTTTAGTATTTTTCCAAAAAATTACCGCTTATCCCGAAATTCCCAAATTTCCATGAAATTCCCATTGAAATGAATATGACATTTTTCAGACTTCCAACATTTACACATTTTTTAACCGATTCAAAGCATTCCACCTTCGACATATTCCACCATCCTAGAAATTCCAAAAACTTCCAGGAATTCCCGTTTTTTCAAACCCTTGTTTCACCATTTTTTCTGTCAACAAGTCCTTCCACATTTTTCAACCCACTTCAACCATTCCACCGTCAAAACATTCCTCTTAATCGGGAAAATAAACAAAATTCTTTTTTTAACTAAAAATTCCCCGGAATTCCAGGAATTCCGTAATACCATTTCCCAATTAAAAATGTTGCTATTTCAACATTCCTCGACCGATTTGAAAAATTCCAACACCAACCATTTCGACTCATTCATAACGTTCACATATTTTTTAGCATTTTTCCAAAAAATTCCTGCTTATCCCGAAATTCCCTAATTTCCATGAAATTCCCATTGAAATGAATAGGACATTTTTCAGACTTCCAACATTTACACATTTTTCAACCGATTCAAAGCATTCCACCTTCGACATTTTCCACCATCCTGGAAATTCAAAGTTCCAAAAACTTCCAGGAATTCCCATTTTTTCAAACCCTTGTTTCACCATTTTTTCTGTCGACTAGTCCTTCCACATTTTTCAACCCACTTCAACCATTCCACCGTCAAAACATTCCTCTTGATCGGGAAAATAAACAAAATTGTTTTTTTTAAATGAAAGTTCCCCGGAATTCCAGGAATTCCGTAATACCATTTCCCAATTAAAAATGTTGCTCCTTCAACATTCCTCGACCGATTTGAAAAATTCCAACACCAACCATTTCGACTCATTCAGAACATTCACATTTTTTTAGTATTTTTCCAAAAAATTCCCGCTTATCCCGAAATTCCCTAATTTCCATGAAATTCCCATTGAAATGAATAGGACATTTTTCAGACTTCCAACATTTACACATTTTTCAACCGATTCAAAGCATTCCACCTTTGACATTTTCCACCATCCTGGAAATTCAAAGTTCCAAAAACTTCCAGGAATTCCCATTTTTTCAAACCCTTGTTTCACCATTTTTTCTGTCGACTAGTCCTTCCACATTTTTCAACCCACTTCAACCATTCCACCGTCAAAACATTCCTCTTGATCGGGAAAATAAACAAAATTGTTTTTTTTAAATGAAAGTTCCCCGGAATTCCAGGAATTCCGTAATACCATTTCCCAATTAAAAATGTTGCTACTTCAACATTCCTCGACCGATTTGAAAAATTCCAACACCAACCATTTCGACTCATTCAGAACATTCACATTTTTTTAGTATTTTTCCAAAAAATTCCCGCTTATCCCGAAATTCCCAAATTTCCGTGAAATTCCCATTGAAATGAATAGGACATTTTTCAGACTTCCAACATTTACACATTTTTCAACCGATTCAAAGCATTCCACCTTCGACATATTCCACCATCCTGGAAATTCAAAGTTCCAAAAACTTCCAGGAATTCCCGTTTTTTCAAACCCTTGTTTCACCATTTTTTCTGTCGACTAGTCCTTCCACATTTTTCAACCCACTTCAACCATTCCACCGTCAAAACATTCCTCTTGATCGGGAAAATAAACAAAATTGTTTTTTGAACTGAAAATTTCCCGGAATTCCAGGAATTCTGTAATAACATTTCCCAATTAAAAATGTTGCTACTTCAACATTCCTCGACCGATTTGAAAAATTCCAACACCAACCATTTCGACTCATTCAGAACATTCACATTTTTTTTAGTATTTTTCCAAAAAATTCCCGCTTATTCCGAAATTCCCTAATTTCCGTGAAATTCCCATTGAAATGAATAGGACATTTTTCAGACTTCCAACATTTACACATTTTTCAACCGATTCAAAGCATTCCACCTTCGACATATTCCACCATCCTGGAAATTCAAAGTTCCAAAAACTTCCAGGAATTCCCGTTTTTTCAAACCCTTGTTTCGCCATTTTTTCTGTTGACTAGTCCTTCCACATTTTTCAACCCACTTCAACCATTCCACCGTCAAAACATTCCTCTTGATCGGGAAAATAAACAAAATTGTTTTTTGAACTGAAAATTCCCCGGAATTCCAGGAATTCCGTAATACCATTTCCCAATTGAAAATGTTGCTACTTCAACATTCCTCGACCGATTTGAAAAATTCCAACACCAACCATTTCGACTCATTCAGAACATTCACATTTTTTTTTGTATTTTTCCAAAAAAATTCCCGCTTATCCCGAAATTCCCAAATTTCCGTGAAATCCCCATTGAAATGAATAGGACATTTTTCAGACTTCCAACATTTACACATTTTTCAACCAATTCAAAGCATTCCACCTTCGACATATTCCACCATCCTGGAAATTCAAAGTTCCAAAAACTTCCAGGAATTCCCATTTTTTCAAACCCTTGTTTCACCATTTTTTCTGTTGACTAGTCCTTCCACATTTTTCAACCCACTTCAACCATTCCACCGTCAAAACATTCCTCTTGATCGGGAAAATAAACAAAATTGTTTTTTGAACTGAAAATTCCCCGGAATTCCAGGAATTCCGTAATACCATTTCCCAATTAAAAATGTTGCTACTTCAACATTCCTCGACCGATTTGAAAAATTCCAACACCAACCATTTCGACTCATTCAGAACATTCACATTTTTTTTTAGTATTTTTCCAAAAAATTCCCGCTTATTCCAAAATTCCCAAATTTCCGTGAAATTCCCATTGAAATGAATAGGACATTTTTCAGACTTCCAACATTTACACATTTTTCAACCGATTCAAAGCATTCCACCTTCGACATATTCCACCATCCTGGAAATTCAAAGTTCCAAAAACTTCCAGGAATTCCCATTTTTTCAAACCCTTGTTTCACCATTTTTTCTGTCGACTAGTCCTTCCACATTTTTCAACCCACATCAACCATTCCACCGTCAAAACATTCCTCTTGATCGGGAAAATAAACAAAATTGTTTTTTGAACTGAAAATTCCCCGGAATTCCAGGAATTCCGTATTACCATTTCCCAATTAAAAATGTTGCTACTTCAACATTCCTCGACCGATTTGAAAAATTCCAACACCAACCATTTCGACTCATTCAGAACATTCACTTTTTTTTAGTATTTTTCCAAAAAATTCCCGCTTATCCCGAAATTCCCAAATTTCCGTGAAATTCCCATTGAAATGAATAGGACATTTTTCAGACTTCCAACATTTACACATTTTTCAACCGATTCAAAGCATTCCACCTTCGACATATTCCACCATCCTCGAAATTCAAAGTTCCAAAAACTTCCAGGAATTCCCATTTTTTCAAACCCTTGATTCACCATTTTTTCTGTCGACTAGTCCTTCCACATTTTTCAACCCACTTCAACCATTCCACCGTCAAAACATTCCTCTTGATCGGGAAAATAAACAAAATAGTTTTTTGAACTGAAAATTCCCCGGAATTCCATAATACCATTTCCCAATTAAAAATGTTGCTACTTCAACATTCCTCGACCGATTTGAAAAATTCCAACACCAACCATTTCGACTCATTCAGAACATTCACATTTTTTTCAGTATTTTTCCAAAAAATTCCCGCTTATCCCGAAATTCCCAAATTTCCGTGAAATTCCCATTGAAATGAATAGGACATTTTTCAGACTTCCAACATTTACACATTTTTCAACCAATTCAAAGCATTCCACCTTTGACATATTCCACCATCCTGGAAATTCAAACCATCACTTTTCCAAGTTCCAAAAACTTCCAGGAATTCCCGTTTTTTCAAACCCTTGTTTCACCATTTTTTCTGTCGACTACTCCTTCCGCATTTTTCAACCTACTTCATCCGTAAAATTCTGTCGACTGAGCTGTCAGTTGTTGTTTTTTTACTGTAAAATCCACGGTTCATGATTTTATGGTAGCACATTTTATTACGGTGAAAAACTGGCAGCTGAGTTGCCAAAATAAAATAAAACAGCGGTACTGTATTTCTATTTACAATAATATGTTCTAAAAAAAACCACCATATATTTTACAGTAAACGTCTGGAAACTTTTTTTCTGTAAAAAAACAGTGGTAAAATCTGCAATCTTTACGTAAGACATTTAAAAATAAAAATCTTTAAATTCATAGGCAAATTCATGAATGATTTACTGTTACAAGCGGACCTCTCATGGCAGCCATGACTGTGGTGTGGCCCTCAATGAAAACAAGTTTGACACCCCTGGTCTAGTGGGCCAGGCCAAAGTTAATTTGGAGAAAATGCAGTCCTTTTTCAATGATTTCATGTTTCTCTGCGGCCCGGTAGCAAATGCTTCACGGACCAGTACCGGTCCCCGGACCGGTGGTTGGGGACCTCTGCAATAAAGCACTCAAAAGACAGCGACAAGGTCGCTAGCTTGGTTTTGTTTAACATCTCTTAAATAGCGTAAAGCGAGGAGGCATCCTGGAGGATCCATTAGAGCCTTTGTAACGAAGCAAACTCTCTGAACCACTCACTTTGGCAGGAAACGGCTTTTTCCATTTTGGAGAGTTTTCTCCTGCGCCACTCTTGCCTCGTCAACAAGCGACTCCCACCAAAGAGGCACATAAAATATGTGTAATCGTGCGGCGAGGGTGAAGACAGAATTATTATAATGGACGTTTTTAGTGGGGATTTAAAGCTGGGGTTTGGACAGCGTGAAGCTGGAAGTTTCCTAGCATTACCCATATTGTTGCTCTGATGAAGAGGCTTTTTTTCCCTTTCTTTCCTTGCAAACAGACACTGTGTTTTTAAAAGGATTTCAAGGAATCAGCCGAGGGTCAGCATTTCGTACAGGAACTTAACAAAATAAGCCACGGTGGCCTAATGGATAAGGCACTGGCCTCTTAAGCCGGGGATTGTGGGTTCCAGTCCCATCTGGGGTTGGAAAGTTGTGTTTTTAGCAAGGCACCTAACCCTGACCACACAGGAACTGGGCTACGATTACCCGACCTCTCCGTGTATCGCCTGCTTGTGCAGGTTTAAAAACAGAAAACACCAGCTTTGTCGTCGTCTTCGCACTCAAACAAGCAAATTACATCTGTCGTTTCAGCGGAAAACACCTCCCTGGCTGGAAAAGTGGAGAAAAAACTGGGCCGTCTTACAGCTCTGACCTAGATTTACTTCTCTGTCAATGCCATGTATTATTTAATCCAAGGAGAGGAACACTGGAAAAGCCAGTCCAGCAAGAGAATCATAAATACACAGCTGAGTTCAACAAGTGAAAACCTTGAGGCAATTCCTCAAGGACTTGCATGTGAACGCTCCAATGCTGAAGTTGAAGTGAAATGCTGACAGAACGTAGTAAGAATCTAAGAATAGTTTGAATGTTGAAGAGTTTGAATTTCCAGGAAAACCGGAATTTGGTTCAGAACTTGTGAAAGTGTTAGATTGAATGTCCAGGATGAGTGGAATGTGTTGATGTTGGAATGGTTTGAATAGGTTGACAAATGTGGGAATTTTTGAACTTTGAAAAATGTCCCATTGATTTCAATGGGAACTTCCTGGAAATTTTGGGAAAAGCGGGATTTTTAAAAAAATGATTAAGAGCATGAATGTCCTGATTGTCCTGAATTGGAATTGTGGAAGTTTAAAAAATGGATAATTAATTTGGATTGGGGAACATGTCCCTAAAGACTAGGAATTCTAGGAAATCCGGGGAATTTTTTAAATAATTGTTGAAAGGGAGCACACATTTCCTGAACAGGCTGAATATTTAAGAGTCGGAATGGTTTGAATCGGATAAAAAAAATGTAGAATGTTGGAATGGTTTGAATGTTGAAGACTTTGAATTTCCAGGAAAACCGGAATTTGGTTCAGAACTTGTGAAAGTGTCAGAATGAATGTCCAGGATGAGTGGAATGTGTTGATGTTGGAATGGTTTGAATAGCTTGAAAAATGTGGGAATTGTGCAACTTTGAAAAGTGTCCCATTCATTTCAATGGGAACATCCTGGAAATTTGGGGAAAAGCGGGATTTTTTTTTTAAATGAATAGGAGCATGAATGTCCTGAATTGGTTGGTGTTGGAATTGTTTAAATCGGTCAAGAAATGTTGAAGTAGTAACAGTTTTTAACTGAAAAATGGTATTACGGGATTTCGGGAAAACCAGGAATTTTAGAAGTTCTTAAACCAACTTGTTTTTTTGTCCTGACAGTGGAACGCTTGAAATGGGTTGAAAATGTGAAAGGAGTCGTCGCACTAATAAAGGTTGGGAATAAGGTTAAAAAAACAGGAATTCCTGGAAATTTGTGTAACATGGAAAAATAGTTGTTTGAATTTCCAGGATGATTTGAAGGTGGAATGGTTTGAATCGGTTGAAAAATGTGGGAATTGTGGAAGTTTAAAAAATGGATAATTAATTTGGATTGGGGAACATGTCCCTAAAGACTGGGAATTCTAGGAAATCCGGGAATTTTTTAAATAATTGTTGAAAGGGAACACACATTTCCTGAACCGGCTGAATATTTAAGAGTCGGAATGGTTTGAATCGGATAAAAAAATGTAGAATGTTGGAATGGTTTGAATGTTGAAGAGTTTGAATTTCCAGGAAAACAGGAATTTGGTTCAGAACTTGTGAAAGTGTTAGATTGAATGTCCAGGATGAGTGGAATGTGTTGATGTTGGAATGCTTTGAATAGCTTGAAAAATGTGGGAATTGTGCAACTTTGAAAAATGTCCCATTCATTTCAATGGGAACTTCCTGGAAATTTGGGGAAAAGCGGGATTTTTTTTAAAAATGAATAGGAACATGAATGTCCTGAATTGGTTGGTGTTGGAATTGTTTAAATCGGTCAAGAAATGTTGAAGTAGTAACAGTTTTTAACTGAAAAATGGTATTACAGGATTTCGGGAAAACCAGGAATTTTAGAAGTCCTTAAACCAACTTGTTTTTTTGTCCTGACAGTGGAACGCTTGAAATGGGTTGAAAATGTGAAAGGAGTCGTCGCACTAATAAAGGTTGGGAATAAGGTTAAAAAAACAGGAATTACTGTAAATTTGTGTAACATGGAAAAATAGTTGTTTGAATTTCCAGGATGATTTGAAGGTGGAATGGTTTGAATCGGTTGAAAAATGTGGGGATTGTGGAAGTTTAAAAAATTGATAATTAATTTGGATTGGGGAACATGTCCCTAAAGACTGGGAATTCTAGGAAATCCGGGAATTTTTTAAAAATAATTGTTGAAAGGGAGCACACATTTCCTGAACAGGCTGAATATTTAAGAGTCGGAATGGTTTGAATCGGATAAAAAATGTGGAATGTTGGAATGGTTTGAATGTTGAAGAGTTTGAATTTCCAGGAAAACGGGAATTTGGTTCAGAACTTGTGAAAGTGTTAGATTGAATGTCCAGGATGAGTGGAATGTGTTGATGTTGGACTGGTTTGAATCGGTTGAAAAATGTGGGAATTGTGATATTGATTGTGGAAAATGTCCCTAAAAACTGGGAATTCTAGTAAATCCGGGAATTTTTTAAATAATTGTTAAAAGGGAGCACACAATTCCTGAACAGGCTGAATATTTTGAAGTTGTAACAGTTTGAATCGGATAAAAAAATGTGGGAGCTGTGGAACTTTGAAAAATGTCCCATTCATTTCGATTGGAACTTCCTGGAAATTTGGGGAAAAGCGGGAGGTTTTTTTAAATGATTGAGAGCATGAATGACCTGAATGAGCTGAATTGGTTGGTGTTGGAATTGTTTAAATCGGTCAAGAAATGTTGAAGTAGTAACAGTTTTTTAATTGGAAAATGGTATTACGGAATTTCGGGAAAACCGGGAATTTTTTAAGTTCTTAAACCAACTTGTTTTTTTGTTCTGACTAAGAGGAATTTTTTGACAGTGGAACGCTTGAAATGGGATGAAAAATGTGAAAGGAGTCATCGCACTAATAAAGGTTGGAAAAAACAGGAATTCCTGGAAATGTGTGTAACATGGAAAAATAGTTGTTTGAATTTCCAGGATGAGTGGAATGTTTTGAAGGTGGAATGGTTTAAATCGGTTGAAAAATGTGGGAATTGTGGAAGTTTAGAAAATGGATAATTAATTTGATTGGGGAACATGTCCCTAAAGACTGGGAATTCTAGGAAATCCGGGAATTTTTTTAATAATTGTTAAAAGGGAGCACACAATTCCTGACCAGGCTGAATATTTTGAAGTTGGAACGGTTCGAATCGGATAAAAAATGTGGAATGTTGCAATGGTTTGACTGTTGAAGAGTTTGAATTTCCAGGAAAACGGGAATTTGGTTTGGAACTTGGGAAAGTGTTAGATTGAATATCCAGGATGAGTGGAATGTTTTGATGTTGGAATGGTTTGAATAGCTTGACAAATGTGGGAATTTTGCAACTTTGAAAAATGTCCCATTGATTTCAATGGGAACTTCCTGGAAATTTTGGGAAAAGCAGGATTTTTTAAAAAATGATTAAGAGCATGAATGTCCTGATTGTCCTGAATTGGAATTGTTTAAATCGGTCAAGAAATGTTGAAGTGGTAACAGTTTTTTCATTGAAAAATGGTATTACGGAATTTCGGAAAAAAACGGGAATTTTTCAAGTTCTTAAAACAACTTGTTTTTTTGTCCTGACAGTGGAACGCTTCAAATGGGTTGAAAAATGTGAAAGGAGTCATCGCACTAATAAAGGTTGGAAAAAAGGTTTAAAAAACAGGAATTACTGGAAATTTGTGTAACGTGGAAAAATAGTTGTTTGAATTTCCAGGATGAGTTGAATGTGTTGAAGGTGGAATGGTTTGAATCGGTTGAAAAATGTGGCAATTGTGGAAGTTTAAAAAATGGATAATTCATTTTGAATTGGGAAAATGTCCCTAAAAACTGGGAATTCCAGGAAATGCGGGAATTTTTTAAATAATTGTTAAAAGGGAGCACACAATTCCTGAACAGGCTGAATATTTTGAAGTTAAAACGGTTTGAATTGGATAAAAAATGTCGAATGTTGGAATGGTTTGACTGTTGAAGAGTTTGAATTTCCAGGAAAACGGGAATTTGGTTCGGAACTTGGGAAAGTGTTAGATTGAATGTCCAGGATGAGTGGAATGTGTTGATGTTGGAATGCTTTGAATAGCTTGACAAATGTTAGAATTGTGCAACTTGGAAAAATGTCCCATTCATTTCAATGGGAACTCCCTGGAAATGTGGGGATTTCCTGGAAATGTGGGAATTTCCTGGAAATTTTGGAATTTCCTGGAAATTTGGGAATTTCCTGGAAATTTTGGAATTTCCTGGATATTTGGGCAATTCCTGGATATTTGGGAATTTCATGGACATTTGGGAATTTGCTGGAAATTTGGGGATTTCCTGGAAATTTGGGAATTTTCTGGAAATTTGGGAATTTCCTGAAAATTTGGGCATTTCCTGGACATTTGGGAATTACATGGACATTTGGGAATTTGCTGGAAATTTGGGAATTTCCTGGAAATTTGGGGATTTCATGGAAATTTGGGAATTTCGGGAAAAGCGGGAATTTTTGGGAAAAATGCACAAAAAAAACAAAAAAAGGGAATGTTCTGAATGAGTTGAAATGGTTGGTGTTGGCATTTTTCAAATCGGTCCAGAAATGTTGAAGTAGTAACATTTATAATTGGGAAATGGTATTACGGAATTCCTGGAGTTTCGGGGAATTTCCAGTTCAAAAAACAACTTTGTTTATTTTCCGGATTGATTTTGTCTTTGGTTTGAACTCACGACATACCCACCTCAGGGCGGAGTGTGAAGTGAAGTGAATCATATTTATATAGCGCTTTTCTCTAGCGACTCAAAGCACTTTTACATAGTGAAAGGCAATATCTGAGTTCCATTTAAAGCAGTGTGGGTGGCACTGTGAGCAGGTGGGTAACGTGTCTTGCCCAAGGACACAACGGCAGTGACTAGGATGGCGGAAGTGGGGATCGAACCTGCAACCCTCAAGTTGCTGGCACGGCCACTCTACCGCCCCAGAATGTGTGTAGCGTTCACACAACAACACGTCAGACACCAGTCTCATCACTAGCAGTAGAAATGACATCATCACATTCCTGCTTGACCTCACTAATTAAAGGATCAATGTGTCAGAAGACATTAGAAGCTTGCGTGAGGGAGTTGCTAGATCAATTCCTCTCCGCCACGTGGCGGTGTTGGTGTTGGCACACCCTGCCGGGGTGATGTCACCACATGGTCTACTTCCATGGCACGATGGTGTTGACATCTGAGCCGCTGCATGGAAACTAAGGAGTGACTTTTCTAAATAAAGGGGACCATAAAAAATGTCATTGTTATTAAATGTTAGTGTACATGAAACATATGTTTATTATTGTCATTTAGTCCTTAAATAAAATAGACAACTTGTCTTTTAGTATTAAGTATTTTGGTGGAACGGGAATTCCTGGAAGTTTTTGGAACTTGGAAAAGTGACGGTTTAAATTTGCAGGATGATGGAATTATGAGGGACAAACTGTAAAAAAATCTATTATTAATCTACTTGTCTCATCTACTTTTAATATCTGCTTATTTTCTGTTTTAACATGTTCTATCTACACTTCTGTTAAACGGAGTAGTCGGCAGAAAAAATTGTGAAAAAATGGATTGAAAAAATGGGAATTCCTGGAAGTTTTTGGAACTTGGAAAAGTGACGGTTTGAATTTCCAGGATGGTGGAATATGTTGAAGGTGGAATGCTTTGAATCGGTTGAAAAATGTGTAAATGGTGGAAGTCTGAAAAATGGCAGATTAATTTTGAATGGGAAAAATGTCCCGGGAAAACTGGAATTCTGGGAAATCTGGGAATTTTTTGAATTTGTCAAGGGAAAACCCGCCATTCCCGAATAGGCTGAACACTTTGAAGTTGGATTATTCATTTGTGGAAGGTAGAGGTTGAAAAATGTGGGAATTGTGCAACTTGGAAAAATTTCCTATAAATTTCAATGGGAACTTCCTGGAAATTTGGGAAATTTGGGAAAAGCAGGAATTTTTTGGAAAATGCTAAAAAATTAGAATCTTCTGAATGAGTTGAAATGGTTGGTGTTGGAATTTTTCAAATCGGTCCAGAAATGTTGAAGTAGTAACATTTTTAATTGGGAAATGGTATTACGGAATTCCTGGAATTTCTGGGAATTTCCAGTTCAAAAAACAAATGTCTTTATTTTCCCGATTGAGAGGAATGTTTTGACGGTGGAACGGGAATTCCTGGAAGTTTTTGGAACTTGGAAAAGTGACGGTTTAAATTTGCAGGATGATGGAATTATGAGGGACAAACAGTAAAAAAATATATTATTAATCTACTTGTCTCATCTACTTTTAATATCTGCTTATTTTCTGTTTTAACATGTTCTATCTACACTTCTGTTAAACGGAGTAGTCGACAGAAAAAATTGTGAAAAAATGGATTGAAAAAATGGGAATTCCTGGAAGTTTTTGGAACTTGGAAAAGTGACGGTTTGAATTTCCAGGATGGTGGAATATGTTGAAGGTGGAATGCTTTGAATCGGTGGAAAAATGTGTAAATGGTGGAAGTCTGAAAAACGGCCGATTCATTTTGAATGGGAAAAATGTCCCGGGAAAACTGGAATTCTGGGAAATCTGGGAATTTTTTGAATTTGTCAAGGGAAAACCCGCCATTCCCGAATAGGCTGAACACTTTGAAGTTGGATTGTTAATTTGTGGAAGGTAGAGGTTGAAAAATGTGGGAATTGTGCAACTTGGAAAAATGTCCTATTAATTTCAATGGGAACTTCCTGGAAATTTGGGAAATTTGGGAAATTTGGGAAAAGAAGGAATTTTTTGGAAAATGCTAAAAAATTAGAATCTTCTGAATGAGTTGAAATGGTTGGTGTTGGAATTTTTCAAATCGGTCCAGAAATGTTGAAGTAGTAACATTTTTAATTGGGAAATGGTATTACGGAATTCCTGGAATTTCTGGGAATTTCCAGTTCAAAAAACAACTTTTTTTATTTTCCCGATTGAGAGGAATTTTTTGACGGTGGAACGGTTGAAGTGGGTTGAAAAATGTGGAAGGACTCGTCGACACAAAAAATGGTGAAACAAGGGTTTGAAAAAACGGGAATTCCTGGAAGTTTTTGCAACTTGGAAAAGTGACGGTTTGAATTTCCAGGATGGTGGAATTATGAGGGACAAACTGTAAAAAAATCTACTATTAATCCACTTGTACATTTACTGTTAATATCTGCTTATTTTCTGTTTTAACATGTTCTATCTACACTTCTGTTCAAATGTAATAATCATTTATTCTTCTCTTCTTTGATACTTGACATTAGTTTTGGATGATACCACACATTTAGGTATGGATCCGATACCAAGTAGTTATGGGATCATATATTGGTCATATTCAAAGTCCTCATGTGTCCAGGGATGTATTTACTGAGTTTATAAACATAATATATGTTTAAAAATGATAAAAATATCGATGTAATCATAGTAGTATCGACTAGTATGGGAGACCGGGCTTTCTGCTCCGCCGCTCCCAGTCTGTGGACGCTCTCCCTGACCACCTGAGGGCACCACAGACTGTGGATGCTTTTTTTTTTTTTTTTTTTTTTTTAAAGCCTTTTTTTAGATATATGCATACTAGTTTTAGCTATTTGGCTGTTCTAGTTTTAATTTGTATTTATTTTTTATTATATTTTTATTTTTATTTTTTTCAATACACTGTAGCACTTTGAGGTTGTTTACTCAATGTAAAGCGCTTTTTTACAAATAAAATATATTATTATTATTATTATTATTATTATTAGATACGCTCTCGTACTTGGTATCATTACAGTGGATGTCAGGTGTAGATCCACCCATGGCATTTGCTTACATTGTGACGCCGGTGAGCTATTGTATCCTCCCACGGTGTGTAGTGAAGCATGTTTAGCTATTCCTCGTCCTCCAGTGATAATGCTACTTGTAAGAAACATACTTTATTCGTCGCCATGGAGGCCAGGATTAGTGATTTAGAAGTAGCTACAACACGTAAAGCAGCTCTTCCTGAGGGTGTTTCAGTGTTATAACTTCACCTTTATCTTGACTTTTTACACCAAAATGCGTCCATTCTCCCTTTTCTGTCTACACACTGTGTCTGCTTGTAAGTACTCTGTGTGCGTGCGCTGCCCAACATGCTCCTCTGCTCGTAAAACCAGCAATGTCACCACGTGACGACGCGCCGTCATGCCCGTACAAAAAAAAAAGTGGGGTGGGGACCGGTACTTTTTAGAGGCGGTATAGTACCGAATATGCTTCATTAGTATTGTGGTACTATACTAGTACCGGTATACTGTATAACCCTAGTTTCTAGTGTGTTTGTACTGAAAATTGTTGATGTCCTAAGTACTTGAGTGTGATGTCTTGTCTTGTATCATTTGACTTTTGGGGACTATTAGAGAAACCTTGAACCTTAATAACATAAGATGGTAAATACAGCAGCATAATAAAACAACATATTCAAGCAATCAGACAGCATTTTGCTGCCTAATCGAGTTTACTTACTTATTTTATGGCCCTCCATTACCTTCATAGTTAAGTGTCTTCAAACCGAGATTTGCCGATTTTATTCTTATCCGACTATCAACGTCACAGTCGAACCATCTGACATTAATAATAATAATAATAATAATAATAACGGATTACATTTATATAGCGCTTTTCTAAACACTCAAAGCACTTCACAGAGAAGTGAGGACAATCCTTCATTCACACAATAAACGTTATTACTTTTACTTGACTTACTCTTACTTCCTCTATTACTCAAGTTTGATCTTTTCTTGGTGCTGCGCCCGATCCAAAGACCTCACAAACTGTGGTCAACAATGGTTGAGGTGGGAAAAAGTCCCAAATGAGATGTTTGTCTTGTGAATTTTAAAGTAGGACTGCATTTCTTATATAAGTACCTTGAATTAACTTGGGAAATAGTCACGTATTTAACCGTGTGACATCACTGAACCCAAGTGACCAGTCGGTATCTACTCCTACATATCACCATCTGTTTACTTCTTTTAAAAAGCCAAATATTTAACTAAAAGTCGTGAGCAACATCAAACCAAATACGAAAGCAGCGAAGTTGTCACGTTGTGTAAATGGTAAATAAAAAGAGAATACAACAAATCCTTTCCAACTTATATTCAATTGAATAGACTGCAAAGACAAGATATTTCATGTTCAAACTGGTAAACTTTGTTATTTTTTGCAAATATTAGCTCATTTGGAATTTGATGCCTGCGACATGGTTCCAAAAAGCTGGCACAAGTGGCAAAAAAGAGTGAGAAAGTTGAGGAATGCTCATCAAACATCCCACAGGTGAACAGGCTAATTGGGAACAGGTGGGTGCCATGATTGGGTATAAAAGTAGAATCCATGAAATGCTCAGTCGTTCACAAACAAGGACGGGGGTGAGGGTCGCCACTTTGTCAACAAATGCCTGAGCAAATTGTTTAGGAACGACATTTCTCAACCAGCTAGTGCAAGGAATTTAGGGACTTCACCATATACGCTCCGTAATATCATCAAAAGGTTCAGAAAATCTGGAGAAATCACTGCAAGCAAGCGGCAAGGCTGAAAACCAACATTGAATGCCCGTGACCTTTGACCCCGCATCAAAAAGCCACATCAGTGCGTAAAGGACATCACCGCATGGGCTCAGGAACACTTCAGAAAACCACTGTCAGTAGCTACAGTTGGTCGCTACATCTGCACGTGCAAGTTAAAACTCTACTATGCAAAGCCAAAGCCATTTATCAACAACACCCAGAAATGTTGCCGGCTTCGCTGGGCTTGGGCTCATCTAAGATGGACTGATGCAAAGTGGAAAAGTGTTCTGTGGTCTGACGAGTCCACATTTCCAATAGTTTTTGGAAACTGTGTCCTCCGAAACAAAGAGGAAAAGAACCATCCGGACTGTTCTAGGGTCAATGTGTGAAAGGCAGCATGTGTGATGGTATGGGGGTGTATTAGTGGCCCAAGACATGGGTAACTTACACATCTGTGAAGGCGCCATTAATGCCGAAAGGTACATACAGGTTTCGGAGCAACATATGGACGCCCCTGCTTATTTCAGCAAGACGATGCCAAGCCACATTCTGATACTAAAACATGATACTAAAGAGAATACTTTGTGTGGCCCAGCCTCAGCCAGACTCTACCTCCAGCCACCCCCACGTAAATGGAGTTGAAGACCCCTGCCTTATACATACATATGTTCTTTACTGCGCATGACATAAATACCAGCGTGAAGGTTAAACAAACCGCGCCGTATTTTGTCTTCATTCGGTCCGGACCACAACGCTGAACCACAGGTGTGAACGCAGAACTAAATGTAGCCCCACTGCAGGACCGAAACATGTCTAAATGATATGAAAGCCAAACAAAAAGTTGGGACGCCATAAAGAGAGCATGTCAGTAGTCTTTTAAAAGCCGCCATGGCTCATCAACACGCCGTGGTCAGCTGCAAGGCGCCAAAGCACCATGGGATCGCACTTCCTCCACGCTCTCCTCTAAGGCTCCCCGTGAGAGGACTTCAAGGTGTTGGCATGTGCGTCTCACAGCGACTCCCCGTCGACTTGAAACCCTACTGGAACAGCGAGTGAAAACAAATACGTGAACCTAGGGCTTGAACACGTGACACATCAAAGTGATCCCACGCCACGTTCCCCTCGCCACGGTGTTTCACTCCAACCCATTGTGAAACCCAAGTCCTCCTGGTCAGCGTCTCCTCCTCCATCTGAAGTACACATGAGTCCCATTACCCTTTTACTGCTTCAGCACACCATTAAAGCTGAAGACGTCAAACCCTCGTGGGCCTAAAACTTCCCCGGCTCATCCTGCCATTCACGCTTTGGAGCGGCTTATACTCGGCTTTAGTTATCATTGAGAGTTCTTACCAAAAACATATGCTTTGGCACGCTTGAGGTTCTTAACAAATAACCAGCACTCAACTAGAGTTTTCATCTTTTGTCTGTAAAGCTGCTTTTGATTGGACTTGCTGGAAACAATCTCATAGGTATTTGTGTCTTTGTGTGGACATTTATGAAACCATCCTGCACAATTTGCACAAAAAAAATATTTCACCTGATTTTACATGACATTTGTGGCCCTCCTATGGATTGTGGTCTTTGGAAGACATACTAGCATCTGCTGGCCTAACGTAACCAGAAATCATGATCATAATTAAATCATTTTTAATTTACTTTCCCTGAATATGTAAAAGTATTCATATTCTCTTCATGTCATATTATATGTTGTTTTTAGGTTAGAGTTTTTATCCAATCAGATTTCAGCTGGCTTATGTTGCCGTGCTGTCCGAAATCTGCCCGGGGGCCTTCAGAATCAACAATGTCTGTGCACTGTCAGTGAACGGGCACATACAGTTGATAGATAATTGCCATAGCCAATCAGATCACACAAGGAGTCACACAGGAAGGCGTCAAACAGGAAAGAGTCAAACAGGAAAGTGTCGGACAGGGAGGAGTCAAACAGGAAGGTGTCAAACAGGGAGGCGTCAAACAGGAAGGAGTCAAACAGGAAGGAGTCAAACAGGGAGGCGTCAAACAGGAAGGAGTCAAACAGGAAGGAGTCAAAGAAAAAGGAGTCAAACAGGAAGGAGTCACACAGGAAGGCATCAAACAGGAAGGAGTCAAACAGGAAGGCGTCAAACAAGAAGGAGTCAAACAGGAAGGAGTCACACAGGAAGGAGTCAAACAGGAAGGAGTCACACAGCAAGGAGTCAAACAGGAAGGAGTCAAACAGGAAAGAGTCACACAGGAAGGAGTCTAACAGGAAGGAGTCAAACAGGAAGGAGTCAAACAGGAAAGTGTCACACAGGAAGGAGTCAAACAGGAAGGAGTCAAACAGGAAAGTGTCACACAGGAAGGAGTCAAACAGGAAGGCGTCAAACAGGAAGGAGTCAAACAGGGAGGAGTCAAATAGGAAGGAGTCACACAGGAAGGCATCAAACAGGAAGGAGTCAAACAGGAAGGCGTCAAACAAGAAGGAGTCAAACAGGAAGGAGTCACACAGGAAGGAGTCAAACAGGAAGGAGTCACACAGCAAGGAGTCAAACAGGAAGGAGTCAAACAGGAAAGAGTCACACAGGAAGGAGTCTAACAGGAAGGAGTCAAACAGGAAGGAGTCAAACAGGAAAGTGTCACACAGGAAGGAGTCAAACAGGAAGGAGTCAAACAGGAAAGTGTCACACAGGAAGGAGTCAAACAGGAAGGCGTCAAACAGGAAGGAGTCAAACAGGAAGGAGTCAAATAGGAAGGAGTCACACAGGAAGGAGTCAAACAAGAAAGTGTCACACAGGAAGGAGTCAAACAGGAAGGCGTCAAACAGGCGTTGCCATTCACGCTTTGGAGCGGCTTATACTCGGCTTTAGTTATCATTGAGAGTTCTTACCAAAAACATATGCTTTGGCACGCTTGAGGTTCTTAACAAATAACCAGCACTCAACTAGAGTTTTCATCTTTTGTCTGTAAAGCTGCTTTTGATTGGACTTGCTGGAAACAATCTCATAGGTATTTGTGTCTTTGTGTGGACATTTATGAAACCATCCTGGACAATTTGCACACAAAAAATATGCCACCTGATTTTACATGACATTTGTGGCCCTCCTATGGATTGTGGTCTTTGGAAGACATACTAGCATCTGCTGGCCTAACGTAACCAGAAATCATGATCATAATTAAATCATTTTTAATCTACTTTCCCTGAATATGTAAAAGTATTCATATTCTCTTCATGTCATATTATATGTTGTTTTTAGGTTAGAGTTTTTATCCAATCAGATTTCAGCTAGCTTATGTTGCCGTGCTGTCCGAAATCTGCCCGGGGGCCTTCAGAATCAACAATGTCTGTGCACTGTAAGTGAACGGGCACATACAGTTGATAGATAATTGCCATAGCCAATCAGATCACACAAGGAGTCACACAGGAAGGCGTCAAACAGGAAGGAGTCCAACAGGAAGGAGTCCAACAGGAAAGTGTCGGACAGGGAGGAGTCAAACAGGAAGGCGTCAAACAGGGAGGCGTCAAACAGGAAGGAGTCAAACAGGAAGGAGTCAAACAGGAAGGAGTCAAACAGGAAGGCGTCAAACAAGAAGGAGTCAAACAGGAAGGAGTCACAGAGGATGGAGTCAAACAGGAAGGAGTCACACAGCAAGGAGTCAAACAGGAAGGAGTCAAACAGGAAAGAGTCACACAGGAAGGAGTCTAACAGGAAGGAGTCAAACAGGAAGGAGTCAAACAGGAAAGTATCACACAGGAAGGAGTCAAACAGGAAGGAGTCAAACAGGAAAGTGTCACACAGGAAGGAGTCAAACAGGAAGGCGTCAAACAGGAAGGAGTCAAACAGGAAGGAGTCAAATAGGAAGGAGTCACACAGGAAGGAGTCAAACAAGAAAGTGTCACACAGGAAGGAGTCAAACAGGAAGGAGTCAAACAGGAAGGAGTCAAATAGGAAGGAGTCACACAGGAAGGAGTAAAAAAAGAAAGGAGTCAAACAGGAAGGAGTCAAACAGGAAAGCGTCAAACAGGAAGGAGTCACACAGGAAAGCGTCAAACGGGAAGGAGTCAAACAGGAAGGAGTCAAAGAGAAAGAAGTTAAACAGGAAAGCATCAAACAGGAAGGAGTCAAACAGGAAGGAGTCACACAGGAAGGAGTCAAACAGGAAAGAGTCACACAGGAAGGAGTCAAACAGGAAGGAGTCACTAAGGAAGGAGTCAAACAGGAAGGACTCAAACAGGAAGGAGTCAAACAGGAAAGAGTCAAACTGGAAGGAGTCAAACAGAAAGGAGTCAAACAGGAAGGAGTCACACAGGAAGGAGTCAAACAGGAAAGTGTTGGACAGGATTGTTGTCAGTAAGACCTTCTAGTTGGTTTCATGTCTTCCTTTGAGCGATATTTCCCGCATCTACTTTGTTTTAGCCATCAAGAATATTTCAGTTGTTTTTACCCTTCTTTGTGGGGACATTGTTGATTGTCATGTCATGTTCGGATGTACTTTGTGGACGCCATCTTTGCTCCACAGTAAGTCTTTGCTGTCGTCCAGCATTCTGTTTTTGTTTACTTTGCAGCCAGTTCAGTTTTAGTTTGGTTCTGCATAGCCTTCCCTAAGCGTCAATGCCTTTTCTTAGGGGTCTTCTGTTTATTTATTATTAAAGCATTAGACACTTTTTACCTGCACTCTGCCTCCCGCTGTTTCCGACACCTACAAAGCAATTAGCTACCTGCTGCCACCTACTGATATGGAAGAGTATTACAGGGTTACTCTGCCCAGCTCTAGACAGCACCGACACTCAACAACAACACGTCATTTGCAGACTATAATTACTGCTTTGCAAAAAATATATTTCTGACCCAAATAGGTGAAACTAGATAATCTCCCACGGCACACCAGACTGCATCTCAGCGGTTGAACAACACTGATGCAGACCACAAGGAAGTCTTTTACATTCAGAAAAAAATAATAATAATATGACTCCTTTAGTGTACCTTACACTACCGTTCAAAAGTTTGGGGTCACCCAAACAATTTTGTGGAATAGCCTTAATTTCTAAGAACAAGAATAGACTGTCGAGTTTCAGATGAAAGTTCTCTTTTTCTGGCCATTGTGAGCGTTTAATTGACCCCACAAATGTGATGCTCCAGAAACTCAATCTGCTCAAAGGAAGGTCCGTTTTGTAGCTTCTGTAACGAACTAAACTGTTTTCAGATGTGTGAACATGATTGCACAAGGGTTTTCTAATCATCAATTAGCCTTCTGAGCCAATGAGCAAACACATTGTACCATTAGAACACTGGAGTGATAGTTGCTGGAAATGGGCCTCTATACACCTATGTAGATATTGCACCAAAAACCAGACATTTGCAGCTAGAATAGTCATTTACCACATTAGCAATTGTTGCGTTGACCAGCATTCCTCCAATGGGGAATTTAAATTGCTAGTCTCTCCCAGATTCTCTTATGGCACATAAGCTGATGTTTATATTCAATCACCAGGCAGAAATTGGTATTTTGTGGTTTATTCTCCAAGCTTAGAGGACAAACGTGAGACCAATGAATAGAGTGTATTTCTTTAAAGTTAAGACTAGTTTAAAGTTATCTTCATTGAAAAGTACAGTGCTTTTCCTTCAAAAATAAGGACATTTCAATGTGACCCCAAACTTTTGAACGGTAGTGTGTATATGAAAAAAATCGCCCTATGGTCCGGAAAATCCGGTACTGGTTTTGACAAAAGTTCATCCCTATGTGTGCAGCAGTTGAGGAGTTAAAGAGTTAGCTTCCATAAAAAGCTGTCCTAATCCTAGATTATTTGCGATTGTCACACTGGGTAATATGGAAAACAAACTCTTGGCCCCGCCTGTTAACATTTTCCAGAGGTTGAACAGCTGACTCAGGACTCTTTGCAGCTGGCATTTGTAAAATCAGGCACGTCTTGTTGGCTTCCCATGAAAGTGCGGCGGACTAATTAATGCGAGTCTGGGAGAGATTCATCTTAGAATTCTGGCCCGGAGCCTGAAGCAACAGTGGGACAAAATGCAGAGCGAGCCTACAGACGGGACTAAAACGACATTTCAGCGAGTGGACAAAGGAAATATTGACTGATGGAATCTCGCTGAGCATGCGTTTGTCGGGATCACTCACCGCTCTCGCTCTTCTCTATGACGTCCACCACCTCACCCGCTTGGAGGCTGATTTCCGCCGGCTCTTGCTTCTGGTAACCGGCCACCACCACGTACTGCTCCAGGAGCATGGGGTCCGAGGCGTCCAGACCTGGAGTCGACGGGAAGAAACACGCCGTCAGCCAGCTGCCAGCCATAGGTCCCCGGGAGCGACCGCTGGGCACCCGCTGTGCCATAGGCCGCTTTGTCGCTTGAGCTCAGCCAATCACAATATTCACAGGGCTCAGTGCATCTTCCTGAGAGTCTAGCCATAGAGCTGCATCACCCTCCAGCCCACCGTGAAGGCCAGTGGAGATGTCTACAAAGAGATCCTCATTGCAGAAAGGGAATGCTCGAGTAGATAATCCATCCTCATCCACAACGGGGCAGAACCCAGGTTGGGCGCAAGCATAGCTGGATGGAGAGATGCCGTAGAAGTCATAAAGAAGTCCGAAGGACAGGACGGTAGATAGAGGGAGAAAGAAATGGCTTCCCTTGGAAAATAAACCATCTGCTAAAAAGCCTCCTCGGTCGGGGCTGGGACTTGGTGGAAGAGTAGGGGGGTTGTGTACGCCAATCATAAGAGTCGGCACCAGAGAGCCTTAAATAGAACCAGATGAAGGGGCTGGAGCCGAGCTCGGAGGGATGGCCCTCCGTGAAACCCTAAACCTCGGCCTACGGTGTGCGGGCCGGCCAATGGAAATGTTCCTTTCTCTCCCTCGCTGGGTTTAACCATGTCAACACCAGCGGCGACGTACTTTTTTTTTTACACCGTTTGTGCTTGTTTTCATAACTCCGTCGCATTCGTCTTCGAGCCGGCGCCCAGACCCAGATGGCTTTTATTTCTGAGGACGCACTGCAAACGACGGCTTAATCACCAAAAATCATCTCGTGAATTGGTGAAACTTTTTGATTGATTGATTGAGACTTGTATTAGTAGATTGCACAGTACAGTACATATTCCGTACAATTGACCACTAAATGGTAACACCCCAATACGTTTTTCAACTTGTTTAAGTCGGGGTCCACGTAAATTAGTTCATGGTACAAATATATACTACCAGCATAATACAGTCATCACAGAGTATATACAAACCCCGTTTCCATATGAGTTGGGAAATTGTGTTAGATGTAAATATAAACGGAATACAATGATTTGCAAATCATTGTATTCCGTTTATATTTACATCTAACACAATTTCCCAACTCAGCACAGAAAAAAAACCTCATAGCCATAGCACTCATAAACATGTTACATCATACTTGCCAACCCTCCCGTTTTTAGCGGGAGAATCCCGGTATTCAGCGCCTCTCCCGACAACCTCCCGGCAGAGATTTTCTCCCGACAAACTCCCGGTATTCAGCCGGAGCTGGAGGCTACGCCCCCTCCAGCTCAATTCGGACCTGAGACTGAGTGGGGACAGCCTGTTCTCACGTCCGCTTTCCCACAATATAAACAGCTTGCCTGCCCAATGACGTCATAACATCTAGGGCTTTTAGAGAGTAGAGTGCACAACTGCGCACACAACAAGGAGACGGAGCAGAAGAACGAGGAAGTTACAGACATGTCGACGCCGTCGACGAGCAAGATGAAGAAATACGCTTGCAAGTTCCAAAACGAATGGAAACAAGAATTTCAGTTCATCCAGGACAGTTCGAAGGGGAAGGGGTATGTTGCCTGTACATTTTGTAGAACAGACTTCTCCATTGAACACGGTGGCCGAAATGATATACTCATCATGAACGGAGAAGTTAAACAGGACAATACTGCCATCTAATGGATAGCCACCGGTACACTGAAATTCAAGTATTTTTTTTTCTATGTAAATAAAATAAATATATATATATATATATATATATATATATATATATATATATATATATATATATATATATATATATATATATATATATATATATATATATATATATATATATATATATATATATATATAGCTAGAATTCACTGAAAGTCAAGTATTTCATACATATATATATATATATATATATATATATATATATATATATATATATATATATATATATATATATATATATATATATATATATATATATATATATATATATATATATATATATATATATATGAAATACTCGAGTTGGTGAATTCTAGCTGTAAATAACCACGCCCCCAACCACCCCCCACCCCCCACACCCCACCTCCCGATATTGGAAGTCTCAACGTTGGCAAGTTTGTGTTACATAGAATCAACAAAACTTGCAACAGAGGGGGAGGGAGTAGGAGCTACGGAGGCCGGCTAACAACCATGCATCCCTAATTTGTTTGAGTCACTTTATGTAATATTTCACTGACTAACTATTCTGGACCACAGTATCGCACCACTAGATTTTAAATCAGGCGTGTCCAAAGTGTCAAAAATATGTAGCTAGCTTAGCTTAGTTCTTAGTGTCGTACATTGGATTGGTTTTAGCATCTTAAATGCACGGAACGTACCAAAGGTGGACACCAAATCTTTAGATGAATATTTCCATAAAAACAGGCTAAAATACCACACATTGTAAGACTGGCATATGAATCCTTACAGGGGCTTAAAAACACTGGTCAGCGTAAACATGCCTGGACAGCTAATGCTAATGTTAGCTCTGCTTTATTTGTGTTAGTCAAGGGTTGAAGTTGCCTGGAGGTGTTGTTTTAGTGCGGTTTTGTAACTGTAGCTGACTGAAATAAAGCAGAGCTAACATTAGCATTAGCTGTCCAGGCATGTTTACGCTGACCAGTGTTTTTAAGCCCCTGTAAGGATTCATGTGCCAGTCTTACAATGTGTGGTATTTTAGCCTGTTTTTATGAAAATATTCCATCTAAAGCTTTGGTGTCCACCTTTGGTACGTTTCGTGCATTCAAGATGCTAAAACCAATCCAATGTACGACACTATGAAGTAAGCTAAGCTAGCTACATATTTTTGACACTTTGGACACGCCTGATTTAAAATCTAGTGGTCCAGAATAGTTAGTCAGTGAAATAGTACATAAAGTGACTCAAAGAAATTAGGGATGCACGGTTGTTAGCCGGCCTCCGTAGCTCCTACTCCCTCCCCCTCTGTTGCAAGTTTTGTTGATTCTATGTAACATGTTTATGAGTGCTACGGCTATGCGTTTTTTTTTTCCCTTGGCCTCAGTCTGGACCCCCGCGCCCCGGAGTCCAGTTTTTGACTGAATCATTTTTTAACAGTAAAATATGGGCACCTGAGCTGCCAGTTTGTTTGTACTTACAAGCAGACACAGTGTGGAGACAGAATGGACGCATTTTGGTGTAAAAAAAGTCAAGATAAAGGTGAGGTTATAACACTGAAACACCCTCAGGAAGAGCTGCTTTAAGACATCTAACATCCGTCCGCAGTCGGCAGTGTTTTAGCTACTTCCAAATCACTAATCCTTGTCTCCATGGCGACGAATGAAGTATGTTTCTTACAAGTATTATTATCACTGGAGGACGAGGAATATCTAAACATGCTTCACTACACACCGTAGGAGGATACAATAGCTCACCGCCGTCACAATGTAAACAAACGCCATGGGTGGATCTACACCTGACATCCACTGTAATGATACCAAGAACAATAGCGTAGCTACTCGATACTACTATGATTACATCGATATTTTTTATCATCACAAAATAAAAAAATGTAAATGTATATTATGTTTATAAAGTCAGTAAATATGTCCCTGGACACATGAGGACTTTGAATATGACCAATGTATGATCCTGCAACTATTTGGTATCGTATCGATACCTAAATGTGAGGTATCATCCAAAACTAATGTAAAGTATCAAAAAAGAGAAGAATAAGTGATTATCACATTCTAACAGAAGTGTAGATAGAACATGTTCAAACAGAAAACAGCGCGACACCTACCCTTTACATCAGTATTTCTTCGTCAGTATTGGTTTATTAGGTCCATTCATCCTTCCATTTTCTACCGCTTGGGGGTCGCGGGGGTGCTGGAGCCTATCTCAGCTACAATCGGGCGGAAGGCGGGGTACACCCTGGACAAGTCGCCACCTCATTGCAGGGCCTGGTTTATTAGGTATTATATTTTATTGTATGATCCTGTAACTACTTGGTATCGCATCGATACATCAGTACTTCTTCATCAGTATTGGTTTATTAGGTATTACAGTGTTTCCCATAAACTGCCAAGATACCTGTGGCGGCGGGGGCGTGGCTATGGGCGTGGTCCCCATTACATCATAGAGTAATTTGCATAATTTACTCCAATGATATGATTTTCTCTAAAAAGGCTCAAAAAATGTATACTTACTAATTAATAATAACAGTTTTGTTTTTAAACGTCCATCCATCCATTCATCCATCCATTTTACAATATAATTATGTACATATTTATATACAGATTTGAACAATAAGTTATTCACTGAAATATATTTATTAATTGTGGTTCTTACGAAAAATATATCTTATAAAATATAAAAGCTAAAATGTCTCTTAAAGCTCTGCCCCTTTAATTAGTGCATACTAAATAATTTAACTTTAGCCTACTACTACAACCATATTATTTACCAGCAACATAAAGTGAAACAGAGGCAGAGGTGTCCTGCCACAGTCAGTAACAAATAAACAGAAAACAGTAGTGGTCAAATACAAATAAGGCAACAAGAGAAGTATTTGTGAAGTAAATCTGAACAGCCTATATGGGCATCTACATCAACTATATGATTTGCCTGAGAAGCTGGACAGGACAAAAAAAAACAACAAACAAACAAAAAAAAAATATATATATATATACATTTTATTTGTGGCGGACGTAATTCTTTCGTGGCGGGCCGCCACAAATAAATGAATGTGTGGGAAACACTGTATTATATGTTATTGTATGATCCTGTAACTACTTGGTATCGGATCGATACCTAAATGTGTGGTATCATCCAAAACTAATGTCAAGTATCAAAGAAGAGAAGAATAAGTGATTATTACATTTGAACAGAAGTGTAGATAGAACATGTTCAAACAGAAAATAAGCAGATATTAACAGTAAATGAACAAGTAGATTAATAATCAATTTTTTACAGTTTGTCCCTCATAATGTGTACAAAATAATAGGTACACAATATGTTACTGCATACGTCAGCAGACTAATTAGGAGTCTTAGTTTGTTTACTTACTACTAAAAGACAAGTTGTCTAGTATGTTCACTATTTTATTTAAGGACTAAATGACAATAATAAACATATGTTTCATGTACACTAAGATTTTTTGTTCAAATAAAGACAATAATGACATTTTTTGTGGTCCCCTTTATTTAGAAAAGGATCGAAAAGTATCAAAATACATTTTAGTACCGGTACCAAAATATTGGTATGGGGACAACCCTACTTCCAACATATTTTCTAACATATTTATCATTTCTGCATCATTTGTATGGTCATTTGAACACTTTTGCGACACAACTAAAGCCAACTAAGCACGACACACACTCTAAATAAGAGCACACATAAATACCTCAGATGTGTGTTTTGCTTGAAGGTGTTGTGACGTCACCTTCATCCATCAGTAGTAGACCAGCGCGGGAGAAGGAAAGACAACAAATATTTCAAGCGAGCCGATGTCACAAGAGGAGTGAATCGGGGGGGGGGGGGGGGGGGGGGGGGAGCAAATGAAGCGTTTGTTTTCCAAGTGTGATAAAGTGTTTCTGGACGGAGGGAATGTGTGTCAAGAAGAATAAGAACATATCAATCCCAATGGGGTTTAAGAAAGAAGACAGGTGGGACATAAATACCATTGAACTACCATTTCTCCCAACAGTCCTCAAACACTCTAGAGCAGTGGTCCCCAAAAAAAAAAAAAAAAAAAAAATTTTTTTTTTTTGTTTTGTTTTTATTTCTTGTGCGGCCCGGTACCAATCGGTCCGCGGACCGGTACCGGGCCGCACAAGAAATTTAAAAAAAAACAAACAAAAAAAAAAAACAATTTTTTTAATTTTTATTTATTTTTATTATATCAACATAAAAAACACAATATATACATTATATATGAATATAGATCAATACAGTCTGCAGGGATACAGTCCGTAAGCACACATGATTGTATTTCTTAATGAAAAAAAAAAAAAAAAAATTTTTTTATCAGCGACCAAAAGTTGCGAACTTTATCGTCGATGTTCTCTACTAAATCCTTTCAGCAAAAATATGGCAATATCGCGAAATGATCAAGTATGACACATAGAATGGATCTGCTATCCCCGTTTAAATAAAACAAATGTCATTTCAGTAGGCCTTTAAGCTATTTTTGGGGTTCATTGAGGTTAACTAATTTTTAGGGATGTCCGATAAATGCGTTAAAATGTAATATCGGAAATTATCGGTTTCGTTTTTTTTATTATCGGTATCGTTTTTTTTGTTTTTGTTTTTTTTTGTTTTATTAAATCAACATAAAAAACACAAGATACACTTACAATTAATGCACCAACCCAAAAAACCTCCCTCCTCATTCACACAAAAGGGTTGTTTCTTTCTGTTATTAATATTCTGCTTCCTACATTATATATCAATATATATCAATACAGTCCGCAAGGGATACAGTCCGTAAGCACACATGATTGTGCGTGCTGCCGCTCCACTAATAGTACTAACCTTTAACAGTTAATGTTACTCATTTTCATTCATTACTAGTTTCTATGTAACTGTTTTTATATTGTTTTACTTTCTTTTTCATTCAAGAAAATGTTTTTAATTTATTTATCTTATTTTATTTTATAATTTTTTTTTTTAAAGTACCTTATCTTCACCATACCTGGTTGTCCAAATTAGACATAATAATGTGTTAATTCCACGACTGTATATATCGGTTGATATCGGTATCGGTTGATATCGGTATCGGTAATTAAAGAGTTGGACAATATCGGAATATCTGCAAAAAGCCATTATCGGACATCCCTACTAATTTTACTTATTTTGGAAAGTCTTGTTGTATTGGCAGATAATTTTGCTTAGTTTAAATAAAATACCCGTCATTTTTGTATATTTTTTTCTTGTTTTTGAACACTGACTTTTTGCCGTGTACAACCCTACCAGAGATTCATATTTCCCTCACAATCTGGCAGTTACTATGCGTTCAGAATGTAAATTAGACACAGCAGGTAACGAGTCATGAAGTCAGTCTGTCAAATCCACTACAAAGTGGGACTACCGTGGAGTCTACAACGTGGTCTCGCCCACGTTTGCCTACAACCAACAACTGCTGGAGACAGAAACAACACGGCAAGAAAAACACCCCACTTTCTATTTGAGGTATTGTCTCCGGCTCTTCCAAGTACAACATGGCAGCGCTCGTATTTCAGTCGACGCGGGCAAAAAGCTATCTTGTTTTCTTGGAAGTGTTTTTCCATTCGCTTACTACGGCATGACTTACTACAGGCAGATGAATGACACGATGCTTCTTCACAGCTCATAAAGCACTCATGCATGTGTAATTACGCACTTTCACTGCCATTTGTCATTACGCACACTACATGTAGACGACTCTGAATATGCATGGTCGCAACTGAGATGATTACAATGTCTAGTCAGGGTCCATAGAGGCTTCTTCTTTGGCTTTCTGTGTTCTTTTTTGTGATGATGCAAAAGCAAAAATGTGCATTGATAATAATAGAATTGGAGATTATACTGTATATACCATATATTACTGACTTACAGCTGCTACCTTTTTCTTCTGTTTGAACCCTGCGACTTGTACACAACCCAAAAGCAGTGAAGTTGTCACGTTGTGTAAATGGTAAATAAAATAGGATATATATATATATATATATATATATATATATATATATATATATATATATATATATATATATATATATATATATATATATATATATATATATATATATATATACACACTACCGTTCAAAAGTTTGGGGTCACCCAAACAATTTTGTGGAATAGCCTTCATTTTTAAGAACAAGAATAGACTGTCGGGTTTCAAATTAAAGTTCTCTTTTTCTGGCCATTTTCAGCGTTTAATTGACCCCACAAATGTGATGCTCCAGAAACTCAATCTGCTCAAAGGAAGGTCCGTTTTGTAGCTTCTGTAACGAGCTCAACTGTTTTCAGATGTGTGAACATGACTGCACGAGGGTTTTCTAATCATCAATTAGCCTTCTGAGCCAATGAGCAAACACATTGTACCATTAGAACACTGGAGTGACAGTTGCTGGAAATGGGCCTCTATTACACCTATGTAGATATTGCACCAAAAAGCAGACATTTGCAGCTAGAATAGTCATTTACCACATTAGCAATGTATAGAGTGTATTTCTTTCAAGTTAAGACTAGTTTAAAGTTATCTTCATTGAAAAGTACAGTGCTTTTCCTTCAAAAATAAGGACATTTCAATGTGACCCCAAACTTTTGAACGGTAGTGTATATATATATATATATATATATATATATATATATATATATATATATATATATATATATATATATATATATATATATATATATATATATATATATATATATATATATATATATAACTTATATTCAATTGAACAGACTGCAAAGGAAAGATAATTAACGTTCAAACTGGAAAACGTTGTTATTTTTTGCAAATATTAGCTCATTTGGAATGTGATGCCTGCAACATGTGGCAAAAAAGCTGGCACGAGTGGCAAAAAAAAGTGAGGAAGTCGAGGAATGCTCGTCAAAGACTTATTTGGAACATCCCACAGGTGAGCAGGCTAATTGGGAACAGGTGGGTGCCATGATTGGGTATAAAAGCAGCTTCCGTGAAATGCTCAAGTCGTTCACAAACAAGGACGGGGGCGAGGGTCGCCACTTTGTCGACAAATGCCTGAGCAAATTGTTGAAGAACAACATTTCTCAACAAGGAATTTAGGGATTTCACCATCTACGCTCCGTAATATCATCAAAAGGTTCAGAGAATGTGGAGAAATCACTGCACGTAAGCCATGATATTACACACCTTTGATGCCTCAGGCGGTACTGCATCAAAAAGCCACATCAGTGTGTAAAGGATATCACCACATGGGCTCAGGAACACTTCAGAAAACCCGCTGCCAGCAACCACAGTCGGTCGCTACCTCTGTAAGTGCAAGTTAAAACTCTACTATGCAAAGGCAAAGCCATTTATCAACAACACCCAGAAACGCCGCTGGCTTCGTTGGGCCCGAGTTCATCTAAGATGGACCGATGCAAAGTGGAAAAGTGTTCTGTGGTGTGACGAGTCCACATTTCAAGTTGTTTTTGGAAACTGTGGACCAAAGAGGAAAAGAACCATCCGGACTGATCTAGGGTGAAAGTGTAAAAGGCAGCATGTGTGATGGTATGGGGGTGTACTAGTGGCCAAGACATGGGTAACTTACACATCTGTGAAGGCACCATTAATGCTGAAAGGTACATACAGCTTTTGGAGCAACATATGTTTCCATCCAAGCAACGTCACCACTTTGTCAACCAATGCCTGAGCAAATTGTTGAAGAACAACATTTCTTTAGGGATTTCACCATCTACGCTCCGTAATATCATCAAAAGTTTCAGAGAATCTGGAGAAATCACTGCACGTAAGCAGCAAGGCCGAAAACCAACATTGAATGCCCGTGACCTTCGATCCCTCAGGCGGTACTGCATCAAAAAGCGACATCAGTGTGTAAAGGATATCACCACGTGGGCTCAGGAACACTTCAGAAAACCACTGTCAGTAACTACAGTTGGTCGCTACATCTGTAAGTGCAAGTTGGTAGAGTGGCTGGGCCAGCAATCGGAGTGTTGCTGGTTACTGGGGTTCAATTCCCACCTTCTACCTTCCTAGTCACGTCCGTTGTGTCCTTGGGCAAGACACTTCACCCTTTGCCTCTGATGGCTGCTGGTTAGCGCCTTGCATGGCAGCTCCCGCCATCAGTGTGTGAATGTGTGTGTGAATGGGTGAATGTGGAAATACTGTCAAAGCGCTTTGAGTACCTTGAAGGTAGAAAAGCGCTATACAAGTACAACCCATTTATCATTTATTTATTTATTACTATGCAGAGCCAAAGACATTTATCAACAACACCCAGAATGATGCAAAGTGGAAAAGTGTTCTGTGGTCTGACGAGTCCACATTTCAAATTGTTTTTGGAAACTGTGGACGTCGTGTCCTCCGGACCAAAGACCATCCGGACTGTTCTAGGGTGAAAGTGTAAAAGGCGGCATGTGTGATGGTATGGGGGTGTATTAGTGGCCAAGACATGGGTAACTTACACATCTGTGAAGGCACCATTAATGCTGAAAGGTACATACAGCTTTTGGAGGAACATATGTTGTTATCATGGACGCCCCTGCTTATTTCAGCAAGACGATGCCAAGCCCTGGGCTTCATAGTAAAGGAGTGTGGGTACTAGACTGGCCTGCCTGTAGTCCAGACATTGAAAATGTGTGAAGGCTAAAATATGAGAAGGGAGACTGTTGAACAACTTAAGCTGTACATCAAGCAAGAATGGGAAAGAATTCCACTTCAAAAATGTGTCTCCTCAGTTCCCAAACCTTTACTGAGTGTTGTTAAAAGGAAAGGCCATGTAACACACTGGTAAAAAATGCCTTTTTTGACATGTGTTGCTGCCATTCAATTCTAAAATCATGATTATTTGCAACAAAAATAAGTTACTCAGTGTAAACATGAAATATCTTGTCTAGGTCTCGATCTCAATGGGTCTTTTATCTGCTAACAAAACTACTCTTTGAGAAAGTGTCCGCTAACAGCAGATTATATTAACAACATTTTATATTTCAAAGCGAGGACGATATATTCTGCAAAAGCAGTAAGACAAAAAACAACACAAAGTCTTGTTGTAAATGTGTTAAAGCTCCTCCATTTGTCACTGAGACAAAGCCCATTCCACACAGGCTCGCTTGAGTGCTGTTAAATATGCATGCAGTGACTATTTATGAGGCTTAGAGATTACAAGTATTTACATCTTGGCGAGCTCTATTGACTGCTTGCTGTGTTTATGTCCCGCTCACATTTGTCCACGTGCTTCCTGCTCCCACACAGCTCCTCTTCACTGAGGGCCACATGGCACTTGTATGTTTGGCCCCAGAGGGCCGCCTCTAACAGGCAATACTACTATTACGCAATTTTTATATGCATTTTTATTAGTAGATTTTTTTTTAACTAAAATGTCAAAAAATATATGGTAAGTTGCAATAATTTCACCTCAAAATGTAGTGTATATTAATCTGTAAATGGAAAAACAGTACTGCTGTTTTTATGGTTAAAAAAAAAGGCAGCTTTAATGTAAAATTGGAATTTGTTTTTTTACTCTAAATAAAAAAAATTACAGTAAAAGTTTATCATCACAGTTTATTACAGTAAAAAAGTACTGTAAAAAATTGAAAAACAGTACTGCTGTTTTATGGGGGGGGAAAAAAAAGGCAGCTCAGTGCCAGATTTTTACTGTAAAATGTGTTTTTTTACTTTAAATAAAAAAATGCCATATTACAGTAAAATTTTGGCACCTGAGCTGTCAGTTTGTTTGTTTTATTACACAATTTGTTATGCCTTTTATAAGTAGATTTTTTATATTTTTATATTTTATATATTTTATACTGTATATTTTTATATATATTTTATATTTTATAGATTTTTTAAAAGCTAAAATGTAAAAAAAATATGCTAAGTTGCAATAGTTTCACCTCAAAATGTAGTGTATATTACTGTAAATGGAAAAAACACTACTGCTGTTTTTATGGTTAAAAAAAAAGGCAGCTTTACTGTAAAATTGGAATTTGTTTTTTTACTGTAAATAAAAAAAATTACAGTAAAAGTTTGGCACCTGAGCTGCCAGGTTTTTGTGGGTTGTTATACCAACTGTATTACTGTAAATGCCAAAAAGACACCACAGTTTATTACAGTAAAAAAAGTACTGTAAAAAATGGAAAAACAGTACTGCTGTTTTATGAAAAAAAAAAAGGCAGCTCAGTGCCAGAATTTTACTGTAAAATGTGTTTTTTTACTCTAAATAAAAAAATGCCATATTACAGTAAAATTTTTGCACCTGAGCTGTCAGTTTGTTTGTTTTATTACACAATTTTTTATGCCTTTTATAAGTAGATTTTTTATATTTTTATATTTTATAGATTTTATACTGTATATTTTTATATATATTTTAAATATTTTTTAAAAGCTTTACTGTAAAATTGGAATTTGTTTTTTTACTGTAAATAAAAAAAATTACAGTAAAAGTTTGAGCTGCCAGGTTTTTGTGGGTTGTTATACCAACTGTGTTACTGTAAATGCCAAAAAGACACCACAGTTTATTACAGTAAAAAAAGTACTGTAAAAAATTGAAAAACAGTACTGCTGTTTTATGGGGAAAAAAAAAAAAGGCAGCTCAGTGCCAGAATTTTACTGTAAAATGTGTTTTTTTACTTTAAATAAAAAAATGCCATATTACAGTAAAATGTTGGCACCTGAGCTGTCAGTTTGTTTGTTTTATTACACAATTTTTTATGCCTTTTATAAGTAGATTTTTTATATTTTTATATTTTATATATTTTATACTGTATATTTTTATATATATTTTATAGATTTTTAAAAGCTTTACTGTAAAATTGGAATTTGTTTTTTTACTGTAAATAAAAAAAATTACAGTAAAAGTTTGAGCTGCCAGGTTTTTGTGGGTTGTTATACCAATTGTGTTACTGTAAATGCCAAAAAGACATCACAGTTTATTACAGTAAAAAACAGTACTGTAAAAAATTGAAAAACAGTACTGCTGTTTTATGAAAAGAAAAAAAAAGGCAGCTCAGTGCCAGAATTTTACTGTAAAATGTGTTTTTTTACTCTAAATAAAAAAATGCCATATTACAGTAAAAGTTTGGCACCTGAGCTGCCAGGTTTTTTTGGGTTGTTATACCAACTGTATTACTGTAAATGCCAAAAAGACATCACAGTTTATTACAGTAAAAAAAGTACTGTAAAAAATGGAAAAACAGTACTGCTGTTTTATGAAAAAAAAAAAAAAAGGCAGCTCAGTGCCAGAATTTTACTGTAAAATTTGTTTTTTTACTCTAAATAAAAAAATGCCATATTACAGTAACATTTTGGCACCTGAGCTGTCAGTTTGTTTGTTTTATTACACAATTTTTTATGCCTTTTATAAATAGATTTTTTATATTTTTATATTTTATATATTTTATACTGTATATTTTTATATATATTTTATAAATTTTATAGATTTTTTAAAAGCTTTACTGTAAAATTGGAATTTGTTTTTTTACTGTAAATAAAAAAAATTACAGTAAAAGTTTGAGCTGCCAGGTTTTTGTGGGTTGTTATACCAACTGTATTACTGTAAATGCCAAAAAGACATCACAGTTTATTACAGTAAAAAAAGTACTGTAAAAATTTGAAAAACAGTACTGCTGTTTTATGGAAAAAAAAAAAAAAAAAGGCAGCTCAGTGCCAGAATTTTACTGTAAAATGTGTTTTTTTACTCTAAATAAAAAAATGCCATATTACAGTAAAATGTTGGCACCTGAGCTGTCAGTTTGTTTGTTTTATTACACATTTTTTTATGCCTTTTATAAGTAGATTTTTTATATTTTATATATTTTATATATTTTATATATTTTATATATTTTATACTGTATATTTTTATATATATTTTATATATTTTATAGATTTTTTAAAAGCTTTACTGTAAAATTGGAATTTGTTTTTTTACTGTAAATTAAAAAAAATACAGTAAAAGTTTGAGCTGCCAGGTTTTTGTGGGTTGTTATACCAACTGTATTACTGTAAATGCCAAAAAGACATCACAGTTTATTACAGTAAAAAAAGTACTGTAAAAAAAATTGAAAAACAGTACTGCTGTTTTACGGGGGGGGGGGGGGGGGGAAGGCAGCTCAGTGCCAGAATTTTACTGTAAAATGTGTTTTTTTTACTCTAAATAAAAAAAATGCCATATCACAGTAAAATTTTGGCACCTGAGCTGTCAGTTTGTTTGTTTTATTACACCATTTTTTATGCCTTTTATAAGTAGATTTTTTATATTTTTATATTTTATATATTTTATACTGTATATTTTTATATATATTTTATATTTTATAGATTTTTTAAAAGCTAAAATGTAAAATAAATATGCTAAGTTGCAATAGTTTCACCTCAAAATGTAGTGTATATTACTGTAAATGGAAAAAAGAGCACTGCTGTTTTTATGGGGGGGAAAAGGCAGCTTTATTGTAAAATTGGAATTTGTTTTTTTACTGTAAATTTAAAAAAATTACAGTAAAATTTTGGCACCTGAGCTGCCAGGTTTTTTTTGGTTTTTTTTACCGACTGTATATTTTTGGGTGTATTACTGTAAATGCCAAAACAACACAACAGTTTATTAGAGTAAAAAAAAGTACATTTTTTTTCATTTAGAGAAAAATGCTGTAAAAAATTGAAAAACAGAACTGCTGTTTTATGGGGGGGAAAAGGCAGCTCAGTTACCAGAATTTTACTGTAAAATTGACATTTGTTTTTTACGGTAAATAAAAAAAATTACACTAAAATTTTGGCCATTAGCTGCCAGTTTTTTGTTTTTTTACCAACTGTAGATTTTTCAGTGTATTACTGTAAATGCCAAAATGGCACCGCAGTTTATTACAGTAAAAAAAGTGCAGTTTTTTTCATTTAGAGAAAAACGCTGTAAAAAATGGAAAAACAGTACTGCTGTTTTATGAAAAAAAAATGAAAAAAAGGCAGCTCAGTTGCCAGAGTTTTACTGTAAAATGTTTTTTTTACTGTAAATTAAAAAAAAAGCCATTTTACAGTAACATTTTGGCACCTGAGCTGTCAGTTTGTTAGTTTTGTTGTACCGCAAATCAACAAGTGTATATTTTTCAGTGTATTACTGTAAATGCCAAAACGACACCACAGTTTATTACAGTAAAAAAAAGTACAGTTTTTTTAATTTAGAGAAAAATGCTGTAAAAAATGAAAAAACAGTACTGCTGTTTTATAGGGGAAAAAAAGAAAAAAAAACCGCTCAGTTGCCAGAATTTTACTGTAAAATGTGTTTTTTTACTGTAAATAAAAAAACTGCAATTTTACAGTAAAGTTAGTTTTTTTGTTTTTTACTGCAAATCAACAAGTGTAGATTTTTCCGTGTATTACTGTAAATGCCAAAACGACACCACAGTTTATTACAGTAAAAAAAGTAAAGTTTTTTTCATTTAGAGAAAAATGCTGTAAAAAATGGAAAAACAGTACTGCTGTTTTATGAAAAAAAAAAGGCAGCTCAGTTGCCAGAATTTTACTGAAAATGTGTTTTTTTTACTCTAAATAAAAAAAATGCCATTTTACAGTAAAATTTTGGCACCTGAGCAGCCAGTTTGTTTGTTTGTTTTTTACCGCAAATCAACACTACTGTATATTTTTCCGTGTATTACTGTAAATGCCAAAACGACACCACAGTTTATTACAGTAAAAAAAAGTACAGTTTTTTTCATTTAGACAAAAATGCTGTAAAAAATGGAAAAACAGTACTGCTGTTTTATAGAGCAAAAAAAGAAAAAAAAGGCAGCTCAGTTGCAAGAATTTTACTGTAAAATTAATTGTTTTACTGTAAATAAAAAAACTGCAATTTTACAGTAAAGTTTGTTTTTTTGTTTTTTACTGCAAATCAACAAGTGTAGATTTTTCGGTGTATTACTGTAAATGCCAAAACGACACCACAGTTTATTACAGTAAAAAAAGTAAAGTTTTTTTCATTTAGAGAAAAATGCTGTTAAAAAATGGAAAAACAGTACTGCTGTTTTATGAAAAAAAAGGCAGCTCAGTTGCCAGAATTTTACTGAAAATGTGTTTTTTACTGTAAATAAAAAAAATGCCATTTTACAGTAACATTTGGCACCTGAGCTGCCAGTTTGTTAGTTTTGTTGTACCGCAAATCAACAAGTGTAGATTTTTCGGTGTATTACTGTAAATGCCAAACGACACCACAGTTTATTACAGTAAAGAAAAGTACAGTTTTTTTCATTTAGAGAAAAATGCTGTAAAAAATGTAAAAACAGTACTGCTGTTTTATAGAAAAGAAAAAGAAAAAAAAAGGCAGCTCAGTTGCCAGAATTTTACTGTAAAATGTGTTTTTTTACTGTAAATAAAAAAAACTGCAATTTTACAGTAAAGTTTGTTTTTTAGTTTTTTACTGCAAATCAACAAGTGTAGATTTTTCCGTGTATTACTGTAAATGCCAAAACGACACCACAGTTTATTACAGTAAAAAAAAGTACAGTTTTTTTCATTTAGAGAAAAATGCTGTAAAAAATGGAAAAACAGTACTGCTGTTTTATGAAAAATAAAATAAAAAAGGCAGCTCAGTTGCCAGAATTTTACTGAAAATGTGTTTTTCACTGTAAATAAAAAAATGCCATTTTACAGTAAAATTTTGGCACCTGAGCTGTCAGTTTGTTAGTTTTGTTGTACCGCAAATCAACAAGTGTATATTTTTCGGTGTATTACTGTAAATGCCAAAACGACACCGCAGTTTATTACAGTAAAAAAAAGTGCCGTTTTTTTCATTTAGAGAAAAATGCTGTAAAAAATGAAAAAACAGTACTGCTGTTTTATAGGGAAAAAAAAGAAAAAAAGGCAGCTCAGTTGCCAGAATTTTACTGTAAAATGTGTTTTTTTTACTGTAAATAAAAAAACTGCAATTTTACAGTAAAGTTTGTTTTTTTGTTTTTTACTGCAAATCAACAAGTGTAGATTTTTCCGTGTATTACTGTAAATGCCAAAACGACACCACAGTTTATTACAGTAAAAAAAGTAAAGTTTTTTTCATTTAGAGAAAAATGCTGTAAAAAATGGAAAAACAGTACTGCTGTTTTATGAAGAAAAAAAAAAGGCAGCTCAGTTGCCAGAATTTTACTGAAAATGTGTTTTTTTTACTCTAAATAAAAAAAATGCCATTTTACAGTAAAATTTTGGCACCTGAGCAGCCAGTTTGTTTGTTTGTTTTTTACCGCAAATCAACACTACTGTATATTTTTCCGTGTATTACTGTAAATGCCAAAACGACACCACAGTTTATTACAGTAAAAAAAAGTACAGTTTTTTTCATTTAGACAAAAATGCTGTAAAAAATGGAAAAACAGTACTGCTGTTTTATAGAGAAAAAAAAGAAAAAAAAGACAGCTCAGTTGCAAGAATTTTACTGTAAAATTAATTGTTTTACTGTAAATAAAAAAAACTGCAATTTTACAGTAAAGTTTGTTTTTTTGTTTTTTACTGCAAATCAACAAGTGTAGATTTTTCGGTGTATTACTGTAAATGCCAAAACGACACCACAGTTTATTACAGTAAAAAAAGTAAAGTTTTTTTCATTTAGAGAAAAATGCTGTTAAAAAATGGAAAAACAGTACTGCTGTTTTATGAAAAAAAAGGCAGCTCAGTTGCCAGAATTTTACTGAAAATGTGTTTTTTACTGTAAATAAAAAAAATGCCATTTTACAGTAACATTTGGCACCTGAACTGCCAGTTTGTTAGTTTTGTTGTACCGCAAATCAACAAGTGTAGATTTTTCGGTGTATTACTGTAAATGCCAAACGACACCACAGTTTATTACAGTAAAGAAAAGTACAGTTTTTTTCATTTAGAGAAAAATGCTGTAAAAAATGTAAAAACAGTACTGCTGTTTTATAGAAAAGAAAAAGAAAAAAAAGGCAGCTCAGTTGCCAGAATTTTACTGTAAAATGTGTTTTTTTTACTGTAAATAAAAAAAACTGCAATTTTACAGTAAAGTTTGTTTTTTAGTTTTTTACTGCAAATCAACAAGTGTAGATTTTTCCGTGTATTACTGTAAATGCCAAAACGACACCACAGTTTATTACAGTAAAAAAAAGTACAGTTTTTTTCATTTAGAGAAAAATGCTGTAAAAAATGGAAAAACAGTACTGCTGTTTTATGAAAAATAAAATAAAAAAGGCAGCTCAGTTGCCAGAATTTTACTGAAAATGTGTTTTTCACTGTAAATAAAAAAATGCCATTTTACAGTAAAATTTTGGCACCTGAGCTGTCAGTTTGTTAGTTTTGTTGTACCGCAAATCAACAAGTGTATATTTTTCGGTGTATTACTGTAAATGCCAAAACGACACCGCAGTTTATTACAGTAAAAAAAAAGTATCGTTTTTTTTTCATTTAGAGAAAAATGCTGTAAAAAATGAAAAAACAGTACTGCTGTTTTATAGGGGAAAAAAAGAAAAAAAGGCAGCTCAGTTGCCAGAATTTTACTGTAAAATGTGTTTTTTTACTGTAAATAAAAAAACTGCAATTTTACAGTAAAGTTTGTTTTTTTGTTTTTTACCGCAAATCAACAAGTGTATATTTTTCCGTGTATTACTGTAAATGCCAAAACGACACCACAGTTTATTACAGTAAAAAAAAGTACAGTTTTTTAAATTTAGACAAAAATGCTGTAAAAAAATGGAAAAACAGTACTGCTGTTTTATAGAGAAAAAAAAGAAAAAAAAGGCAGCTCAGTTGCAAGAATTTTACTGTAAAATTAATTGTTTTACTGTAAATAAAAAAACTGCAATTTTACAGTAAAGTTTGTTTTTTACTGCAAATCAACAAGTGTATATTTTTCGGTGTATTACTGTAAATGCCAAAACGACACCACAGTTTATTACAGTAAAAAACGTGCAGTTTTTTTCTTTTCGAGAAAAATGCTGTAAAAAATGGAAAAACAGTACTGCTGTTTTATAGAGAAAAAAAAGAAAAAAAAAGGCAGCTCAGTTGCAAGAATTTTACTGTAAAATTAATTGTTTTACTGTAAATAAAAAAACTGCAATTTTACAGTAAAGTTTGTTTTTTTACTGCAAATCAACAAGTGTATATTTTTCCGTGTATTACTGTAAATGCCAAAACGACACCACAGTTTATTACAGTAAAAAAAAGTACAGTTTTTTTCATTTAGACACAAATGCTGTAAAAAATGGAAAAACAGTACTGCTGTTTTATAGAGAGAAAAAAAAAGGCAGCTCAGTTGCAAGAATTTTACTGTAAAATTAATTGTTTTACTGTAAATAAAAAAACTGCAATTTTACAGTAAAGTTTGTTTTTTACTGCAAATCAACAAGTGTAGATTTTTCGGTGTATTACTGTAAATGCCAAAACGACACCACAGTTTATTACAGTAAAAAAAAGTACAGTTTTTTTCATTTAGAGAAAAATGCTGTAAAAAATGAAAAAAACAGTACTGCTGTTTTATAGGGAAAAAAAAGAAAAAAAGGCAGCTCAGTTGCCAGAATTTTACTGAAAATGTGTTTTTTTACTGTAAATTTAAAAAATGCCATTTTACAGTAACATTTTGGCACCTGAGCTGCCAGTTTGTTTGTTTGTTTTTTACTGCAAATCAACACTACTGTATATTTTTCCGTGTATTACTGTAAATGCCAAAACGACACCACAGTTTATTACAGTAAAAAAAGTACAGTTTTTTTCATTTAGAGAAAAATGCTGTAAAAAATGGAAAAACAGTACTGCTGTTTTATGAAGAAGAAGAAAAAAAAAAAAGGCAGCTCAGTTGCCAGAATTTTACTGTAAAATGTGTTTTTTTTACTGTAAATAAAAAAACTGCAATTTTACAGTAAAGTTTGTTTTTTTGTTTTTTTACTGCAAATCAACAAGTGTATATTTTTCGGTGTATTACTGTAAATGCCAAAACGACACCACAGTTTATTACAGTAAAAAAAAGTACCGTTTTTTTCATTTAGAGAAAAATGCTGTAAAAAATGAAAAAACAGTACTGCTGTTTTATGAAAAGAAAAAAAAAAGGCAGCTCAGTTGCCAGAATTTTACTAAAAATTTGTTTTTTACTGTATTTAAAAAAAACTGCAATTTTACAGTAAAGTTTGTTTTTTTGTTTTTTTACCGCAAATCAACACTACTGTATATTTTTCGGTGTATTACTGTAAATGCCAAAACCACACCGCAGTATATTACAGTAAAAAAAGTACAGTTTTTTTCATTTAGAGAAAAATGCTGTAAAAAATGTAAAAACAGTACTGCTGTTTTATGAAAAAAAAAAAAAAAAAAAGGCAGCTCAGTTGCCAGAATTTTACTGTAAAATGTGTTTTTTTTACTGTAAATAAAAAAACTGCAATTTTACAGTAAAGTTTGTTTTTTTGTTTTTTACCGCAAATCAACACTACTGTATATTATTCCGTGTATTACTGTAAATGCCAAAACCACACCACAGTTTATTACAGTAAAAAACGTGCAGTTTTTTTCATTTAGAGAAAAATGCTGTAAAAAATGGAAAAACAGTACTGCTGTTTTATGGAAGAAAAAAAAAAAAAAAGGCAGCTCAGTTGCCAGAATTTTACTGAAAATGTGTTTTTTACTGTAAATTTTAAAAAATGCCATTTTACAGAAACATTTTGGCACCTGAGCTGCCAGTTTGTTTGTTTGTTTTTTACCGCAAATCAACACTACTGTATATTTTTCTGTGTATTACTGTAAATGCCAAAACGACACCACAGTTTATTACAGTAAAAAAAAGTACAGTTTTTTCATTTAGAGAAAAATGCTGTAAAAAATGGAAAAACAGTACTGCTGTTTTATGGAAAAAAAAAAAAAAGGCAGCTCAGTTGCCAAAATTTTACTGTAAAATGTGTTTTTTTACTGTAAATAAAAAAAACTGCAATTTTACAGTAAAGTTTGTTTTTTAGTTTTTTACTGCAAATCAACAAGTGTATATTTTTCGGTGTATTACTGTAAATGCCAAAACGACACCGCAGTTTATTACAGTAAAAAAAAGTACAGTTTTTTTCATTTAGACAAAAATGCTGTAAAAAATGGAAAAACAGTACTGCTGTTTTATAGAGAAAAAAAAGAAAAAAAGGCAGCTCAGTTGCAAGAATTTTACTGTAAAATTAATTGTTTTACTGTAAATAAAAAAACTGCAATTTTACAGTAAAGTTTGTTTTTTACTGCAAATCAACAAGTGTAGATTTTTCGGTGTATTACTGTAAATGCCAAAACGACACCACAGTTTATTACAGTAAAAAAAAGTACCGTTTTTTTCATTTAGAGAAAAATGCTGTAAAAAATGAAAAAACAGTACTGCTGTTTTATAGGGGAAAAAAAGAAAAAAAAGGCAGCTCAGTTGCCAGAATTTTACTGAAAATGTGTTTTTTACTGTAAATTTAAAAAATGCCATTTTACAGTAACATTTTGGCACCTGAGCTGCCAGTTTGTTTGTTTGTTTTTTACCGCAAATCAACACTACTGTATATTTTTCCGTGTATTACTGTAAATGCCAAAACGACACCGCAGTTTATTACAGTAAAAAAAAGTACCGTTTTTTTCATTTAGAGAAAAATGCTTTAAAAAATGAAAAAACAGTACTGCTGTTTTATAGGGGAAAAAAAGAAAAAAAAAGGCAGCTCAGTTGCCAGAATTTTACTGTAAAATGCGTTTTTTTACTGTAAATAAAAAAACTGCAATTTTACAGTAAAGTTTGTTTTTTACTGCAAATCAACAAGTGTAGATTTTTCGGTGTATTACTGTAAATGCCAAAACGACACCACAGTTTATTACAGTAAAAAAAAGTACCGTTTTTTTCATTTAGAGAAAAATGCTGTAAAAAATGAAGAAACAGTACTGCTGTTTTATAGGGGGGAAAAAGAAAAAAAAGGCAGCTCAGTTGCCAGAATTTTACTGAAAATGTGTTTTTTACTGTAAATTTAAAAAATGCCATTTTACAGTAACATTTTGGCACCTGAGCTACCAGTTTGTTTGTTTGTTTTTTACCGCAAATCAACACTACTGTATATTTTTCCGTGTATTACTGTAAATGCCAAACTGACACCGCAGTTTATTAGAGTAAAAAAAAGTACCGTTTTTTTCATTTAGAAAAAAATGCTGTAAAAAAACAACAGTAAATGTCACAATTTGACCATGAAATCTATTGCTACTTTTACATTGCACACTTTGATGGATAACTTGCTTTGAAATCATTAATATTAGTATTTACTTCTATTTAAAAAAATGGTTTGAATGTTTGATCATATATTTTTGCATAACTACACAATATTTAAGTTAATGCCATTACATGGAGTACATATGTTGTTTCTCTCCCAAAATAGAAAGAAAGAATACATTTAGTAAGAAAAGTTACAGTACTTTATTGATACATATTATTTCCAGGCTTTCCAGGGCCAAATAAAATGAAGTTTGAGTTTGACACCAGTGATCTAACCCCATCCAAACCCTAAACTCCACCCTTTGTCGCTCGCCCATCAAAAATAAATTTTTCACCTATTTAAAACAGGTTATATATATAAAGCGTGCATTTTGAAATGTTAGTAGTATTGTTGACATTTTGAAGCACTTACATGGAAACCCTGGAGTGATTTATTACGAGAGGGGCTTTGCGAGGAGTCAAATTTGGCGATTCATTTGTTTGGCTCATCAGCAGCAGATGTGCAGTCAGATTAGCAGAGGTCACATGACTGCCGTTGAACGCAGTGCAGATGTACTCATGTCACCGCATCACTATGTGGCCCTGGGGGGGGGGGAAAGGTCAGACGGAACGCCGACATTTCCACGAAGAACAACCTTTGCATGTCTGTGTGCGGATGTTGAAAAGTGGCTGTTTGTCATTAACTTTGATTCAAATCTCACCACAGTGGAAAGTCCAAATGGTGCTGGATGGAAAGCAGGGACCAGAGTGACGATACAAAGCAGGGACCAGAGTGACGATACAAAGCAGGGACCAGAGTGTCGATACAAAGCGGGGACCAGAGTGACGATACAAAGCAGGGACCAGAGTGACGGTACAAAGCAGGGACCAGAGTGACGATACAAAGCAGGGACCAGAGTGACGGTACAAAGCAGGGACCAGAGTGACGGTACAAAGCAGGGACCAGAGTGACGGTACAAAGCAGGGACCAGAGTGACGATACAAAGCAGGGACCAGAGTGACGATACAAAGCAGGGATCAGAGTGACGGTACAAAGCAGGGACCAGAGTGACGGTACAAAGCAGGGACCAGAGTGACGGTACAAAGCAGGGACCAGAGTGACGATACAAAACGGGGACCAGAGTGACGGTACAAAGCAGGGACCAGAGTGACGATACAAAGCGGGGACCAGAGTGACGGTACAAAGCAGGGACCAGAGTGACGGTACAAAGCAGGGACCAGAGTGACGGTACAAAGCAGGGACCAGAGTGACGGTACAAAGCAGGGACCAGAGTGACGGTACAAAGCAGGGACCAGAGTGACGGTACAAAGCAGGGACCAGAGTGACGATACAAAGCAGGGACCAGAGTGACGATACAAAGCAGGGATCAGAGTGACGGTACAAAGCAGGGACCAGAGTGACGGTACAAAGCAGGGACCAGAGTGACGATACAAAGCAGGGACCAGAGTGACGATACAAAGCAGGGATCAGAGTGACGGTACAAAGCAGGGACCAGAGTGACGATACAAAGCAGGGACCAGAGTGACGATACAAAGCAGGGACCAGAGTGACGATACAAAGCAGGGACCAGAGTGACGATACAAAGCAGGGACCAGAGTGACGATACAAAGCAGGGACCAGAGTGACGATACAAAGCAGGGACCAGAGTGACGATACAAAGCGGGGACCAGAGTGTCGATACAAAGCGGGGACCAGAGTGACGATACAAAGCAGGGACCAGAGTGACGATACAAAGCAGGGACCAGAGTGACGGTACAAAGCAGGGACCAGAGTGACGGTACAAAGCGGGGACCAGAGTGACGGTACAAAGCAGGGACCAGAGTGACGGTACAAAGCAGGGACCAGAGTGACGGTACAAAGCGGGGACCAGAGTGACGGTACAAAGCAGGGACCAGAGTGACGGTACAAAGCAGGGACCAGAGTGACGGTACAAAGCAGGGACCAGAGTGACGGTACAAAGCAGGGACCAGAGTGACGATACAAAGCAGGGACTAGAGTGACGATACAAAGCAGGGACCAGAGTGACGGTACAAAGCAGGGACCAGAGTGACGGTACAAAGCAGGGACCAGAGTGACGATACAAAGCAGGGACCAGAGTGACGGTACAAAGCAGGGACCAGAGTGACGGTACAAAGCAGGGACCAGAGTGACGATACAAAGCAGGGACCAGAGTGACGGTACAAAGCAGGGACCAGAGTGACGGTACAAAGCAGGGACCAGAGTGACGATACAAAGCAGGGACCAGAGTGACGGTACAAAGCAGGGACCAGAGTGACGGTACAAAGCAGGGACCAGAGTGACGGTACAAAGCAGGGACCAGAGTGACGGTACAAAGCAGGGACCAGAGTGACGGTATAAAGCAGGGACCAGAGTGACGATACAAAGCAGGGACCAGAGTGACGGTACAAAGCAGGGACCAGAGTGACGGTACAAAGCAGGGACCAGAGTGACGGTACAAAGCGGGGACCAGAGTGTCGATACAAAGCAGGGACCAGAGTGACGGTACAAAGCAGGGACCAGAGTGACGGTACAAAGCAGGGACCAGAGTGACGGTACAAAGCAGGGACCAGAGTGACGATACAAAGCAGGGACCAGAGTGACGGTACAAAGCAGGGATCAGAGTGACGGTACAAAGCAGGGACCAGAGTGACGGTACAAAGCAGGGACCAGAGTGACGGTACAAAGCAGGGACCAGAGTGACGGTACAAAGCAGGGACCAGAGTGACGGTACAAACAGGGACCAGAGTGACGATACAAAGCAGGGATCAGAGTGACGGTACAAAGCAGGGACCAGAGTGACGGTACAAAGCAGGGACCAGAGTGACGATACAAAGCAGGGACCAGAGTGACGATACAAAGCAGGGACCAGAGTGACGGTACAAAGCAGGGACCAGAGTGACGATACAAAGCAGGGACCAGAGTGACGGTACAAAGCAGGGACCAGAGTGACGGTACAAAGCAGGGACCAGAGTGACGATACAAAGCAGGGACCAGAGTGACGGTACAAAGCAGGGACCAGAGTGACGATACAAAGCAGGGACCAGAGTGACGGTACAAAGCAGGGACCAGAGTGACGGTACAAAGCAGGGACCAGAGTGACGGTACAAAGCAGGGACCAGAGTGACGATACAAAGCGGGGACCAGAGTGACGGTACAAAGCAGGGACCAGAGTGACGGTACAAAGCAGGGACCAGAGTGACGATACAAAGCAGGGACCAGAGTGACGGTACAAAGCAGGGACCAGAGTGACGGTACAAAGCAGGGACCAGAGTGATGGTACAAAGCAGGGACCAGAGTGACGGTACCCACAGGAAACCAACATTGAACTCGGTGCAACATAAGAAAATGTCTTACTTATAAAATAAAACATACAACTTGTCAAGGATTTCATCGAAATCTCGCTACAGTAAAACTGATTTTGGTAAAAAAGTATACATTCTCCATTGCAGATGAATGTTTTTTAAAGTTGATCAAATATATTGTACAGAGTAGGGTTGTCTCCATGCCAATATTTTGGTACCAGTTCTAAGATGTATTTCGATACATAAAAGGGGACCACGCAAAATGTCATTATTGTCTTTATTTGAACAACAAATGTTAGTGTACATGAAACATATGTTTATTATTGTCATTTAGTCCTTAAATAAAATAGTGAACATACTAGACAACTTGTCTTTTAGTAGTAAGTAAACAAACAAAGACTCCTAATTAGTCTGCAGTAACATATTGTGTCATTTATACACCTATTATTTTGTACACATTATGAGGGACAAACTGTAAAAAATTGATTATTAATCTACCTGTTCATTTATTGTTAATATCTGCTTATTTTCTGTTTTAACATGTTCTATCTACACTTCTGTTAAAATGTAATAATCACTTATTCTTCTCTTCTTTGATACTTTACATTAGTTTTGGATGATACCACACATTTAGGTATCGATGCGATACCAAGTAGTTACAGGATCACACATTGGTCATATTCAAAGTCCTCATGTGTCCAGGGACGTATTTACTGACTTTATAAACATAATATGATTTTTTTTTTTAAAGGAAAAAAGTTTTTGTGACGATAAAAATGTAAAGTAGTAGTATCGACTAGATACGCTCCTGTACTTGATATCATTACAGTGTAGATCCACCCATGACATTTGTTTACATTCAGGAGCGCTAGCTTTTGTTAGCGGTGAGCTATTGTATCCTCCTACGGTGCGTAGTGAAGCATGTTTAGCTATTCCTCGTCCTCCAGTGACAATGATCCATTTTTTACAGTTTGTCCCTCATAATGTGTACAAAATAATAGGTGTATAAATGACACAATATGTTACTGCAGACTAATTAGGAGTCTTTGTTTGTTTACTTACTACTAAAAGACAAGTTGTCTATTTTATTTAAGGACTAAATGACAATAATAAACATATGTTTCATGTACACTAAGATTTGTTGTTGAAATAAAGACAATAATGAAATGTTTTGTGGTGTTCTTATTACAGAAGTATCGAAAAGTATCGAAATACATTTTGGTACCAATACCGGTACCAAAATATTGGTATCGATACAACCCTACTCACTATTTTGATAAAAAATATATATTTTTAATAACTCTAAAATTATAAGTATACCTTTAAATCGCCCTGTATTGTTTTTCTGACTGCCAATAAAAAAAAAAATGTTTGGTTCAAATAAAGACACTAAAGAAATTTTTTTGTGGTCCCTTTTATTTAGAAAAGTATCAAAGTATAGAAATACATTTTAAAATATTGGTATCGAGACAACCCTAGTTCACATGTGCAGCATCTATTAAGTACAATAATGCCTATAAAACACCACTAGGTAGCAGTTTTGCTTTATTTTAGTCGTATTATTTTGCAATGTTAAGATGTTACTTAAAACAATGTTAAAAAGGTGTTTGTGTTGTGTTCACAGGGGAAAACTAACAAAGTAATTCACTTTACATTGAAAACATTTTTTTTTAAATGCATGTGGAGGGGGGGCGTGGTCTGCGGGCGAGTAGATTGCCCAGCTGGGGATTGTTATCTAATCACCCGTCGCCCTTATTAGCAGCAGCCGGCACGAGAGACGTGGTTGGAGTTGGAGCCAGAGGGAGACACACGCCCTCCTCAAACCCCACACCCCCCACCGACACCCCAATCTCCCGAATTCGGAGGTCTCAAGGTTGGCAAGTATGGTGTAAGGACCAGCCTCGAAGTCAGCGGCAGGTGAGTAGATTGCCCAGCTGGGGCTTGTTATCTAATCACCCGTCCCCCTGCCCTTATTAGCAGCAGCCGGCACGAGAGACGTGGTTGGGGTTGGAGCCGGAGGGAGACACACGCCAGAGACAAATATATATTGCTGGAGGGCAACCTCTACAATGCACTTTTATATGACTTCCTATGGGGGTTTGTTTTCTGGTGGTATGGTGCCCCCTATTGATTTGGGAGTGCAAACGAGGGTTAGCTCGTCCGGACCAATGACATCATTCACATTTACAGTTGGCAGCTTGCATTACGCTACAATGACTGTCCGTCTTCTTTATGCGAGTGCTGCGCATTTGAATGGAAGGCATCATTTACGACTCGAGCAGCGTGCGCCAAAGTTGAACCTGCTCTGACCCCTTCAATTTCAGTGAATTCTAGCTATAAATATACTCCTCCCCACTAAACCCCCGCCCACTCACCCCTCCAATGTCTCGAATTCGGAGGTCTCAAGGTTGGCAAGTATGGTTTAAGGACCGGCCTCGAAGTCAGCGGCAGGTGAGTAGATTGCCCAGCTGGAGCTTGTTATCTAATCACCCGTCGCCCTGCCCTTATTAGCAGCAGCCGGCACGAGAGACGTGGTTGGAGTTGGAGCCGGAGGGAGACACACGCCAGAGACAAATATATATTGCTGGAGGGCAACCTCCACAATGCACTTTTACATGACTTCCTAAGGGGATTTGTTTTCTGGTGGTATGGTGCCCCTTTTTGATTTGGAGTGCAAACGAGGGTTAGCTCGTCCGGACCAATGACATCATTTACATTTACAGTTGGCAGCTTGCATTACTGTCCGTCTTCTTGATGCGAGTGCTGCGCATTTGAATGGAAGGCATCATTTACGACTCGAGCAGCGTGCGCCAAAGTTGAACCTGCTCTGACCCCTTCAATTTCAGTGAATTCTAGCTATAAATATACTCCTCTCCCCCTTACCGCCCCCCTCAAACCCCACACCCCCCACCGCCACCCCAATCTCCCGAATTCGGAGGTCTCAAGGTTGGCAAGTAGGGTGTAAGGACCGGCCTCGAAGTCAGCGGCAGGTGAGTAGATTGCCCAGCTGGGGCTTGTTATCTAATCACCCGTCGCCCTTATTAGCAGCAGCCGGCACGAGAGACGTGGTTGGGGTTGGAGCCGGAGGGAGACACACGCCAGAGACAAATATATATTGCTGGAGGGCAACCTCCACAATGCACTTTTACATGACTTCCTACGGGGATTTGTTTTCTGGTGGTATGGTGCCCCCTATTGATTTGGAGTGCAAACTAGGTTTGGCTCATCCAGACCAATGACATCATTCACATTTACAGTTGGCAGCTTGCATTACGCTACAATGACTGTCCGTCTTCTTTATGCGAGTGCTGCGCATTTGAATGGAAGGCATCATTTACGACTCAAGCAGCGTGCGCCAAAGTTGAACCTGCTCTGACCCCTTCAATTTCAGTGAATTCTAGCTATAAATATACTCCTCTCCCACTTACCGCCCCCCTCAAACCCCACACCCCCCACCGCCACCCCAATCTCCCGAATTCGGAGGTCTCAAGGTTGGCAAGTAGGGTGTAAGGACCGGCCTCGAAGTCAGCGACAGGTGAGTAGATTGCCCAGCTGGGGCTTGTTATCTAATCACCCGTCCCCCTGCCCTTATTAGCAGCAGCCGGCACGAGAGACGTGGTTGGGGTTGGAGCCGGAGGGAGACACACGCCAGAGACAAATATATATTGCTGGAGGGCAACCTCCACAATGCACTTTTACATGACTTCCTACGGGGATTTGTTTTCTGGTGGTATGGTGCCCCCTATTGATTTGGAGTGCAAACTAGGTTTGGCTCATCCAGACCAATGACATCATTCACATTTACAGTTGGCAGCTTGCATTATGCTACAATGACTGTCCGTCTTCTTTATGCGAGTGCTGCGCATTTGAATGGAAGGCATCATTTACGACTCAAGCAGCGTGCGCCAAAGTTGAACCTGCTCTGACCCCTTCAATTTCAGTGAATTCTAGCTATAAATATACTCCTCCCCACCCCACCCCACCCCACCCCCACCCCAATCTCCCGAATTCGGAGGTCTCAAGGTTGGCAAGTATGGTTTAAGGACCGGCCTCGAAAACAGCGGCAGGTGAGTAGATTGCCCAGCTGGAGCTTGTTATCTAATCACCCGTCGCCCTGCCCTTATTAGCAGCAGCCGGCACGAGAGACGTGGTTGGAGTTGGAGCCGGAGGGAGACACACGCCAGAGACAAATATATATTGCTGGAGGGCAACCTCCACAATGCACTTTTACATGACTTCTTAAGGGGATTTGTTTTCTGGTGGTATGGTTCCCCTTTTTGATTTGGAGTGCAAACGAGGGTTAGCTCGTCCGGACCAATGACATCATTCACATTTACAGTTGGCAGCTTGCATTACTGTCCGTCTTCTTGATGCGAGTGCTGCGCATTTGAATGGAAGGCATCATTTACGACTCGAGCAGCGTGCGCCAAAGTTGAACCTGTTCTGACCCCTTCAATTTCAGTGAATTCTAGCTATAAATATACTCCTCCCCACCCCACCCCACCCCACCCCACCCCCACCCCAATCTCCCGAATTCGGAGGTCACAAGGTTGGCAAGTATGGTGTAAGGACCGGCCTCGAAGTCAGCGGCAGGTGAGTAGATTGCCCAGCTGGGGCTTGTTATCTAATCACCCGTCGCCCTTATTAGCAGCAGCCGGCACGAGAGACGTGGTTGGGGTTGGAGCCGGCGGGAGACACACGCCAGAGACAAATATATATTGCTGGAGGGCAACCTCCACAATGCACTTTTACATGACTTCCTACGGGGATTTGTTTTCTGGTGGTATGGTGCCCCCTATTGATTTGGAGTGCAAACTAGGTTTGGCTCATCCAGACCAATGACATCATTCACATTTACAGTTGGCAGCTTGCATTACGCTACAATGACTGTCCGTCTTCTTTATGCGAGTGCTGCGCATTTGAATGGAAGGCATCATTTACGACTCAAGCAGCGTGCGCCAAAGTTGAACCTGCTCTGACCCCTTCAATTTCAGTGAATTCTAGCTATAAATATACTCCTCCCCACCCCACCCCACCCCACCCCCACCCCAATCTCCCGAAATCGGAGGTCTCAAGGTTGGCAAGTATGGTTTAAGGACCGGCCTCGAAGACAGCGGCAGGTGAGTAGATTGCCCAGCTGGAGCTTGTTATCTGATCACCCGTCGCCCTGCCCTTATTAGCAGCAGCCGGCACGAGAGACGTGGTTGGGGTTGGAGCCGGAGGGAGACACACGCCAGAGACAAATATATATTGCTGGAGGGCAACCTCTACAATGCACTTTTACATGACTTCCTACGGGGATTTGGTGCCCCCTATTGATTTGGAGTGCAAATGAGGGTTAGGTCGTCCGGACCAATGACATCATTCACATTTATAGTTGGCAGCTTGCATTACTGTCCGTCTTCTTGATGCGAGTGCTGCGCATTTGAATGGAAGGCATCATTTACGACTCGAGCAGCGTGCGCCAAAGTTGAACCTGCTCTGACCCCTTCAATGCCTCCTTCTTCTTCTGTGAATCTCATCATTGTGCATGAGAAAGGTGGGCGGGGGGCCGGGCCGGGGTCTGTTTAAAAGCACACTGCTCAATGGCTTCTCATTGACAGAGAGGCTGCTGAAACACTGCAGAGTTGTCCCGCAGAGACTTTGCCTTAACGATTTCCCGTGCCAATTTCAAGTCTTATCCATCTGCAAACACAAAGCACCTCTTGACCCGCCCGAGGTGGAGCAATATGTGCATCAGTTAACCCCTTCACCCCCCAACCACACACACATGTAAACACTCATGCAGACGCACACACCCGAGAAGTCCCCGGAGCTGACATGAAGACACGCGTAAACACACTCCCTTAGGTTCAGGCGCAACACTGGAAGGGTTTCCACTTGCCACGTGGACCTCCTTCTCCATCTGCTTTTCACATGCACTACACTCCCGACCGAGCACTGCGCCTCTCCTCCCTCTCACCCTCGCTCTCGGCCTGGCTCGCTCGCCGCTTCATTTTGCACACAAAACTGTGGCAAAAATAGCAGCGGAGGAGTAGAGACACCAACATGTATCAGGACTAGGACTAGGGTACCAAAATGTACCAAACCCCAAAAAGCAGTGACGTTGTCACGTTGTGTAAATGGTAAATAAAAAGAGAATACAACAAATCCCTTTCAACTTATATTCAATTGAATAGACTGCAAAGACAAGATATTTCATGTTCACACTGGAAAACATTGGTATTTCTTGCAAATATTAGCTCATTTGGAATTTGATGCCTGCGACATGTGTCAAAAAAGCTGGCACAAGTGGCAAAAAAGAGTGAGGAAGTCGAGGAATGCTCGTCAAAGACTTATTGGGAACATCCCACAGGTGAACGGGCTAATTGGGAACAGGTGGGTGCCATGATTGGGTATAAAAGCAGCTTCCAGTCGTTCACAAACAAGGACGGGGGCGAGGGTCACCACTTTGTCAACAAATGCCTGAGCAAATTGTTGAAGAACAACATTTCTCAACAAGGAATTTAAGGATTTTACCATCTACGCTCCGTAATATCATCAAAAGGTTCAGGGAATCTGGAGAAATCACTGCAGGTAAGCGGCAAGGCCGAAAACCAACATTAAATACCAGTGACCTTCGATCCCTCAGGCGGTACTACATCAAAAAGCCACATCAGTGTGTAAAGGATATCACCACATAGGCTCAGGAACACTTCAGAAAACCACTGTCAGTAACTACAGTTGGTCGCTGCATCTGTGAGTGCAAGTTAAAACTCTACTATGCAAAGCCAAAGCCATTTATCAACAACACCCAGAAACGTTGCCGGCTTTGCTGGGCCCCGAGCTCATCTAAGATGGACTGATACAAAGTGGAAAAGTGTTCTGTGGTCTGACGAGTCCACATTTCAAATTGTTTTTGGAAACTGTGGACGTTGTGTCCTCCGGACCAAAGAGGAAAAGAACCATCCGGACTGTTCTAGGGTCAAAGTGTAAAAGGCAGCATGTGTGATGGTATGGGGGTATATTAGTGCCCAAGGCATGGGTAACTTACACATCTGTGAAGGCACCATTAATGCTGAAAGGTACATACAGCTTTTGGAGCAACATGTGTTGCCATCTATGCAACGTTATCATGGACGCCCCTGCTTATTTCAGCAAGACAATGCCAAGCCACATTGAAAATGTGTGAAGGCTAAAATATGAGAAGGGAGACTGTTGAACAACTTAAGCTGTACATCAAGCAAGAATGGGAAAGAATTTCACTTCAAAAATGTGTCTCCTCAGTTCCCAAACCTTTACTGAGTGTTGTTAAAAGGAAAGGCCATGTAACACACTGGTAAAAATGCCTTTTTTTACAATGTGTTGCTGCCATTAAATTCTAAGTTAGTGATTAATTGCAAAAAAAAATGAACATGAAATATCTTGTCTTTGCAGTCTATTCAAATGAATATAAGTTGAAAAGGATTTGTTGTATTCTCTTTTTATTTACCATTTACACAACTTCACTGCTTTTGGCTTTTGTACTATAGCTCTCAATGAAGCAGGCTGAAGCTGAAAGCCTACAAAAAGCTGATGTATCGACATGCATGTTTTTCCAACTTGAGAATACGGTCAAAAAGTACGTATTGTACAAACTCAGACGTGCTACTCTTCTCAGGTCATGCAGTGTTATTAAAGAAGATGGAATAGAGATATCAGACACAAGTAACATAACGCTAGGCCAGGGGTCGGCAACCTTTACCACTCAAAGAGCCATTTTGGAAAGTTTCACAAATTAAAGAAAACAATGGGAGCCACAAAAAAAATTTGAAAATTTAAAATGAAAAACACCGCATACAAAGCTTAAATTGCTTTGCGCTATGTTAACCAGGGGTCTCTGACACACGCACCGACACGCATCTTAATAAGGAAATTTAATGTTAGTGCGGCCCGCGACTTTTAATTGAACGGCGCTTGATAGCGTCTTTCTTGCCAACACTCTCAATTTTCCGGGAGACTCCCAAATTTCAGGACGTGCTGGCACTGCTTTTAGCGCCCTCTACAGCCTGCCCAAACAGCGTACCTGCTTGGCCACATGTTGAATGTAGCTTTTCCTTGATCACGTAAGTGCCAGCAAGGCATACTTGTTCAACAGCCACACAGCTTACACTGACGGTAGTCGTACAAAAACAACTTTAACACTGTTACGTTACAAATATGCGCCACACTTTGAACCCACACCAAAAAAGAATGACAAACACATTTCTGGAGAACATCTGCACTGTAACATAAACACAACACAACAAATACCCAGAATCCCATGCAGCACTAACTCTTCCGCTCAACCGACGCACGGAGAGGGGGGGGGTTGATGTGTGGGGGGATTTGGTGGTAGCGGGGGTGTATAATGTAGACCGGAAGAGTTAGGGCTGCATGGGATTCTGGGTATTTGTTGTGTTGTGTTACGGTGTAGATGTTCTCCAGAAATGTTTTTGTCATTCTTTTTTGGTGTGGGTTCACAGTGTGGCGCATATTTGTAACGTAACAGTGTTAAAGTTAACTTTTTAACTTTAACTTATACGGCCACCGTCAGTGTAAGCTGTGTGGCTGTTGAACAAGTATGCCTTGCTGTCGCCTACGTGTGCAAGTAAAAGCAACATATAACATGTGGCCGGGCTGGCACGCTGTTTGTAAATGCTATAGAGGACAATTAATGCAGTGCCTTGATTAAGTAATTAGAGTGAAAATAGGATAATATTTACCCTGGGAGATTTCTAGGAGAGGCAGTCTGCTGGGAAAATCGGGGGGGGTCGTTGGAAAACCGGGAGGGTCGGCAAGTATGCAGCTGAGCCGCATCAGAGTGGTCAAAGAGCCGCATGCGGCTCCGGAGCCGCGGGTTGCCGACCCCTGCGCTAGGCAGACCACTAATGGTGGAGTTAGGGAGGTCTATTGTCTCCAAGTGTGTTAACCACAAATGTTTTCATCTCCTTGTCATGTTTCATGCTTGCCAGGTAAGCACACATCCTCGTCCGCAGCCTCGGACCGCTTACAGTTTTGTGGCAAACGGCCGCATTCTGGCGCTGGGCGAAGAGCGTCCTGGCAGTGTGTAATTATGGAAAAGCATGAAGATGCAGCTACAGCACAAACTCCACCGCAGTCTGCCGGAGGAGAGAGGTCAGTGCTTTGTCCGTGCTAACGACGGCCAATGCGACGGGGCGCTGGTCAAAGGTTTGCGGATCGGTAAAGGCATAAACACATGGACATCTGAGAAGAAGCACAGCTCATGAAATGCTAATTAAGACTAAATGACGCACTTTCCAGGCTGCATGGTACGCAGACAGAATGGAGGTTACTGGACGGAAATGTTTCCATTTTGCAGTGTGGCTGGAATTCTTAGTTACATAAAGCATAAGTCTCCCGTATTATACTACTGTGAGTCTTACATAAGTCTGTTGGAAGTAGAATACAACAGAATGGACTTGATTGTCATTATATTTGCATATAACGAGATTAAGGACTCCTTGTGTGGTGTTCGGGTCTGTGGGACCCGTTTTCATTTTTTTATTAAAAGAAAAATGATACAATTAATTAGGGCTGCAACAACTAATCGATTAAATCGATTAAAATCGATTATAAAAATAGTTGCCGATTAATTTAGTCATCGATTCGTTGGATCTATGCTATGCACATGCGCAGAGGCTTTTTTAAAAAAAAAATATATATATATATATATTTTTTTTTTTTAATTTATTTTCTTAAATAAAACTTTATTTATAAACTGCAACATGTACAAACAGCTGAGAAACAATAATCAAAATAAGTATGGTGCCAGAATGCTGTTTTTTTTTCAATAAAATACTGGAAAGGATAGAAATGTAGTTTGTCTCCTTTATCCGATTATTAATCGAGTAATCGAAGTAATAATCGACAGATTAATCGATTATCAAATTAATCGTTAGTTGCAGCCCTACAATTAATTAATTTTTCAAACCGAGACTCACTGACTTTGGCTCATTTTCTCAAACAAATCAAAATGTTCAAACAAACATTTTCCAAAGTGATCACTGCAGACACAAACATGGTCCGATGGTATTCCACAAGATGATGAAAGTGATATTTTTAAGAGACATTTTCCCTAACTTTATTAACTGTATGAACCACTTCTTTCAGCAAAGTTGTTTCCTATCTCTCTATCTGAAGGACTGGAACACCCAAGAACAGAACAGCAATACGACATTTTCTGCTCAAACTCTAAACTCACTCTCACTTCTTTTGATGCTACGCTCAAACTGCTTGATCACGGTGTGGATGAAGCTGCAACCCCTCCTATAGAAACCTTTCACAAGCATCGACCTTCATTGCCATGGAACATGGCTGAAATGTGCCGGATTGCAAAAAGGAAATGTGATGAAATAATATTTAGTGTGTGTCGCACACTAACAGACACAAATATTCACAGCTGCTGTCTAAAACCCCTTGCATACTTTTATTACTGCCTCCTACGCCCCTTTCCCTCTGGTCAACTGAGTCACTCACACTCTTGCACTCCAACAAACACACACACACACACACACACACACACACACACACACTTGCACATCCAACTGCCATAAACTAGGGTTGTCCCGATACTAATATTTTGGTACCCAAATGTATTTTGATATTTTTCTACATAAAGGGGACCACAAAAAATGTCATTATTGTCTCTATTTGAACAAAAAAATCTTAGTGTACATGAAACATATGTTTATTATTGTCATTTAGTCCTTAAATAAAATAGACAACTTGTCTTTTAGTAGTAAGTAAACAAACAAAGACTCCTAATTAGTCTGCTGACGTATGCAGTAACATATTGGGTCATTTATACACCTATTATTTTGTACACATTATGAGGGACAAACTGTAAAAAATTGATTATTAATCCACTTGTTCATTTACTGTTAATATCTGCTTATTTTCTGTTTTAACATGTTCTATCTACACTTCTGTTAAAATGTAATAATCACTTGTTCTTCTCTTCTTTGATACTTGACATTAGTTTTGGATGATACCACACATTTAGGTATGGATCCGATACCAAGTAGTTACAGTATCATACAATAAAATATAATACCTAATAAACCAATACTGATGAAGAAATACGGATGTAAAGGGTAGGTGTCGCGTTGTTTTCTGTTTTAACATGTTCTATTTACACTTCTGTTAAAATGTAATGATCACTTATTCTTCTTTTCTTTGATACTTTACATTAGTTTTGGATGATACCACACATTTAGGTATGGATACGATACCAAGTAGTTACAGGATCATACATTGGTCATATTCAAAGTCCTCATGTGTCCAGGGACATATTTACTGACTTTATAAATATAATATGAATTTTTAGTGTAGATCGTAGATCCACCCATGGCATTTGTTTACATTCAGGCATGCTAGCTTTTGTTAGCGGTGACGGCGGTGAGCTATTGTATCCTCCTACGGTGTGCAGTGAAGCATGTTTAACTATTACTCGTCTACTTGTAAGAAACATACTTTATTTGTCACCATGGAGACAAGGATTCGTGATTTAGAAGTAGCTAAAACACTGCGGCTGGACGTTAGCCGCAGGCTCGCTAGCCATGTCTTAAAGCAGCTCTTCCTGAGGGAGTTTCAGTGTTATAACTTCACCTTTATCTTTACTTTTTACACCAAAAATGCGCCCGTTCTCCCTTTCCTGTCTACACACTGTGTCTGCTTGTAAGTACTCTGTGTGTGTGCGCTGCCGAACATGCTCCTCTGCTCCTAGAACCAGCAATGTCATGCCCGTTAAAAAAAAGAAATAATAATAATTGGGAACCGGTACTTTTCAAGCAGAGTATAGTACCGTTTTTGATTCTTTAGTACCGCGATACTATACTAGCGCCGGTATACCGTACAACCCTAGTGCTAACAGGTATTAACATCTTCAAAAAACATATCAAAACATTGTTTAAATGCAATCAAGCGGATGAAAACATCAGACAATTGTAAAAACAAAAAAATCAGAACCTTACCTGATTTGCGTCTGCCGGAGCCTCCACAGTCTCTGCAGAAGAAGCAACACAGGAGAGACATGGTCATTAGCATGGATGCAGCTTCAAACTGAAAGTGAACACCATCTATTTGCGGGATGGTCCCGATGCACTTGGCACACACACACAGCAGGCCTAACCCTCAGTGAGAATGCAGGACTTGACCCACTACCACCAGGGAGGGAGTGGGCTCCACATGAACAACCAGTCACAGGGTTATTTCTTGGGAGTATTAATAGATGATAAAATGGACTGGAAATCTCATAGACAAACTATACAACAAAAAGTGGCAAAAAACATTTCTATAATTAATAAAGCAAAATACGTCCTGGGTCAAAAATCACTTCATATTCTCTACTGCTCGCTAGTGTTACCATATCTGAGTTATTGTGTAGAAATATGGGGAAATAACTACAAATGTGCGCTACATTCGCTAACCATGTTACAAAAAAGATCAATTAGACTGATACATAATGTTGGATATAGAGCAGTGGTCCCCAACCTCAAGAATTTTTTTTTTTTTTTTTAATTAAATCAACATAAAAAACACAATATATACATATTGTGTATGTGTATGTCAATATAGATCAATACAGTCTGCAGGGATACAGTCCGTAAGCACACACGATTGTATTTCTTTATGGGGAAAAAAAAATAAAAAAATAAAAAAATAAAATAAAATAAAAAATAAAAAATCAGGGGGGTGGTTGGGGGCGGGGGCATGGTTGGGGGAGTGGTTAAGAGGGGAGGAGTATATTTACAGCTAGAATTCACCAACTTGAGTATTTCATATATATTTGATGTATATATATACTAGAGATGTCCGATAATATCGGCCTGCCGATATTATCTGCCGATATATGCGTTAAAATGTAATATCGGAAATTATTGGTATCGTTTTTTTATTATCGGTATCGTTTTTTTTTTTTAGTTTTTAAAAAAAAATTTTTTTTTAATTAAATCAACATAAAAAACACAAGATACACTTACAATTAGTGCACCAACCCAAAAAACCTCCCTCCCCCATTTACACTCATACACACAAAAGGGTTGTTTCTTTCTGTTATTAATATTCTGCTTCCTACATTATATATCAATATATATCACTACAGTCTGCAAGGGATACAGTCCGTAAGCACACATGATTGTGCGTGCTGCTGCTCCACTAATAGTACTAACCTTTAACAGTTAATTTTACTAATTTTCATTCATTACTAGTTTCTATGTAACTGTGTTTATATTGTTGTACTTTCTTTTTTATTCAAGAAAATGTTTTTAATTTATTTATCTTATTTTACTAATTTTTTTAAAAAGTACCTTATCTTCACCATACCTGGTTGTCCAAATTAGGCATAATAATGTGTTAATTCCACGACTGCATACATCGGTTGATATCGGTATCGGTTGATATCGGTATCGGTAATTAAAGAGTTGGGCAATATCGGAATATCGGATATCGGCAAAAAGCCATTATCGGACATCCCTAATATATACATATATGTATGAAATACTTGACTTTCAGTGAATTCTAGCTATATATATATTTTTTTTTTTTACTTATTTTATTATACATATAAATAAAATAAATACTTGAATTTCAGTGTCCCGGAGGCTATCCAGTAGATGGCAGTATTGTCCTGTTTAAGAGTGTCACAACATTGCTGTTTACGGCAGACGAACTGCTTTACGGTAGACGAAAACGTGACTGCTGTTGTTGTGTGTTGTTACCGCGCTGGGAGGACGTTAATGAAACTGCCTAACAAAAAACCCACATAAGAAACCAAGAACTCGCCCTCGATCATTCTACAGTTATAACGTGATTGGGCAGGCACGCTGTTTATATCGTGGGAAAGGGGACGTGAAAACAGACTGTCGCCGCTGTCCCCACTCAGGTCCGCATGGAGCTGGAGGGGGCGTGGTCTCCAGCTCCGGCTGAATTCCGGGAGATTTTCGGGAGAAAATTTCTTCCGGGAGGTTTTCGGGAGAGGCGCTGAATTCCGGGAGTCTCCCGGAAAATCCGGGATGATTGGCAAGTATTTTCTAAATGAATGGGGGCTATGTAAACAGCCATTGTTTTCTGTCACATTAGCACACAAAAAAATGATGCCTCTGGCTTGGACTGGTCCTGGATCGAGCTTGGGCAGGTCTTGGATGACAATAGATAACCCCTTCCATCTCTTCCCATCGTACACAGCGGGATTTTCCAAGTCTTTGGCTTGGTGCAACAAAGACAGCCTCTTGTCTGTTCACTGGGAACTCAAAGAACGGAAAGTTTTTTGATAATTTGCATACAATTTTTCTGACAATGTACTGATATGATCCAGTTTAAGAGGTTGTTGAAATTAATAGTGTTTACAAAGTAAAAGGAAGAATTAGGAGAAATACATTCTCTGAACCTTTTGATGATATTACGGAGCGTAGATGGTGAAATCCCTAAATTCCTTGTTGAGAAATGTTGTTCTTAAACAATTTGCTCAGGCATTTGTTGACAAAGTGGTGACCCTCGCCCCGTCCTTGTTTGTGAACGACTGAGCATTTCACGGAAGCTGCTTTTATACCCAATCATGGCACCCACCTGTTCCCAATTAGCCTGTTCACCTGTGGGATGTTCCAAATAAGTCTTTGACGAGCATTCGTCAACTTTCTCACTCTTTTTTGCCACTTGTGCCAGCTTTTTTGAACCATGTCGCAAGCATCAAATTCCAAATGAGCTAATATTTGCAAAAAATAACAAACTTTACCTGTTTGAACGTGAAATATCTTGTCTTTGCAGTCTATTCAATTGAATATAAGTTGATAAGGATTTGTTGTATTCTCTTTTTATTTACCATTTACACAACGTGACAACTTCTCTGGTTCTGGTTTTGTAATAATATTATTCATGAGATATCATGACAATTTGGACACCCTTAATCATGATAGGGTAAAAAAGCTTTTTTTCAGTTGACAGAGAACAATGATGCAGAAGTAAATAATATTAACATCATGTGTTCAAGTTGTGGCGTTAGTGAGTCTGTCAACATGTCATGGTAGTTAGTGTAAACATAGGACTGGTGTTACGGCGTTAGTGAGTCTGTCAACATGTCATGGTAGTTAGTGTAAACATAGGACTGGTGTTACGGCGTTAGTGAGTCTGTCAACATGTCATGGTAGTTAGTGTAAACATAGGACTGGTGTTACGGCGTTAGTGAGTCTGTCAACATGTCATGGTAGTTAGTGTAAACATAGGACTGGTGTTACGGCGTGAGTGAGTCTGTCAACATGTCATGGTAGTTAGTGTAAACATAGGACTGGTGTTATGGCGTTAGTGAGTCTGTCAACATGTCATGGTAGTTAGTGTAAACATAGGACTGGTGTTATGGCGTTAGTGAGTCTGTCAACATGTCATGGTAGTTAGTGTAAACATAGGACTGGTGTTACGGCGTTAGTGAGTCTGTCAACATGTCATGGTAGTTAGTGTAAACATAGGACTGGTGTTATGGCGTTAGTGAGTCTGTCAACATGTCATGGTAGTTAGTGTAAACATAGGACTGGTGTTATGGCGTTAGTGAGTCTGTCAACATGTCATGGTAGTTAGTGTAAACATAGGACTGGTGTTACGGCGTTAGTGAGTCTGTCAACATGTCATGGTAGTTAGTGTAAACATAGGACTGGTGTTACGGCGTTAGCGAGTCTGTCAACATGTCATGGTAGTTAGTGTAAACATAGGACTGGTGTTATGGAGTTAGTGAGTCTGTCAACATGTCATGGTAGTTAGTGTAAACATAGGACTGGTGTTATGGAGTTAGTGAGTCTGTCAACATGTCATGGTAGTTAGTGTAAACATAGGACTGGTGTTACGGCGTTAGCGAGTCTGTCAACATGTCATGGTAGTTAGTGTAAACATAGGACTGGTGTTACGGCGTTAGCGAGTCTGTCAACATGTCATGGTAGTTAGTGTAAACATAGGACTGGTGTTACGGCGTTAGCGAGTCTGTCAACATGTCATGGTAGTTAGTGTAAACATAGGACTGGTGTTACGGCGTTAGCGAGTCTGTCAACATGTCATGGTAGTTAGTGTAAACATAGGACTGGTGTTACGGCGTTAGTGAGTCTGTCAACATGTCATGGTAGTTAGTGTAAACATAGGACTGGTGTTACGGCGTTAGTGAGTCTGTCAACATGTCATGGTAGTTAGTGTAAACATAGGACTGGTGTTACGGCGTTAGCGAGTCTGTCAACATGTCATGGTAGTTAGTGTAAACATAGGACTGGTGTTATGGCGTTAGCGAGTCTGTCAACATGTCATGGTAGTTAGTGTAAACATAGGACTGGTGTTATGGCGTTAGTGAGTCTGTCAACATGTCATGGTAGTTAGTGTAAACATAGGACTGGTGTTATGGCGTTAGTGAGTCTGTCAACATGTCATGGTAGTTAGTGTAAACATAGGACTGGTGTTATGGCGTTAGTGAGTCTGTCAACATGTCATGGTAGTTAGTGTAAACATAGGACTGGTGTTATGGCGTTAGCGAGTCTGTCAACATGTCATGGTAGTTAGTGTAAACATAGGACTGGTGTTATGGCGTTAGTGAGTCTGTCAACATGTCATGGTAGTTAGTGTAAACATAGGACTGGTGTTATGGCGTTAGTGAGTCTGTCAACATGTCATGGTAGTTAGTGTAAACATAGGACTGGTGTTATGGCGTTAGTGAGTCTGTCAACATGTCATGGTAGTTAGTGTAAACATAGGGCTGGTGTTATGGCGTTAGTGAGTCTGTCAACATGTCATGGTAGTTAGTGTAAACATAGGGCTGGTGTTACGGCGTTAGTGAGTCCGTCAACATGTCATGGTAGTTAGTGTAAACATAGGACTGGTGGTTGCAGAGAGGCTGAGGACTGACGCTGATGAGAGTGGACACCTGGGCTCAGCAGCAGCACCCGAGCTGTGGCCAGTTATGGATATGAGCTGTTTGGATAACAACTTATAACAACATTCAACTCTGTCACTCTTTAACTGATGCTGGCTTGGAACGGGAAAATATTTACTCTTTTGTAGATGATTTGATGCTGGAGCGCTTGACAAATAATGTGCATCCATCAAAAGCACGTAAGCGGAGCAACATCCAAGCGTGAATTGGATGCATGTGTCTGGATCAGGTCTTGGCAGACGTCCTGGCTGATTCTGGACTCATGCACCGATCCCTCAGGAGACATTCCCCATGACAACTATTAGGTCGATAAGGGCCCGGGTCGGCTTCATTAAAAAGGCATTCTTTCATATTAGAGCGGGGTAGCAACAAAAAACTAGTTGTTTTGATAACAATATTTTGGTAACGGTACTTTTCTAAATAAAGGGGGCCACAAAAAATGTCATTATTGTCTTTATTTGAACAACAAATCTTAGAGTACATGAAACATATGTTTATTATTGTCATTTAGTACTTAAATAAAATAGTGAACATATTAGACAACTTGTCTTTTAGTAGTAAGTAAACAAACAAAGACTCCTAATTAGTCTGCTGACGTATGCAGTAACATATTGTGTACCTATTATTTTGTACACATTATGACGGACAAACTGTAAAAATTGATTATTAATCTACTTGTCTCATCTACTGTTAAAATCTGCTTATTTTCTGTTTTAACATGTTCTATCTACACTTCTGTTAAAATGTAATAATCACTTATTCTTCTCTTCTTTGATACTTTACATTAGTTTTGGACGATACCACACATTTAGGTATCGACGCGATACCAAGTAGTTACAGGATCATACAATAAAATATAATACCTAATAAACCAATACTGATGAAGAAATACTGATGTAAAGGGTAGGTGTCGCGCTGTTTTCTGTTTTAACATGTTCTATTTACACTTCTGTTAAAATGTAATAATCACTTATTGTTCTCTTCTTTGATACTTGACATTAGTTTTGGATGATACCACACATTTAGGTATCGATCTGATACCAAGTAGGATCATACATTGGTCATATTCAAAGTCCTCATGTGTCCATGGACATATTTACTGACTTTATAAACATAATATACATTTAAAATATCGATGCTCTATTGTGAAGGAACTTTTGATCGCATTTATTCAATATTTAGAATACAAAAAACAAAAAAATAACATCCATCGTCATGTCTCTCTTAGGGTTGTCCCCAGACCGGTACCAAAATGTATTTCGATACTTTTCGGTGCATTTATAAATAAGAGGGACCACAAAAAATGTCATTATTGGCTTTATTTGAACAAAAAAATCTTAGTGTACATGAAACATATGTTTATTATTGTCATTTAGTCCTTAAATAAAATAGACAACTTGTCTTTTAGTAGTAAGTAAACAAACACAGACTCCTAATTAGTCTGCTGACGTATGCAGTAACATATTGTGTCATTTATACACCTATTATTTTGTACACATTATGAGGGACAAACTGTAAAAATTGATTATTAATCAACTTACTCATTTACTGTTAATATCTGCTTATTTTTTGTTTTAACATGTTCTATCTACACTTCTGTTAAAATGTAATAATCACTTATTCTTCTCTTGTTTGATACTTGACATTAGTTTTGGACGATACCACACATTTAGGTATCGATGCGATACCAAGTAGTTTCAAGATCATACAATAAAATATAATACCTAATAAACCAATACTGATGAAGAAATACTGATGTAAAGGGTAGGTGTCGCGCTGTTTTCTGTTTTAACATGTTCTATCTACACTTCCGTTAAAATGTAATAATCACTTATTCTTCTCTTCTTTGATACTTTACATTAGTTTTGGATGATACCATGAATTTGGGTATCGATCCGATACCAAGTAGTTACAGGATCATACTTAGGTCATATTCAAAGTCCTCATGTGTCCAGGGACGTATTTCCTGAGTGATATCGATGTAATCATAGTAGTATCGACTAGATATGCTCTTGTACTTGGTATCATTACATTGAATGTCAGGTGTAGATCCACCCATGGCATTTGTTTACATTGTGACGCCGGTGAGCTATTGTATCCTCCTACGGTGTGTAGTGAAGCATGTTGAGCTATTCACTTGTAAGGAACTTACTTTATTAGTCGCCATGGTGGCCAGGATTAGTGATTTAGAAGTAGCTAAAACACTGTGGATGGACGTTAGCCGCTAGCTAGCTAGCCGTGTCTTAAAGCAGCTCTTCCTGAGGGTGTTTCAGTGTTATAACTTCACCTTTATCTTGACTTTTTACACCAAAGTGCGTCCATTCTCCCTTTTCTGTCTACACACTGTGTCTGCTTGTAAGTACTCTGTGTGCGTGCGCTGCCGAACATGCTCCTCTGCTCGTAAAACCAGTAATGTCCCTACGTGACGACGCGCCTTCATGCCTGTAAAAAAATATATATATAAGGGGAACCGGTACTTTTCCAACAGAGTATAGTACCATTTTTGATGAATTAGTACCACGATACTAGTACAGATATACCATACAACCCTACAAAAAACTTGTGGAGTGAACATGTTCCCGTTTGCTCGTTCAGCAGTTTTAGAGTGACAGAGTGAAATAGAGATAGAAATGTTAAATGATAACTGGGGAGAGGAATGATGGACATAAAGGAGGTGACCTTCCCAGCAAGCATGTGACCTTCAGCACAGCGCTGGAAGGAGAGTCTTCTCGAGAGGAGCACAAAGAATGCAACGCTGGCTCGGTGCACCTCGTTGCAATCAATTTAACAAAGACGGACAAAAACACTCACACGGGCGCCAAATGATTAGCCGTGTTATCCTCTAGTGGGGATTCTAATGTTTCATCTCAAGAGTTGTTGGGGAACAATCTCAGCTTTAAAGCTGTTTAGAACATGGCTCATTAAATACTGGTGTCAACATTCAAACTAAACAACTCATCAATGTACACACCACGCACAAAGTTCATCTAAATTTTTGCACTGGGGCCTGCGAGCGAGTTGACGGCCAAACGCTGTTAAATAATTTAATGGCTGCCTTTTAAGAGGGGCATTTAACCTTCAGTTAACAGCAACACAGCCTCAAGTTTATGAAGCATGTACACCGGGGGTCCTAAACTCTATGTACCCTGGGGGCCGCTGGGTGTAGTCTGGGCCACGTTCACCTATTTAACTACCGGCAGCTAGAGTCACACTAGGGCAGTGTTTTTCAACCACTGAGATGCAGTCTGGTGTGCCGTGGGAGATGATCTAATTTCACCTATTTGGGTTAAATATATTTTTGCAAAGCAAAGGTAAAAAGGTGACTAATGCTTTAATAAAAAATAAACAAAAGGTGAGTGCCCCTAAGAAAAGGCATTGAAGCTTAGGGAAGGCTATGCAGAACCAAACTAAAACTGATCTGGCTGCAAAGTCAACAAAAACGGAATGCTGGACGACAGCAAAGACTTACTGTGGAGCAAAGACGGCGTCCACAATGTACGTCCGAACGTGACATGACAATCGACAATGTCCCCACAAAGAAGGATAAAAAACAACTGAAATATTCTTGATTGCTAAAACAAAGTAGATGCGGGAAATATCGCTCAAAGGAAGACATGAAACTGCTGCAGGAAAATACCAAAACAAGAGAAAAAGCCACCAAAATAGGATCGCAAGACAAGAAGTAAAACACTACACACAGTAAAACAGCAAAAAAGTGAAAATAAGTCAGGGTGTGATGTGACAGGTGGTGACAGTACACCTACTTTGAGACAAGAGCTATAGTAATGCACCACCGCTGGTGGTGTGCCTCAGGATTTTTTCGACGCTCAAAAAAGGTTGAAAAACACTGGTTTAGTGGGACGTAAACATGTAATTGCAGGGAGAAGGTATGGCTACAAAGAAAACAAAAACAGAATGCTGGACGACAGCAAAGACTTACTGCGGAGCAAAGACGGCGTCCACAATGTACGTCCGAACATGACATGACAATCGACAATGTCCCCACAAAGACGGATAAAAACAAGTGAAATATTCTTGATTGCTAAAACAAAGTAGATGCGGGAAATATCGCTCAAAGGAAGACATGAAACTGCTACAGGAAAATACCAAAAAAAGAGAAAAAGCCACCAAAATAGGATCGCAAGACAAGAAGTAAAACACTACACACAGTAAAACAGCAAAAAAGTGAAAATAAGTCAGGGTGTGATGTGACAGGTGTTGACAGTACACCTACTTTGAGACAAGAGCTATAGTAATGCACCACCGCTGGTGGTGTGCCTCAGGATTTTTTCAACGCTCAAAAAAGGTTGAAAAACACTGCTTTAGTGGGACGTAAACATGTAATTGCAGGGAGAAGGTATGGCTACAAAGAAAACAAAAACAGAATGCTGGACGACAGCAAAGACTTACTGTGGAGCAAAGACGGCGTCCACAATGTACGTCCGAACATGACATGACAATCGACAATGTCCCCACAAAGAAGGATAAAAACAACTGAAATATTCTTGATTGCTAAAACAAAGTAGATGCGGGAAATATCGCTCAAAGGAAGACATGAAACTGCTACAGGAAAATACCAAAAAGTGAGAAAAAGCCACCAAAATAGGATCGCAAGACAAGAAGTAAAACACTACACACAGTAAAACAGCAAAAAAGTGAAAATAAGTCAGGGTGTGATGTGACAGGTGGTGACAGTACACCTACTTTGAGACAAGAGCTATAGTAATGCACCACCGCTGGTGGTGTGCCTCAGGATTTTTTCGACGCTCAAAAAAGGTTGAAAAACACTGCTTTAGTGGGACGTAAACATGTAATTGCAGGGAGAAGGTATGGCTACAAAGAAAACAAAAACAGAATGCTGGACGACAGCAAAGACTTACTGTGGAGCAAAGACGGCGTCCACAATGTACGTCCGAACATGACATGACAATCGACAATGTTCCCACAAAGAAGGATAAAAACAAGTGAAATATTCTTGATTGCTAAAACAAAGTAGATGCGGGAAATATCGCTCAAAGGAAGACATGAAACTGCTACAGGAAAATACCAAAAAGAGAGAAAAAGCCACCAAAATAGGAGCGCAATACAAGAACTGAAACACTACACACAGCAAAAAAGTCCAAATAAGTCAGGGTGTGATGTGACGGGTGGTGACAGTACACCTACTTTGAGACAAGAGCTATAGTTATGCTTTAAAGTCATATCCAATAATTGCAACTTTTTACTGTCAACTGAGTTTTGTTTTTTAATGATTTCCGCTGGTGGTGTGCCTCCGCATTTTTTCAACGCTCAAAAAAGGTTGAAAAACACTGCTTCAGTGGGACGTAAACGTGCAATTGCAGGGAGAAGGTATGGCTACAAAATAAACAAAAACAGAATGCTGGACGACAGCAAAGACTTACTGCGGAGCAAAGACGGCGTCCACAATGTACATCCGAACATGACATGACAATCGACAATGTCCCCACAAAGAAGGATAAAAACAACTGAAATATTCTTGATTGCTAAAACAAAGTAGATGCGGGAAATATCGCTCAACGGAAGACATGAAACTGCTACAGGAAAATACCAAAAAAAAGAGAAAAAGCCACCAAAATAGGATCGCAAGACAAGAAGTAAAACACTACACACAGTAAAACAGCAAAAAAGTGAAAATAAGTCAGGGTGTGATGTGACAGGTGGTGACAGTACACCTACTTTGAGACAAGAGCTATAGTAATGCACCACCGCTGGTGGTGTGCCTCCGCATTTTTTCAACGCTCAAAAAAGGTTGAAAAACACTGCTTCAGTGGGACGTAAACGTGCAATTGCAGGGAGAAGGTATGGCTACAAAATAAACAAAAACAGAATGCTGGACGACAGCAAAGACTTACTGCGGAGCAAAGACGGCGTCCACAATGTACATCCGAACATGACATGACAATCGACAATGTCCCCACAAAGAAGGATAAAAAACAACTGAAATATTCTTGATTGCTAAAACAAAGTAGATGCGGGAAATATCGCTCAAAGAAAACTGCTATAGGAAAATACCATAAAAAGAGAATTAAGACAAGACAAGAAGTAAAACACTACACACAGGAAAACAGCAAAAAAGTCCAAATAAGTCAGGGTGTGATGTGACAGGTGGTGACAGTACACCTACTTTGAGACAAGAGCTATAGTGATGCATGCTTGGTTATGCTTTAAAGTCATATCCAACAATTGCGACAACGACTTTTTACCGTCAACTGAGTTTGGTTTTTGAATGATTTCTGCTGGTGGTGTGCCTCCGCATTTTGTCAACGCAAAAATTGTGCCTTGGCTCCAAAAAGGTTGAAAAACACTGCCCTAAGGTATGGTAAGCATTAAGTCATAAATGTAACGTTGAATTTCAAAAAAAGTCGTAATTTTGAGTTCCCCAGGAGAAGGTTCAGAGACATTTTAGCTTGCTTGACGGAAGTTGCTCTTTGCGTCGCGTCGTGTTGTCATTTTTGTGTTGCACCATTGTTGTAGTGATTGCCAATCTAAATGATTTCCACTACGAGGCCGCAGACTGACAAATCAACGGATGTGGAGGCCATGTTGGTGGTTTTCAAAATGCTAACAGTTAGCATGATGTCCAAAAAGCATCACGTAACTAAAAATATGAGAAGCTAGCACGCTAACAGTACAATGCTAAAATGCTAACAATGGCATGCTTACAGTTCGCGTTAGTGAAATACCCATGTATATGACACTATACCAGTTAAATCAAATTAACATGCTAATGTTAGCATGATAAAATGCTAACTCGGTGTTAGGGTTGTCCCGATACAGGATCATACATTGGTCATATTCAAAGTCCTCATGTGTCCAGGGACGTATTACATAATATGCATTTTTTTAAAACAAACATTCAAGATGCTAAAAAAATCGATGTACTCATAGTAGTACCGAGGCTCTTGTACTTGGTATCATTACAGTGGATGTCAGGTGTAGATCCACCCATGGCGTTTGTTTACATTGTGACTACGGTGTGTAGTGAAGCATGTTTAGCTATTCCTCGTCCTCCAGTGATAATGCTACTTGTAGGAAACGTACTTTATTTGTCGCCATGGAGGCCAGGATTAGTGATTTACAAGTAGCTAAAACACTGCCGACTGCGGATGGACGTTAGCTGCTAGCTAGCTAGCCATGTTTTAAAGCACCTCTTCCTGAGGGTGTTGTTTCAATGTTGTATTTGTGTTGTAGTATATTGGTTGGGAAATGACCAAATTTCAATGGTCAAATCAAAGTCAGAACCCAACATTTATTAAACGTCGTCAAAAAGCATGTTGTTTCAACGTTATGTTTGTGTTGTACAATATTGGTTGGGAAATAACCACATTTCAATGTCAAATCAACGTCAAAACCCAACATTGATTAAACGTCGTCAAAAAGCATGTTGTTTCAACGTTGTATTTGTGTTGTAGAATATTGGTTGGGAAATGACCACATTTTAATGGTCAAATCAACGTCAAGGGCCAACATTGATTAAACGTTGTCAAAAAGCATGTTGTTTCAACGTTGTATTTCTGTTGTAGTATATTGGTTGGGAAATGACCACATTTCAATGGTCAAATCAACGTCAGAACCCAACATTGATTAAACGTCGTCAAAAAGCATGTTGTTTCAACGTTATGTTTGTGTTGTAGAATATTGGTTGGGAAATAACCAAATTTCAATGTCAAATCAACGTCAGAACCCAACATTGATTAAACGTCAAAAAGTATGTTGTTTCAACGATATGTTTGTGTTGTAGAATATTGGTTGGGAAATAACCAAATTTCAATGTCAAATCAACGTCAGAACCCAACATTGATTAAACGTCAAAAAGCATGTTGTTTCAACAATATGTTTGTGTTGTAGAATATTGGTTGGGAAATGACCAAATTTCAACGTCAAATCAACATCAAGACCCGACATTGATTAAACGTTGTCAAAAAGCATGTTGTTTCAACGTTGTATTTGTGTTGTAGAATATTGGTTGGGAAATGACCACATTTCAATGGTCAAATCAACATCAGAACCCGACACTGATTAAACGTCGTCAAAAAGCATGTTGTTTCAACGTTAAGTTTGAGTTGCTCAACGTCAGGACCCAATTCAACAAGTTCTTAACGTTGATTTAATGTCACGTGCCTGCTGGGGACAAGATGAACTGTCATTAGCATTAAAGCTACCAACACACAAGTTCCCAGTTGGGTTTGCTAAAAGCATTTTTAAACAGTCTAAATGGGGGACCTGGGAGACTTGTTTAAAATAGTTTAAATGTCATGATAAGGACCTTCCACTATATCTTTATTATATAAATGTGTGGGATATACAAGTTGTATATATTCCAGACAGGCTGAGGCTGACCTGGGATTAACCTCCACAGGAGGAACCAGCCTTGACAGCACAGAACAGGAAGTCATTATAATAGAGCAAGTTGCATGTCTGGATCCACACAAGCACACAGCAGCTTTGTGCAGGCATAACATTGCTTTTATTGACCCACTAATAGCATCCAAACTGGGGAATAAAACCTCAATGGAAAGTAAGGAATTAGTCTGCAAAAGAGACTAGTTTAGAAGACGTTTCTAATCAGAATCAGAATCAGAATCAGAATAGTTTGTATTGCCATTGTTTGAGAACGGGTTCTTGGTGCAATATAAAAGACATACAACACAGAATAGGTAATAAAATGAGCTGTAACTGAGCTATCAGATCTTGTTATTGTTCTATTGTTATTATTCTAAGCAAGGTTAATGCATTTAGTCTTGACTACAAACCTCTGCTAAGAGGTATGCACTCCTATGTCAATACAGAAGAAACATAGAAGTGAATATTTGGCTCCCTCTAGTGACTTTATGGCAACACAGCATTAACATACTGTATATATACTTTTAAAGGCACAGCAGGACGTTTACTGGCCACTAGATGGCAGTATATAACGCGTGTTCATATTACTTAACATCCTTGCCTCTACCATAATAAAGCTGTGGTCAAAACAGAGCATTATCTCTTAGAAGCAAACATTTTTGAAGCAGGTCTTATTCTAAAAATACATTATCAAAAAATACACACTAAAAAAACTAATATAATGTGAAAAAGTTGAAATGTTAGTGACGGGTTGTTTTTTGTCTTTAAATATATACATTTAAATATACATGTGCCTGGACACATGAGGACTTTGAATATGACCAATGTATGATCCTGTAACTACTTGGTATCGGATCCATACCTGAATGTGTGGTATCATCCAAAACTAATGTAAAGTATCCAAGAAGAGAAGAATAAGTGATTATTACATTTTAACAGAAGTGTAAATAGAACATGTTAAAACAGAAAACAACGCGACACCTACCCTTTACATCGGCATTTCTTCATCAGTATTGGTTTATTATGTATTACATTTTATTGTATGATCCTGTAACTACTTGGTATCGGATCGATACCTAAATGTGTGGTATCATCCAAAACTAATGTCAAGTATCAAAGAAGAGAAGAATAAGTGATTATTACATTTGAACAGAAGTGTAGATAGAACATGTTAAAACAGAAAATAAGCAGATATTAACAGTAAATGAACAAGTGGATTAATAATCAATTTTTACAGTTTGTCCCTCATAATGTGTACAAAATAATAGGTGTATAAATGACACAATATGTTACAGCAGACTAATTAGGAGTCTTTGTTTACTTACTGCTAAAAGACAAGTTGTCTAGTATGTTCACTATTTTATTTAAGGACTAAATGACAATAATAAACATAAGTTTCATGTACACTACGATTTGTTTGTTCAAATAAAGACAATAATGACAATTTTTGGGCTCCCCTTTATTTAGACAAGTATCGGAAAGGAATCAAAAAGCATCGGAATACATTTTGGTACCAAAATATCGGTATCGGCACAACCCTCCAACAAAGGTCCTTTAGACCTCTTCAAATAAAGGTAAGAACGCATACAGTCGTGGTCAAAAGTTTCCAACCATTTCTACAACTCTTATTTTTTTGTGATAGAGTGATTGGAGCCTTATTGCAGGTCAACTTGCCAAGGGACATGTAAGCAAATATTAACGTTGCTGTATGTATACTTTTGACCCTCACATTTTCAGTAGACCCATAATAAATTCGTAAAAGAAGCAAACTTCATGAATGTTTTCTGTGACCAACAAGTATGTGCTCCAATCACTACATCACAAAAAAATAAGAGTTGTAGAAATGATTGTAAACTCAAGACAGCCATGACATGATGTTCTTTACAAGTGTATGTACACTTTTGACCACCACTGTATGTTTTTTAGATCTATTTAATGGGATTAAAAAGCATTTTTATTTGTGTCCTCATAATTAAAGAAAAGGGTATTAGAATGTCTTAGAATTCAAACTAACGGCACGTCACAGCTGATGTAACCAGTGTGAATAATCACGAAGGACTGGATCAGTTATAACTCTCACATTAAAGTTGACATATTTCATCATTGGAGGAGTTTGCATCCAAATTTTGGCAGCAATATAAAACAAAATACTCTCCTTTGATGACTTTTAAGCATTTAACCCCCACCGCTTCATTTTTATGGGTTCTGGACTGTCTCACAGACCAGAGGTCACTTGCTCACTTTGAAGTGGGATTAACAAGAACGAGGTGATTGGCCTGCTGGTCTTGGAAAGATGACTCAAGAGGTTTCTATTTGTGTTGTGGAATATTGGTTGGAAAATGGTCAAATGAACGTCAGAACCCGACGTTGATTAAACGTCGTCAAAAAGCATGTTGTTTCAACGTTATGTTTGAGTTGTAGAATATTGGTTGGGAAATGAACAAAATTTAAATGGTCAGATCAACGTCAGAACCCAACATTGATTAAACGTTACCAAAAAGCATGTTGTTTCAACGATATGTTTGTGTTGTAGAATATTGGTTGGGAAAATGACCACATTTCAATGGTCAAATCAACATCAAGGCCCGACATTGAATAAACGTCAAAAAGCATGTTGTTTCAATGTTGTATTTGTGTTGTAGAATATTGGTTGGGAAATTACCAAAATGTCAATGGTCAAATCAACGTCAGAACCCAACATTGATTAAACGTCGTCAGAAAGTATGTTGTTTCAACGATATGTTTGTGTTGTAGAATATTGGTTGGGAAATGACCAAATTTCAATGTCAAATCAACATCAGAACCCAACATTGATTAAACGTCGTCAAAAAGTATGTTGTTTTAACGTTGTATTTGTGTTGTAGAATATTGGTTAGGAAATTACCAAAATTTAAATGGTCAAATCAACGTCAGAACCCAACATTGATTAAACGTTGTAAAAAAGCATGTTGTTTCAACGTTATGTTCGGGTTGTAGAATATTGGTTGGGAAATGAACAAAATTCAATGGTCAAATCAACGTCAGAACCCAACATTGATTAAACGTTGTCAAAAAGCATGTTGTTTTAACGTTGTATTTGTGTTGTAGAATATTGGTTAGGAAATGACCACATTTCAATGGTCAAATCAACGTCAGAACCCAACATTGATTAAACATCTTCAAAAAGCATGTTGTTTCAACATTATGTTTGAGTTTAGAATATTGGTTGGGAAATGACCAAATTTCAATGGTCAAATCAACATCACAACCCAACAGTGATTAAACGTAGTCAAAAAGCATGTTGTTTCAACGTTGTATTTGTGTTGTAGAATATTGGTTGGGAAATGACCACATTTCAATGGTCGAATCAACGTCAGAACCCAACAGTGATTAAACGTTGTCAAAAAGCATGTTGTTTCAACGTTGTATTTGTGTTGTAGAATATTGGTTGGGAAATGACCACATTTTAATGGTCGAATCAACGTCAGAACCCAACAGTGATTAAACGTTGTCAAAAAGAATGTTGTTTCAACGTTGTATTTGTGTTGTAGAATAATGGTTGGGAAATGACCACATTTCAATGTCAAATCAACGTCAGAACCCAACATTGATTAAACGTAGTCAAAAAGCATGTTGTTTCAACGTTATATTTGAGTTGTAGAATATTGGTTGGGAAATGACCACATTTCAATGGTCAAATCAACGTCAAGGCCCGACATTGATTAAACGTTCTCAAAAAGCATGTTGTTTTAATGTTGTATTTGTGTTGTAGAATATTGGTTGGGAAATGACCAAAATTTAAATGGTCAGATCAACGTCAGAACCCAACATTGATTAAACGTCGTCAAAAAGCATGTTGTTTCAACGTTATGTTCAAGTTGTAGAATATTGGTTGGGAAATGACCAAACTTCAATGGTCAAATCAACGTCAGAACCCAACATTGATTAAACGTCGTCAAAAAGCATGTTGTTTCAACGTTGTATTTGTGTTGTGGAATAATGGTTGGAAAATGACCACATTTCAATGGTCAAATCAACGTCAGAACCCGACATTGATTAAACGTCGTCAAAAAGCATGTTGTTTCAACGTTGTATTTGTGTTGTAGAATATCGGTTTGGAAATTACTTAAAATTCAATGGTCCAATCAAGGTCACAACCCAACATTGATTAAACGTCGTCAAAAGCATGTTGTTTCAACGTTATGTTTGAGTTGCTCAACGTCAGGACCTAATTCAGCAAGTTGTCAACGTTGTTTGAATGTCATGTGCCTGCTGGGTGTAGACCAAGAAGCAGTCCCTCCTTGAGAGGGTTCAGGACATCTCAACATCAACATTCACGGTCTGAAGTGTCTTGAACTGGTGCCTGTGAACTCCTCGGAGTGATGCTTACATAAGCACAAATGGAAGGGTATGGATGCCACTTTAAACAAACATGATCTAGCACCCATTCAGGACTTTGAACTGGGCGTGACAAATGATGACAGCGTGAGCCTCGTCTGCGGCGGGGCTTGAACTTTGCCACCTTTTCATGACACCGCCGATCCCAATTGCATTTGTTGTGGGATCAGATGTCCCCTGCCTGGATGCCATATCTCATGTGGTTTAGGGTGGTGGAGGGGCATGCAGGCACACACATACTGTAGACCAGGGGTCACCAACGTGGTGCCCGCGGGCACCAGGTAGCCCGTAAGGACCAGATGAGTAGCCCGCTGGCCTGGTCTAAAAATAGCTCAAATAGCAGCACTTACCAGTTATTTATTTACTAGCAAGCTGGTCTCGCTTTGCCCAACATTTTTAATTCTAAGAGAGACAAAACTCAAATAGAATTTGAAAATCCAAGAAAATATTTGAAAGACTTGGTCTTCACTTGTTTAAATAAATTCATTAATTGTTTTACTTTGCTTCTTATAACTTTCAGAAAGACAATTTTAGAGAAAAAATACAACCTTAGGATTTTTAAACACATATACCTTTTTACCTTTTAAATTCCTTCCTCTTCTTTCCTGACAATTTAAATCAATGTTCAAGTAAACGTATTTTTTTATTGTAAAGAATAATAAATACATTTTAATTTAATTCTTCATTTTAGCTTCTGTTTTTTCGACGAAGAATATTTGTGAAATATTTCTTCAAACTTATTATGATTAAAATTCAAAAAAATTATTCTGGCAAATCTAGAAAATCTGTAGAATCAAATTTGAATCTTACTTCAAAGTCTTTTGAATTTCTTTTTTAAAAATTTGTTCTGGAAAATCTAGAAGAAATAATGATTTGTCTTTGTTAGAAATATAGCTTGGTCCAATTTGTTTTATATTCTAACAAAGTGCAGATTGGATTTTAACCTATTCAAAACATGTCATCAAAATTCTAAAATTAATCTTAATCATGAAAAATGACTAATGATGTTCCATAAATTATTTTTTTTATTTTTTCAAAAAGATTCGAATTAGCTAGTTTTTCTCTTCTTTTTTTCGGTTGAATTTTGAATTTTAAAGAGTCGAAATTGAAGATAAACTATGTTTCAAAATTGAATTGTCATTTTTTTTTCGCGTTTTCTCCTCTTTTAAACCGTTCAATTAAGTGTAAATATCATTAATTATTAATAATAACAGAGTTAAAGGTAAATTGAGCAAATTGGCTATTTCTAGCAATTTATTTAAGTGTGTATCAAACTGGTAGCCCTTCGCATTAATCAGTACCCAAGAAGTAGCTCTTGGTTTCAAAAAGGTTGGTGACCCCTGATGTAGACAATCCACTAAATCAGTGATGTTTACTCACTCAGTTGGAGGGTTGAGGTCCTCTGACTTGGTCTCGAAGAATTTCAGAACCTCTTCGCTTTGGGAAATGTGGGTGGGAAGCTTCATCAGGGCCTGTGGGAGGGAGGCTTCTGTTTGACGCGTGTTCTCAACAAAAGCTTACGTCTATTCTTTAAAAAGAAGGGCTTTGGTTAGAGGAGTGGTGAGTGAAATGCTAGATGAGTTGGGAGTTGGTTCACGGTGAGTCAGATGAGATGGCTAGGTGGAGATGTGGAGGGGGAAGGAAGCGGCTTTCCGAACCGTGAATAAAGCCCAGAGGGGCGATGTGGAATAACAATCGTCTGTCTCAAGCAGCTGCCGGACACATAAACACTTCTAGAAACCACCTTTAAAAGGATTCAAGGATGGTTGGACTGTTATGGTCCGCTTGCATTTTACAGTCAAGACTTGGAGATGGTGACTACTTTTGAACAACTTCAAATGGGCCTCAAGATATACAAAAGCCAAAAGCAGTGAAGTTGTCACGTTGCGTAAATAGTCAATAAAAAGAGAATACAACAAATCCTTTTCAACTTATATTCAATTGAATAGACTGCAAAGACAAGATATTTCATGTTCACATTTGCAAATAATCATGAACTTAGGATTTAATGGCAGCAACACATTGCAAAAAAGGCATTTTTACCAGTGTGTTACATGGCCTTTCCTTTTAACAACACTCAGTAAAGGTTTGGGAACTGATGAGACACATTTTTGAAGTGGAAATCTTTCCCATTCTTGCTTGATGTACAGCTTAAGTTGTTCAACAGTCTCCCTTCTCATATTTTAGCCTGCACACATTTTCAATGTCTGGACTACAGGCAGGCCAGTCTAGTACCCGCACTCTTTTACTACGAAGCCACGCTGTTGTAACACGTGGCTTGGCATCGTCTTGCTGAAATAAGCAGGGGCGTCCATGATGACGTCGCTTGGATGGCAATATATGTTGCTCCAAAAGCTGTATGTACCTTTCAGCATTAATGGTGCCTTCACAGCAGGCCTGGCCCTAACCAATCTGGCGCCCTAGGCAAGATTTTAGGTGGCGCCCCCCCCACATCGGCAGTGAAGTGTATATACTCACAAGAAACCGAATAGCTTTGTCTTTGGCCTTTTTTTTTACTTAAAGAAAGCAAATTAACCTATTATATGAGAATGTTATGTTATGATTATCTTTAACCGAATCACAGCAGTGCTCAAATTAAAAAACAGCATTCCCTCTCATGTGATATTGCTTAATTAACATTAATGATGTGCACTTTAACAACTAGGCTTACAACTATACCTAATATATAAAGGGGTGGAAAAGTGACTATTACCTGCAGGGCAAACATTAGCTAACCAGAAGGCAATAACAATGTAAACAAAAAACACCTGCTTAAAAGATCTAATACAAATGTCCCTGAGGAATGTAAGGTGGGAGTACTGTAATTACCTAACGTTACATTATTATTTTCCATAACAATTTAGCCCCCTCCACAATATTAACCCGACGTTAAAACAGAACTAGCTATTTATTGATTAGCAATTGCCGAATCATGTAACATTAGCTTAATGCTAAAAAGCCAGGTTACTATCACATTCTGTAACAGACAAATAATTTCATGTAGGCTAACGTTACCTACCTGCTACCTCTGTCTTTTTCTCGTTTCTCCTCCTCTTATTTTCTCTTTTTTCTTCCCTGGGCACCTGACAGTTTTGGCCGTTTTGACATCTTGTGTTGATTTTTTGATGTGGTAGGAGTCAAGATACGGGAAGGGAGGGGGCGCACCGTGCGGGGGGATGGGGGGGGGGCGTAATGTTGTAACAAATATTATTTTTATTAAATAGGCTTTACTTTGCATTTTAATTACCGTGGGATTATTTTTTTGTATTTAGAAATAATAGTACCAACTTTTTTTCTTCTCCAACATTTGTGGCACTGGCGTGGCGCCCCCTGATGGACGGCGCCCTTAGCATTTGCCTATACGGCCTATGCCACGGGCCGGCCCTGCTTCACAGATGTGTAAGTTACCCATGTCTTGGCCACTAATACACCCCCATACCATCACACATGCTGCCTTTTACACTTTCACCCTAGAACAGTCCGGATGGTCTTTGGTCCGGAGGACACGACACGACGTCCACAGTTTCCAAAAACAATTTGAAACGTGGACTCGTCAGACCACAGAACACTTTTCCACTTTGCATCATTCTGGGTGTTGTTGATAAATGTCTTTGGCTCTGCATAGTAGAGTTTTAACTTGCACTTACAGATGTAGCGACCAACTGTAGTTACTGACAGTGGTTTTCTGAAGTGTCCCTGAGCCCATGTGGTGAAATCCTTTACACACTGATGTCGCTTTTTGATGCAGTACCGCCTGAGGGATCGAAGGTCACGGGCATTCAATGTTGGTTTTCGGCCTTGCGGCTTACGTGCAGTGATTTCTCCAGATTCTCTGAACCTTTTGATGATATTACGGAGCGTAGATGGTGAAATCCCTAAAGAAATGTTGTTCTTCAACAATTTGCTCAGGCATTGGTTGACAAAGTGGCGACCCTCGCCCCCGTCCTTGTTTGTGAACGACTGAGCACTTCATGGAAGCTGCTTTTATACCCAACCATGGCACCCACCTGTTCCCAATTAGCCTGTTCACCTGTGGGATGTTCCAAATAAGTCTTTGATGAGCGTTCCTCAACGATCTCAGTCTTTTTTGCCACCTGTGCCAGCTTTTTTGAAACATGTCGCAGGCATCAGATTCCAAATGAGCTAATATTTGCAAGAAATAAAGTTTCTCAGTGTGAACATGAAATATCTTGTCTTTGCAGTCTATTCAATTGAATATAAGTTGAAAAGGATTTGTTGTATTCTCTTTTTATTGACCATTTACACAACGTGACAACTTCACTGCTTTTGGCTTTGGTATGTTTTTTTTATGATTTTTGATACCTGGCGCCATCTTGGAAGTATGCCGACCTCTAATATTAGCATGCTGATGTTAGCATGCTAACATTTTAGGCTAGCCCTTTAGCTCCTTTTGTACAGTTACACCTAAAACTCACAGATCGCAGGCCTATCAGAATGTTTCTATTCCATTTCTATGTTCTAGTTGTACATATACACCAACTCTGCACTCATACAACCTAACAGATGTCATATATCATAGATGGGAATGTGACGAGAGGACGCAATGGTTGCAACACAAGCATAGCGTTGTGGCTTGTGCAGCCCTTTGAGACACCTGTGATTAAGGGCTATATAAATAAACTTTGATTGATTGATTGATTGATTGATTGATAGCTATGTGAGCTATAGAAGTGGTCCCCAACTTTTTTTGCAGCACGGACCGGTTTAATGTAGGCATTATTTTCAGGCACCGGCTTTCCACTTGTGCCAGATAAATACAGCAAAAATAAGTGCATGGAAAATACAACTCACTATAACTAGAGATGTCCGATAATGGCTTTTTTGCCGATATTGTCCAACTCTTGATTACAGATTCCGATATCAAGCGATACCGATATATACAGTGGTGGAATGAACACATTATGATGCCTAATTTTGTTGTGATGCCCCGCTGGATGCATTAAACAATGTAACAAGGTTTTCCAAAGTAAATCAACTCAAAGTATGGAAAAAAAAATGCCAACATGGCACTGCCATATTTATTATTGAAGTTTTAACATGCCTCAAAACAGCAGCTTGGAATTTGGGACATGCTCTCCCTAAAGGAGCATGACGAGGTAGAGGTGGGCGGGGTTGAGATGGGGGGGTAGGGGTAGCGGGGGGGGGGGGGTATATTGTAGCGTCCCGGAAGAGTTAGTGCTGCAAGGGGTTCTGGGTATTTGTTGTGTTGTGTTACGGTGCGGATGTTCTCCCGAAATGTGTTTGTCGTTCTTGTTTGGTGTGGGTTCACAGTGTGGCGCGTATTTGTAACAGTGTTAAACTTGTTTATACGGCCACCCTCAGTGTGACCTGTATGGCTGTTGACCAAGTATGCCTTGCATTCACTTGCTTGTGTGAAAAGCCGTAGATATTATGTGACTGGGCCGGCACGCAAAGGCAGTGCCTTTAATGTTAATTGGCGCTCTGTATACAGCAGCGTTTTAAAAAGTCATACATTTTAATTTTTTAAACCGATAATTTCCGATATTACATTTTAAAGCATTTATCGGCTGATAATATCGGACATCTCTAACTATAACGTTGACTTAGTGGGAGCCCCGGGCGTGTTTCTTTGCAATGAGATGCAGATGGAAATCAGCCTTTGGCTACAATATGTCACATTTATATATTAAATGTTCATTAATGTGCATTGTATCGTGTCACAAATTTATAACAAATACAACAAATGGCAACTTCCTATGAGGAGTTGTATTATACATCTATAAACAAGCTTATTGGTGTGTCAAGTGGGACAGGCCAAAGTTAAAGGCCTACTGAAAGCCACTACTAGCGACCACGCAGTCTGATAGTTTATATATCAATGATGAAATCTTAACATTGCAACACATGCCAATACGGCGGGGTTAACTTATAAAGTGACATTTTAAATTTCCCGGCAAACTTCCGGCTGAAAACATTTCGATATGATGACGTTTGCGCGTGACGTCAACGGTTGAAGCGGAAGTATCGGTACCCCATTGAATCCAATACAAAAAAGCTCTGTTTTCATCTCAAACTTCCACAGTATTCTGGACATAGTGTTGGTGAATCTTTTGCAATTTGTTTAATGAACAATGGAGACTGCAAAGAAGAAAGTTGTAGGTGGGATCGGTGTATTAGCGGCAGGCTGCAGCAACACAACCAGGAGGACTTTGAGATGGATAGCAGACGCGCTAGCCGCCGACCTCACCTTGACTTCCTCCGTCTCCGGGCCGCCGACCGCATCGGTGATCGGGTGAAGTCCTTCGTCGTACCGTCGATCGCTGGAACGCAGGTGAGCACGGGCGTTGATGAGCAGATGAGAGCTGGCGTAGGTGCAGAGCTAATGTTTTTAGCATAGCTCTGTCGAGGTTCCGTAGCTAAGTTAGCTTCAATGGCGTCGTTAGCAACAGCATTGCTAAGCTTCGCCAAGCTGGAAGGCATTAACCGTGTAGTTACATGTCCAGGGTTTGGTAGTATTGTTGATCTTCTGTCTATCCTTCCAGTCAGGGGTTGATTTGTTTTGTTTCTATATGCATTTAAGGGCCTACTGAAATGATTTGTTTTAATTTAAACGGGAATAGCAGATCCATTCTATGTGTCATACTTGATCATTTCGCGATATTGCCATATTTTTGCTGAAAGGATTTAGTAGAGAAAATCGACGATAAAGTTTGCAACTTTTGCTCGCTGATAAAAAAAAAAGCCTTGCCTGTACCGGAAGTAGCGTGACGTCACAGGAGCTAGTATTCCTCACAATTCCCCGTTGTTTACAATGGAGCGAGAGAGATTCGGACCGAGAAAGTGACGATTACCCCGTTAATTTGAGCGAGGATGAAAGAGTCGTAGATGAGGAACGTTACAGTGAAGGACTTGAGAGGCAGTGATGGACGTATCTTTTTTCGCTCTGACCGTAACTTAGGTACAAGCTGGCTCATTGGATTCCACACTCTCCTTTTTCTATTGTGGATCACGGATTTGTATTTTAAACCACCTGGGATACTATATCCTCTTGAAAATGAGAGTCGAGAACGCGAAATGGACATTCAGTGCCTTTTATCTCCACGACAATACATCGGCGAAATGCTTTAGCTACGAGCTAACGTGATAGCATCGTGCTTTAACTGCATATAGAAACAAAAGAAATAAACCCCTGACTGGAAGGATAGATAGAAAATCAACAATACTATTAAACCGTGGACATGCAAATACACGGTTAATGCTTTCCAGGCTGGCGAAGGTTAACAATGCTGTGCTAACGACGCCATTGAAGCTAACTTAGCAACCGGACCACACAGAGCTATGCTAAAAACATTAGCTCTCCACCTACGCCAGCCAGCCCTCATTTGCTCATCAACACCCGTGCTCACCTGCGTTCCAGCGATCGGCAGAAGGACGGAGGACTTCACCCGATGCGTTTGGCGGCCCGGAGACGTAGGAAGTCAAGGTGAGGTCGGCGGCTAGCGCGGCTAGCGCTCCAACAAAGTCCTCCTGGTTGTGTTGCTGTAGTCCGCTGCTAATACACCGATCACACCTACAACTGTCTTCTTTGCAGCCTTCATTGTTCATTAAACAAATTGCAAAAGATGTCCAGAATACTGTGGAATTATGAAATGAAAACAGAGCTTTTTGTATAGGATTCTACGGGGTACCATAACTTCCGTTATACTGACTTCGTCACGCGCATACGTCATCATACCGCGACGTTTCAGCCGGATATTTCCCGGGAAATTTTAAATGTCACTTTATAAGTTAACCCGGCCGTATTGGCATGTGTTGCAATGTTAAGATTTCATCATTGATATATAAACTATCAGACTGCGTGGTCGGTAGTAGTGGCTTTCAGTAGGCCTTTAAGCACAATGCTATCACGTTAGCTCAGTAGCTAAAGAGCTTCGCCGATGTATTGTCGTGGAGATAAAAGTCACTGTGAATGTCCATTTCGCGTTCTCGACTCTCATTTTCAAGAGGATATAGTATCCGAGGTGGTTTAAAATACAAATCCGTGATCCACAATAGAAAAAGGAGAAAGTGTGGAATCCAATGAACCCTTGTACCTAAGTTACGGTGAGAGCGAAAAAAGATACGTCCTGCACTGTCCTCTAGTCCTTCACTCTCCCGTTCCTCATCCACGAATCTTTCATCCTTGCTCAAATTAATGGGGTAATCGTCGCTTTCTCAATGGGGAAATGTGAGGAGTCCTTCCTCCGGTGACGTCACGCTACTTCCGGTACAGGCAAGGCTTCTTTTTTTTTTTATCAGCAACCAAAAGTTGCGAACTTTATCGTCGTTGTTCTCTACTAAATCCTTTCAGCAAAAATATGGCAATATCGCGAAATGATCAAGTATGACACATAGAATGGATCTGCTATCCCCGTTTAAATAAAAAAAAAGTCATTTCAGTAGGCCTTTAAATTGTTCAATTCAATTATTTAATGTTTCTCTGCGGCCCGGTAGAAAATGCGTAACGGACCGGTACCGGGTTGGGGACCACTGAGCTTGAGTGCTAAATTTACACTTTAATCATGCTCAGCTTGCATATCCGCCAAAGAAAAAAAAAAGTGAACAGACAGTTCCAAGGCCAGTAGCGGACTATTAAAAGGTTAGCTTTATTTTAAGACGTGTAGCAAAGCCTGTTATATAATTATTAATGTTTCCATTCTTTCATTTAGTTAGTTAATCGTGTCACTGAGGTTTTTTTTCTTCATGACGTCAAGAAAACGTGCAACTTCCAAAGTGAGCTTTTGTAAAGAAGAAGAAAATAGATTTTTTTTTTCCCTCACATTTGGTTCTCAGAAAAAAAGCATTTGTGACAAACTTTACTGTAAGAACATCATTAAAAGGTCAGTGGTGAAATGATGACAACACCTGCCCAACACTTCCTGTCTGACCTAACCATGCAGGTAACTACGTTCTTATTCCTCTCTGCCTTCAAGCAGACTTCCTTGCTTTCCTTCAAAGGCTGCCTATTTACACTGGCCCACAGGAAATGAGCAGTGCACATAGAGCGCTCGTTTCCTGTTCAGCCTGAGACGGGAAGATAAATGCCCGACCTAAAAATGCCGTAGCGCTGCGAATAAAAGCCCTCGGAGAGATAACTTGTCCCTCTGTCATCCAGCGTCGGTCATTTTGTGACCCTGAACGTTACATTTTATCGCGTTACCAGACAATAAATGAGTGTTTATGGACGAGTGTGACAATTTGTGTGACCTTGGTCTTACTTTGCAGTAGTTGTCCAAGTGCTTGAGTCTTCTGACAGCTACGTCTCTGATGTGACTTCGGCGAAACAAGACTTTACCTGGTAGGAAACACAACACGGTCAGTGCGCTTGAATGCAACACATCAATAGTCATGTCATTCAGACATGAATGTCAAAACTTGTCTTAAATGCAGGGCCGGCCCGTGGCATAGGCCGTATAGGCAAATGCTAAGGGCGCCGTCCACCAGGGGGCGCCACGCCAGTGCCACAAATGTTGGAGAAAAAAAAAAAAGAAAAAAAATTTGGTACTATTATTTCTAAATACAAAGAATAATCCCACGTTAATTAAAATGCAAAGTAAAGCCTATTTAATAGAAATAATATTTGTTACAACATTACGCCCATCCCCCCGCACGGTGCGCCCCCTCCCTTCCCGTATCATGACTCTTACCACATCAAAAAATCAACACAAGATGTCATAAAAAGGCCAAAACTGTCAGGTGCCCAGGGAAGAAAAAAGAGAAAAGAAGAGGAGGAGAAACGAGAAAAAGACAGAGGTAGCAGGTAGGTAACGTTAGCCTACATGAAATAATTTGTCTGTTACAGAATGTGATAGTAACCTGGCTTTTTAGCATTAAGCTAATGTTACATGATTCGGCAATTGCTAATCAATAAATAGCTAGTTCTGTTTTAACGTCGGGTTAATATTGTGGAGGGGGCTAAATTGTTATGGGAAATAATAATGTAACATTAGGTAATTACAGTACTCCCACCTTACATTCCTCAGGGACATTTATGTATTAGATCTTTTAAGCAGGTGTTTTTTGTTTACACTGTTATTGCCTTCTGGTTAGCTAATGTTTGCCCTGTTTTTTAATTTGAGCACTGCTGTGATTTGGTTAAAGATAATCATAACATAACATTCTCATATAATATGTTAATTTGCTTTCTTTAATTAAAAAAAAAAAAGGTCAAAGACAAAGCTATTCGGTTTCTTGTGAGTATATACACTTCACTGCTGATGTGGGGGGGGCGCCACCTAAAATCTTGCCTAGGGCGCCAGATTGGTTAGGGCCAGGCCTGCTTAAATGCCACAATCCACAGTTGCTGTGGCAACGACTTTAAGCTCCAGGTGTTTTTACATGTAAAATGTCTACATACTGTCGGTTTAACGCAGCGTGACCATAAACGCGGTTTAACCTGACATGTATACCCGGTATATGTACATCATTTATCCATTTTTTTAACCTAATTTTGTATATACATGCTACAGGTTATATATCTTTTATTATTGAATGTATCAAATGTGATGAATATTTAATGGTCCACAATGGAAACAAGCCTTTTGGCTTTTTGTGCCATCCATTTGCCTTTTTAAAGCATTACATGGATTCAATTCTTTAAGATGTCAATAAACTTCTCAATCAATCAATCAATCAATCAGGGGTCGGCAACCCAAAAACATTAAGGAGCCATATTGGACCAAAAATTCAAAAAACTAATCTGTCTGGAGCCGCAAAAAAACAAAAGTCTTATATAAGTGTTATAATGAAGTCAACATGATGTAAGTGTCTATATTAGCTATAATAGCCTACTATCAAAATTACTTTAAAGTCTTATAATGAAGACAACACATGATGTAAGTGTCTATATTAGCTTTAATAGTCTACTATCAAAAATGACTTTAAAAGTCTTATATAAGTGTTATAACGAAGACAACACATGATGTAAGTGTCTATATTAGTTATATTAGCCTACTATCAAAATGACTTTAAAAGTCTTATACAAGTGTTATAATGAAGACAACACATGATGTAAGTGTCTATATTAGCTATATTAGCCTACTATCAAAATGACTTTAAAAGTGTTATATAAGTGTTATAATGAAGACAACACATGATGCAAGTGTCTATATTAGCTATATTAGCCTACTATCAAAATTACTTTAAAAGTCTTATATAAGTGTTATAATGAAGGCAACACATGATGTAAGTGTCTATATTAGCTATATTAGCCTACTATCAAAATGACTTTAAGTGTTATATAAGTGTTATAATGAAGACAACACATGATGTAAGTGTCTATATTAGCTATATTAGCCTACTATCAAAATGACTTTAAAAGTGTTATATAAGTGTTATAATGAAGACAACACATGATGCAAGTGTCTATATTAGCTATATTAGCCTACTATCAAAATGACTTTAAAAGTCTTATATAAGTGTTATAATGAAGGCAACACATGATGTAAGTGTCTATATTAGCCTACTATCAAAATGACTGTAAAAGTCTTATATAAGTGTTATAATGAAGGCAACACATGATGCAAGTGTCTATATTAGCTATATTAGCCTACTATCAAAATGACTGTAAAAGTCTTATATAAGTGTTATAATGAAGACAACACATGATGTAAGTGTCTATATTAGTTATATTAGCCTACTATCAAAATGGCTATGTGTCGCAGGCTGACACAAATCTTCGTTGACAGAAATGTTGAAATGTAATATTTCTTCTACACATTTTTACAACATTAGAAAACATTAATAAATCAGAGGCTATTCAGAAGGTGAGATAACTCCTGGAAATGGCCAAAGGTATAGATGTGTGTGTCCAAGTTAATAGATTAATTACAATCTTTGCAGGCTAGGTAATGTTTGCTGTGGTCTGGAACAACATGGCACACAAACAACTCTCAGAAATGCAGCCAATATTACATACAGATAATGTGTCATGAGACATGCAAATGTAAATTATACACAAAGAGGATAAAAGTAAAGGATATTAAATGAGCTCAAATATAGCTACAAAAGAGGCATAATGATGCAATATGTACATACAGCTAGCCTAAATAGGATGTTAGCATGGATTAGCTTGCAGTCATGCAGTGACCAAATATGCCTGATTAGCACTCCAACAAGTCAATAACAGCAACAAAGCTCACCTTTGTGCCTTCACGCACAGTATTAAACGTTTGGTGGACAAAATGAGACAAAGGAGTGGAAGATTTCACATGTAAACAAACTGTTGCGTCACAGTCCACACCATGGCGAGTTCAAGAATCGACGAAATGAGTAGGACAAAACGATGTTCACCAAATAGTGCCATTGGTGAAGCATACATTCGCGCACAGCATAAAACGTTTGGTGGACAAAATGAGACAAAGGAGTGGAAGATTTTACATGTAAACAAACTGTTGCGTCACAGTCCACACCATGGCGAGTTCAAGAACCGGCAAAATTAGTAGGACAAAACGATGTTGACCAAATAGTGTCATCGGTGAAGCATACATTCGTGCACAGCATAAAACGTTTGGTGGACAAAATGAGACAAAGAAGGAGTGGAAGATTTCACCTGTAAACAAACTGTTGCGTCACAGTCCACACCATGGTGAGTTCAAGAACCGGCAAAATTAGTAAGACAAAACGATGTTGACCATTAGTGTCATCGGTGAAGCATACATTTGCGCACAGTATAAAACGTTTGGTGGACAAAATGAGACAAAGAAGGAGGGGAAGACGTCACATGTAAACAAACTGTTGCATCACAGTCCACACCATGGTGAGTTCAAGAACCTGCAAAATTAGTAGGACAAAACGATGTTCGCCAAATAGTGTCATCTGTGAAGCATACATTCGCGCACAGTATAAAACGTTTGGTGGACAAAATGAGACAAAGAAGGAGTGGAAGATTTTACATGTAAACAAACTGTTGCGTCACAGTCCGCACCATGGTGAGTTCAAGAACCGACAAAATGAGTAGGACAAAACGATGTTGACCAAATAGTATCATCGGTGAAGCATACATTCGCGCACAGTATAAAACGTTTGGTGGACAAAATGAGACAAAGAAGGAGTGGAAGATGTCACATGTAAACAAACTGTTGCGTCCCAGTCCACACCGTGGTGAGTTCAAGAACCGGCAAAATTAGTAAGACAAAACGATGTTGACCATTAGTGTCATCGGTGAAGCATACATTTGCGCACAGTATAAAACGTTTGGTGGACAAAATGAGACAAAGGAGTGGAAGATTTTACATGTAAACAAACTGTTGCGTCACAGTGCACGCCATGGTGAATTCAAGAACCGCCAAAATGAGTAGGACAAAACGATGTTCGCCAAATAGTGTCATCGGTGAAGCATACATTCGCGCACAGTTTAAAACGTTTGGTGGACAAAATGAGACAAAGAAGGAGTGGAAGACGTCACATGCAAACAAACTGTTGCATCACAGTGCACACCACGGTGAGTTCAAGAACCGCCAAAATGAGTAGGACAAAACGATGTTCGCCAAATAGTGTCATCGGCGAAGCATACATTCGCGCAGTTTAAAACATTTGGTGGACAAAATGAGACAAAGGAGTGGAAGATTTTACATGTAAACAAACTGTTGCGTCACAGTACACACCATGGCGAGTTCAAGAACCGCCAAAATGAGTAGGACAAAACGATGTTGACCAAATACTCATCAGTGAAGCGTACACACACACACACATATTAAACAGTGCACTTTCTAACAATTGTTTGTGTCATGTTTGTCCTCAAACTAAAAACATACTAAAAGAAAAAACTTATTTTCTACCCATCTTTTTCCATTTTCAATCCTTTTTTAAAAAAGCTCCAGGGAGCCACTAGGGCGGCACTAAAGAGCCCCGGGTTGCTGACCCCCGGTTTAACGGGTTAGTAGTGTTCATGGGAGTTAGGTCAAACCAATGGAGAGTGAGATGAAAATAGCACCAGCCAGACATTAGCGGTCCATTTTGTCAGCACAAAAGACCTCTTCACTACTTCCTTCTGCGAATACGTTGATCCGATTAGACACATTTCTCCCAGCTAAGTCCAGGTCTGCATGGCAAAGTCACCATGCTTTGGTTGAGTGGGAGGGAGAGTCGTAAACACGACAATGCAACATGGCTTCTTGCCATGCAGTGAGTTGGAAGAATTGTTCAAACAACAATACAACACCACTTGCACAATAATGTGTCAGAGTCATAAAATCATTCTTCTTTTTATTTGTACCAAGGGGGCTTCCATAGAGGCTCCTGGGCCAAGATGATGTCATTAGGGGACCACAAAAAATTTAATTATTGTCTTTATTTGAACAAAAAATCTTAGAGTACATGAAACATATGTTTATTATTGTAATTTAGTCCTTAAATAAAATAGTGAACATACTAGACAACTTGTCTTTTAGTAGTAAGTAAACAAACAACAACTCCTAATTAGTCTGCAGACTTACGCAGTAACATATTGTGTCATTTATACACCTATTATTTTGTCTACTTTATGAGGGACAAACTGTAAAAAATTATTATTAATCTACTTACTCATTTACTGTTAATGTCTGCTTATTTTCTGTTTTAACATGTTCTATCTACACTTCTGTTCAAATGTAATAATCACTTATTCTTCTCTTCTTTGATACTTGACATTACTTTTGGATGATACCACACATTTAGGTATCGATGCGATACCAAGTAGTTACAGGATCATACATTGGTCATATTCAAAGTCCTCATGTGTCCAGGGACGTATTTACTGACTTTATAAACATAATATGATTTTTTATTTATTTAAAAAATATCGATGTAATCATAGTAGTATCGACTAAATTTGCTCTTTTACTTGGTATCATTACAGTGGATGTCAGGTGTAGATCCACCCATTGCGTTTGTTTACATTGTGACGGTGGTGAGCTATTGTATCCTCCTCAATGTGTAGTGAAGCATGCTTAGCTATTCCTCGTCCTGCAGTGATAATGCTACTTGTAAGAAACTTACTTTATTTGTCGCCATGGAGACCAGGATTAGTGATTTAGAAGTAGCTAAAACACTGCCGACTGGGGATGGATGTCGTAAAGCAGCTCTTCCTGAGGGTGTTTCAGTGTTATAACTCCATTTGTCTTTACTTTTTACACCAAAATGCGTCCATTCTCCCTTTTCTGTCCACACACTGTGTCTGCTTGTAAGTACTCTGTGTGTGTGCGCTGCCGAACATGCTCCTCTGCTCGTAAAACCAGCAATATCATGACGTGACGACGACGTGCAGTCATGCCCGTTAAAAAAATTAAATGGGGAACCGGTACTTTTTCAAACAGAGTATAGTACCGCTTTTGATTCATTAGTACCATACTAGTACCGGTATACCGTACAACCCTAGGACACACCCTTAATTTCACATCGGACATCCAGTTCAGTTCGAATCTTGGTTTTAACTGACATTTTTGCAGTAAATAGTTAAAAAATAGCAGCCATATAAAATACTTTTAAGATATTAACATTTAACAATGAATAAACTTTCTTTGGGAGGCCCTGCTATAGTCCATAAAACATTTAGTTTTCTCCTACTCAAGATGATTCATCACCTGGCAAGAAAGGAATAATCCTCTTTTTGGGGTCCTTCTGTCCTCCTTCAATGGGGAACTTGTCCAGTATCCGCATCTGGGGGTGGAAAAAACGATTTATTAATATGATTATTAGGAGAAAGAAGTATCAATGTTCATGTCAAATACATTTGACTTACGACACACAAGGTTATTTATGCCACACACACTTTAACATGGAAAATGAAAAGTCATCAGATAAAAGAGCAGAGGCCAACTCACACCTACGACTGTGGCATTCTTGTATATTTCATTACACAAAGTCAGGTTTTTATACCTGTAATAATATAGTTTTAATATTTAGAACAATTATAATTATTAATTACTTCATTTGTTATTATTATTAACTTTATTTTTATTTTTTTGTATTTGTTTCTTTTCTTACATCACTGCATATCAATAATATTTTTACAAAAATAGTTTTCTATTTATTATTTACTTGAACATTATTATTATTAGGGATGTCCGATAATATCGGCCTGCCGATATTATCGGCCGATAAATGCGTTAAAATGTTATATCGGAAATTATCGGTATCGTTTTTTTTTATTATCGGTATCGGGTTTTTTTTGTTTTGTTTTTTGTTTTTTGTTTTTAATTAAATCAACATAAAAAAACACAAGATACACTTACAATTAATGCACCAACCCAAAAAACCTCCCTCCTCATTCACACAAAAGGGTTGTTTCTTTCTGTTATTAATATTCTGCTTCCTACATTATATATCAATATATATCAATACAGTCTGCAAGGGATACAGTCCGTAAGCACACATGATTGTGCGTGCTGCTGCTCCACTAATAGTACTAACCTTTAACAGTTAATGTTACTCATTTTCATTCATTACTAGTTTCTATGTACCTGTTTTTATATTGTTGTACTTTCTTTTTTATTCAAGAAAATGTTTTTAATGTTTTAGAAGTGTTTTAGCTACTATAAATGACTAATCCTCGCCTCCACGGCGACAAATAAAGCAAGTTTTTTACAGGTAGCATTATCACTGGAGGACGAGGAATAGCTAAACATGCTTCACTACACACCGTAGGAGGATACAATAGCTCACCGCAAAACAAAAGGTAGCTCGCCTAAATGTAAGCAAATGCCATGGGTGGATCTACACCTGACATCCACTGTAATGATACCAAGTACAAGAGTGTATCTAGTCGATACTATTATGATTACATCGATATTTTTTATCGTCACAAAATCTTTTTTCCTTTTTTTTAAATTCATATTATGTTTATAAACTCAGTAAATACGTCCCTGGACACATGAGGACTTTGAATATGACCAATGTATGATCCTGTAACTACTTGGTATCACATCCATACCTAAATGTGTGGTATCATCCAAAACTAATGTCAAGTATCAAAGATATTATCGGCCGATAAATGTGTTAAAATGTAATATCGGAAATTATCGGTATCGGTTTTTTTTATTATCGGTATGGGTTTTTTTTTTTTTTTTTTTAATTAAATCAACATAAAAAACACAAGATACACTTACAATTAATGCACCAACCCAAAAAACCTCCCTCCTCATTCACACAAAAGGGTTGTTTCTTTCTGTTATTAATATTCTGCTTCCTACATTATATATCAATATATATCAATACAGTCTGCAAGGGATACAGTCCGTAAGCACACATGATTATGCTAACCTTTAACAGTTAATGTTACTCATTTTCATTCATTACTAGTTTCTATGTAACTGTTTTTATATTGTTTTACTTTCTTTTTTATTCAAGAAAATGTTTTTCATTTATTTATCTTATTTTATAAAAAAAATTTAAAAGTACCTTATCTTCACCATACCTGGTTGTCCAAATTAGACATAATAATGTGTTAATTCCACGACTGTATATATCGGTTGATATCGGTATCGGTTGATATCGGTATCGGTAATTAAAGAGTTGGACAATATCGGATTATCGGATATCGGCAAAAAGCCATTATCGGACATCCCTAATTACTATTATCTACTTTATCAAAATGTGTTATCGTAATAACTTAATAAATGATGTTTTGCTTTCTATATTGTTACACACCTCTGTTCTTGTTCTCCTCCCTATTAGAACATCGTATTATATCTCACTGATTTATCCAGACTTGACTTTAACTCATAAACGTTTCTTCCTTTTGAAATAAATCCTTGCGATATCGTACTTCTGCATTTGCCTCGTTCCAGATGTGCTTTGTTAAGCGGGAAAGCCTTTGAGGGTCAACTTTGAGGAGGACAGTAAAAAGTTTGGACTTTCTGAGGTGGTTTTTTTTTTGGTTTCTCCTCCGTTATTGCATCTGCCGCCTTGACAGAATCTCCGCATGTTTCTCACGCCGTGACTTTTTCCTCCCCTGCGCTGGAAATGTGGGAGGCTGAGAGAAGTGGTTTCCTTTGAAGAGAGCAGCCATTGTCATTGTGCTTCAAGTGCGGAGTGAAATGCTGACTCGTGGAACCGCACTTGCCTAAATGAGCAGAAACTCCATTCAAACACGTAACTTGGTGTTTTTTCTTCAACCACACGTGTTTTCCTCGGGATACTAGAGCTGTGAAATATGTCAAGTAGCTTTGTTTGTTTATCTGTGTGGAACCTCATAAGCTTTATATAAATACTGACCTTTAAGTACAGTTTAAGAACAACATTTCTCAACAAGGAATTTAGGGATTTCACCATCTACGCTCCGTAATATCATCAAAAGGTTTAGACAATCTGGAGAAATCACTGCACGTAAGCAAAGTCGAAAACCAATGCCCTGGACCTTCAATCCCTCGGGTGGTACTGCATCAAAAAGTGACATCCGTGTGTAAAGGATATCACCACATGGGCTCAGGAACACTTCAGAAAACCACTGTCAGTAACTACAGTCGGTCGCTACATCTGTAAGTGCAAGTTAAAACTCTACTGTGCAAAGCCAAAGCCATTTATCAACAACACCCAGAAACGCCGCCGGCTTCGCTGGGACCGAGCTCATCTAAGATGGACTGATGCAAAGTGGAAAAGTGTTCTGTGGTCTGACTAGAGCAGGGGTCACCAACGCGGTGCCCGCGGGCACCAGGTAGCCCGTAAGGACCAGATGAGTAGCCCGCCGGCCTGTTCTAAAAATAGCTCAAATAGCAGCACTTACCAGTGAGCTGTCTCTATTTTTTAAATTGTATTTATTAAATAGCAAGCTGGTCTCGCTTTGCCCGACATTTTTAATTCTAAGAGAGACAAAAATCAAATAGAATTTGAAAATCCAAGAAAATATTTTAAAGACTTGGTCTTCACTTGTTTAAATAAATTCATTAATTTTTTTACTTTGCTTCTTATAACTTTCATAAAGACAATTTTAGAGAAAAAATACAACCTTAAAAATGATTTTAGGATTTTTAAACACATATACTTTTTTACCTTTTAAATTCCTTCCTCTTCTTTCCTGACAATTTTAATTAATGTTCAAGTAATTTTTTTTTTTTTTTATTGTAAAGAATAATAAATACATTTTAATTTAATTCTTCATTTTAGCTTCTGTTTTTTCAACGAAGAATATTTGTGAAATATTTCTTCAAACTTATTATGATTAAAATTCAAAAAAATTATTCTGGCAAATCTAGAAAATCTGTAGAATCAAATTTAAATCTTATTTCAAAGTCTTTTGAATTGATTTTAAAATGTTTGTTCTGGAAAATCTAGAAGAAATAATGATTTGTCTTTGTTAGAAATATAGCTTGGTCCAATTTGTTATATATTCTAACAAAGTGTAGATTGGATTTTAACCTATTTAAAACATGTCATCAAAATTCTAAAATTAATCTTAATCAGGAAAAATGACTAATGATGTTCCATAAATTCTTTTTTTAAGTTTTTGTCTTCTTTTTTTCAGTTGAATTTTGAATTTTAAAGAGTCGAAATTGAAGATAAACTATGTTTCAAAATTTAATTGTCATTTTTTTTCATGTTTTCTCCTCTTTTAAACCGTTCGATTAAGTGTAAATATCATTAATTATTAATAATAACAGAGTTAAAGGTAAATTGAGTAAATTGGCTATTTCTGGCAATTTATTTAAGTGTGTATCAAACTGGTAGCCCTTCACATTAATCAGTACCCAAGAAGTAGCTCTTGGTATTAAAAAGGTTGGTGACCCCTGGACTAGAGGAACTGTGGACGTCGTGTCCTCCGGAACAAAGAGGAATAGAACCATCCAGATTGTTCTAGGGTGAAAGTGTAAAAGGCAGCATGTGTGATGGTATGGGGGTGTATTAGTGGACAAGACATGGGTAACTTACACATCTGTGAAGGCACCATTAATGCTGAAAGGTACATACAGCTTTTGGAGCAACATATGTTGCCATCGTTATCATGGACGCCCCTGCTTATTTCAGCAAGACGATGCCAAGCCAGGTGTTACAACAGCGTGGCTTCATAGTAAAAGAGTGCGGGTACTAGACTAGTCCAGACATTGAAAATGTGTGAAGGCTAAAATATGAGAAGGGAGACTGTTGAACAACTTAAGCTGTACATCAAGCAAGAATGGGAAATAATTCCACTTCAAAAATGTGTCTCCTCAGTTCCCAAACCTTTACTGAGTGTTGTTAAAAGGAAAGGCCATGTAACACACTGGTAAAAATGCCTTTTTTGACATGTGTTGCTGCCATTAAATTCTAAGCTCATGATTATTTACCTCCAAAAAATTACATTTGTCAGTGTGAACATGAAATATCTTGTATTTGCAGTCTATTCAATTGAATATAAGTTGAAAAGGATTTGTTGTATTCTCTTTTTATTTACCATTTACACAAGGTGACAACTTCACTGCTTTTGGCTTTTGGAAGCGGAAATTGACGTCACACACCACCTGGAGCACCTGTCAAGACACAGCGTTTTTGCTACGGAGCCACTGCGTGGAAGCTAGCTAGCTGCTAAGCTAGCGCGGAGAAAGGCAGCGCCGGTCAGTAGGAAGCTACTCCCGCAGACCGCGACCACTTCCCTGAGGACAGCAGGAACTTCACTCTGTGACAGAAAACACTGTGAGTAATGGCTTCCTGCGCGTCTTGCACCATACTCACGGAGAGGTTGGCTCTGCTAGAGGGCCGTGTCCGCCAGTTAGAGCAGAGTAATGTCGTAACTTTAGATGTTGCGGACACATCTACTAGCGTTAGCTGTAGCGAGCTAACTAGCCCAGCTTGTAGCAGTCCTAAGCGGCCTACAAGCTACGGTGTACCGGTTGAGACGCTTAATAGATTTAGCTCTTTAGCTAGTCCTACACCCCAGTCTACCGGGCACCACACCTTAGTCATAGGGGACTCCATCACCCGAAACATAAAGCTTAGCAAACCAGCCACAGTAAAGTGTATCCCCGGGGCCAGAGCACCTGACATTGAAGCTAATCTTAGGGAGCTAACTCGCAACAGGCCTAGTAAACACGTACGACAGGCTAATCGCACCACTAATTATGCGAATATAGTTGTACACGTTGGCTCCAATGACACTAGAATGAGACAGTCAGAGATTACAAAGAGAAACATAGCCAGGACTTGTGATCTCGCCAGAAAGATGTCCAGGCATCGAGTAATTGTCTCTGGCCCCCTGCCTGCGAGAGGCAATGATGAGAGATATAGCAGATTAATCTCGCTTAACAAGTGGCTGCCTAGCTACTGTAGGCAACAGGGACTAACGTTTATTGATAACTGGCCCTCTTTCTGGGGCAAACCAGGCTTGCTGATGAGAGACGGCCTTCACCCTAACCAGGAAGGCGCCATCATCCTGTCTAGAAACATAGACTACTATTTAAGTCTCACTTGACTGACTACACTAGAGCAAGCCCGGTCACAGGCAATTACAATGTCTGTTAGTCCGGGTGAGGAGTCAGTTAAGCTAGAACTAGCCAGCGCCAGGCTGGATAATCCATGTACGCATAGCAATTCTCTTAGAATAATACACAATTCACATAATGTTTTTTCTGTTGTGTCTGTGTCAGAGGTGGACATGCATTCTACTGAGGTGGCAAATTATGATATGTCCAGTCTATTGCAGCACCAAGCAAACAATCGGAAAATTCCCGTCATATCAATTCCTAGATATGGTCGAAACTATTTAAAGTGCACTACGCATAATAAACGCAACATTGTTAATATTGCCACTACGGATAATCTTAACAAAAACTCGTCAAAACAGCCCAATACCTATAATATGGGCTTTTTAAACATAAGATCATTGTCTCCCAAGGCGTTATTGGTTAATGAGGTCATTAGAGACAACAATCTTAACGTCATTGGTCTTAGCGAAACCTGGCTCAAACCAGACGAATTTTTTGCGCTCAATGAGGCATCTCCTCCTAACTATACGAATGCGCATGTTGCCCGTCCTCTTAAAAGGGGAGGGGGTGTCGCACTAATATACAATGAAAATTTCAACCTTACCCCTAACCTAAATAATAAATATAAATCGTTTGAGGTGCTTACTATGAGGTCTGTCACACCGCTACCTCTCGACCTGGCTGTTATCTACCGCCCCCCTGGGCCCTATTCGGACTTTATCAGTGAATTCTCAGAGTTCGTTGCTGATCTAGTGACGCACGCCGACAATATAATCATAATGGGGGACTTTAATATCCATATGAATACCCCATCGGACCCTCAGTGCGTGGCGCTCCAAACCATAATTGATAGCTGTGGTCTTACACAAATAATACATGAACCCATGCATCGCAACGGTAATACAATAGATCTAGTGCTTGTCAGGGGTGTCACCACCTCCAAAGTTATGATACTTCCATATACTAAAGTAATGTCCGATCATTACCTTATAAAATTTGAAGTTTTGACTCATTGTCAACAAGCTAATAATAATAATAACTGCTATAGCTGCCGCAACATTAATGCTGCCACAACGATGACTCTTGCTGACCTACTGCCTTCGGTAATGGCACCATTCCCAAATTATGTCGGCTCTATTGATAACCTCACTAACAACTTTGACGATGCCTTGCGCGAAATTATTGATAGTATAGCACCGCTAAAGCAAAAAAGGGCCCCTAAAAGGCGCACCCCATGGCTTACAGAAGAAATTAGAGCTCATAAATTATCATGTAGAAAACTGGAACGCAAATGGCGCGCGACTAAACTTGAGGTTTTCCATCAAGCATGGAGTGATAGTTTACCTTAGCTAAAGCTAAATACTACTCAAATCTCATCCGCCTCAACAAAAACGATCCTAAATTTCTGTTTAGTACAGTAGCATCGCTAACCCAACAAGGGACTCCTCCCAGTAGCTCCACCCACTCGGCAGATGATTTTATGAATTTCTTTAATAAGAAAATTGAACTCATTAGAAAGGAGATTAAAGACAACGCATCCCAGCTACAACTGGGTTCTATTAACACAAATACGACTGTATATACGACGGACACTGCCCTCCAAAATAGTCTCTCTATTTTTGATGAAATAACATTAGAGGAATTATTACAGCGTGTAAGTGGGATAAAACAAACAACATGTTTACTTGACCCACTTCCTGGGAAACTTATCAAGGAACTGTTTGTATTATTAGGTCCATCAGTGTTAAATATTATAAACTTATCACTTTCCTCCGGCACTGTTCCCCTAGCATTCAAAAAAGCGGTTATTCATCCTCTGCTCAAAAGACCTAACCTCGAGCCTGACCTCATGGTAAACTACCGACCGGTCTCCCACCTTCCGTTTATTTCCAAAATTCTTGAAAAAATTGTTGCACAGCAGCTAAATGAACACTTAGTGACTAACAATCTCTGTGAACCTTTTCAATCCGGTTTCAGGGCAAATCACTCTACGGAGACAGCCCTCGCAAAAATGACTAATGATCTATTGCTAACGATGGATTCTGATGCGTCATCTATGTTGCTGCTTCTTGATCTTAGCGCCGCTTTCGATACCGTCGATCATAATATTTTATTAGAGCGTATCAAAACACGTATTGGTATGTCAGACTTAGCCTTGTCTTGGTTTAACTCTTATCTTACTGACAGGATGCAGTGCGTCTCCCATAACAATGTGACCTCGGACTATGTCAAGGTAACGTGCGGAGTTCCCCAGGGTTCGGTTCTTGGCCCTGCACTCTTTAGTATTTACATGCTGCCGCTGGGTGACATCATACGCAAGTACGGTGTTAGCTTTCACTGTTATGCTGATGACACTCAACTCTACATGCCCCTAAAGCTGACCAACACGCCGGACTGTAGTCAGCTGGAGGCGTGTCTTAATGAAATTAAACAATGGATGTCCGCTAACTTTTTGCAACTCAACGCTAAGAAAACGGAAATGCTGATTATCGGTCCTGCTAGACACCAACATCTATTTAATAATACCACCTTAACATTTGACAACCAAACAATTAAACAAGGCGACTCGGTAAAGAATCTGGGTATTATCTTCGACCCAACTCTCTCGTTTGAGTCACACATTAAGAGTGTTACTAAAACGGCCTTCTTTCATCTCCGTAATATCGCTAAAATTCGTTCCATCTTGTCCACTAGCGACGCTGAGATCATTATTCATGCGTTCGTTACGTCTCGTCTCGATTACTGTAACGTATTATTTTCGGGTCTCCCTATGTCTAGCATTAAAAGATTACAGTTGGTACAAAATGCGGCTGCAAGGCTTTTGACAAAAACAAGAAAGTTTGATCATATTACGCCTATACTGGCTCACTTGCACTGGCTTCCTGTGCACTTAAGATGCGACTTTAAGGTTTTACTACTTACGTATAAAATACTACACGGTTTAGCTCCAGCCTATCTCGCCGATTGTATTGTACCATATGTCCCGACAAGAAATCTGCGTTCAAAGAACTCCGGCTTATTAGTGATTCCCAGAGCCAAAAAAAAGTCTGCGGGCTATAGAGCGTTTTCTATTCGGGCTCCAGTACTCTGGAATGCCCTCCCGGTAACAGTTAGAGATGCTACCTCAGTAGAAGCATTTAAGTCTCATCTTAAAACTCATTTGTATAATCTAGCCTTTAAATAGACCCCCCTTTTTTAGACCAGTTGATCTGCCGTTTCTTTTCTTCTCTCCTCTTCTCCCCTGTCCCTTGCGAGGGGGAGTTGCATAGGTCCGGTGGCCATGGATGAAGTGCTGGCTGTCCAGAGTCGGGACCCCGGGTGGACCACTAGCCTGTGCATCGGTTGGGGACATCTCTGCGCTACTGACCCGTCTCCGCTCGGGATGGTTTCCTGTTGGCCCCGCTGTGGACGGGACTCCCGCTGATGTGTTGGATCCACTGTGGACTGGACTTTCACAATGTTATGTCAGACCCACTCGACATCCATTGCTTTCGGTCTCCCCTAGAGGGGGGGGGGTTACCCACATATGTGGTCCTCTCCAAGGTTTCTCATAGTCATTCAGCGACGTCCCACTGGGGTGAGTTTTTCCTTGCCCGTATGTGGGCTCTGTACCGAGGATGTCGTTGTGGCTTGTACAGCCCTTTGAGACACTTGTGATTTAGGGCTATATAAATAAACATTGATTGATTGATTGATTTTGTATGTTGTAAAGAGGGGCAATAGAAGAAAGCAAACAATATCAGGACTTTTTTTTTTTAAACACATGTTACTTAATAGAACTCACAGGGACGGGCCAGCCAGCCAGCCAGCCAAATAAACAACAACACTGACTATTAGACAAGGGAACTTGTTCTGAGTGGAATCTTAGGCAAGAGGAGGTAGGAGGAATGTTGGAGTGGGTGAGAGAATCTGACTCCAACTCTGGCTGGTGTTTTGACATCCACTGACACTTTGTTTGCTACAAAGAGATTATGGTGCACTAGACCAGTGGTTCTCAAATGGGGGTACGTGTACCCCTGGGGGTACTTTAAGGCAGTGGTCCCCAACCACCGGGCCGCGGCCCGGTACCGGTCCGTGGACCAATCGGTACCGGGCCGCGGCCGCACAAGAAGTTAAAAAATAAATAAATAAATAAAAATAAAAACATTTATTAAATCAACATAAAAAACACAATATATACATTATATATCAATATAAATCAATACAGTCTGCAGGGATACAGTCCGTAAGCACACATGATTGTATTTCTTTATGACAAAAAAATAAAAAAAATAAAAAATTTTTTTTTTTTTTTTTTTTACTACAGTGCTGAGCTCTGTAGAACTTGCACCTGGCTCGCTGACAACAAGCTATCCATACACTTGGGTAAAACAGAATCCATCCTGTTAGGGTCCCACATCAAACTTAAGAAAGTCAATGACTTCACCATAAAAGTAGGTGACAGTGTTATCACCAGGAAAGATGAGGTCACCTACCTAGGTTCCATTCTAGAGGCTAACCTTTCCTGTGATAAAATGGCAACCACGGTAATCAAAAAGGTTAACCAACGAACGAGATTTCTCTACAGAATTTCTTCTCTGGTCAACAAAAGCACCTTGAGGATTCTGGCGGGAACTCTCGTTCAACCCTTTTTCGATTACGCATGCACCTCCTGGTACCCTAGCACCTCCAAAACCCTCAAATCTAAACTCCAAACATCTCAGAACAAGCTAGTCAGGTTACTTCTAGACCTCCACCCCAGATCCCACCTCACTCCTACCCACTTCTCTAAAGTGGGCTGGCTCAAGGTGGAGGACAGAGTTAAACAACTTGCACTGAGCCTAGTCTATAAAATCCGCTACACCTCCCTGATACCGAAGTACATGTCAAACTACTTCCTTAACGTAAATGACCGCCATAACCACAACACCAGGGGGTGCTCCACTAACCACGTTAAACCCAGATTCCGAACTAACAAAGGTCTTAACTCATTCTCTTTCTATGCCACATCAATGTGGAATGCACTCCCAACAGGTATAAAAGAAAGGGCATCTCTATCCTCCTTCAAAACCGCAATAAAAGTTCACCTCCAGGCAGCTACAACCCTAAACTAACACCCTCCCCGGATTGCTAATAATCAAATGTAAACAATCAAATGCAGATACTTTTTCTTTTTCTTATGCCTTCTGATCTCTCTCTCTCTCTCTCTCTCTCTCTCTCTCTCTCTCTCTCTCTCTCTCTCTCTCTCTCTCTCTCTCTCTCTCTCTCTCTCTCTCTGTCTCTCTATGTCCACTACTTGATGTCCATCCCCCCCCCCCTCCACACCCCTGATTGTAAATAATGTAAATAATTAAATGTGATTATCTTGTGTGATGACTGTATTATGATGATAGTATATATCTGATAGTATATATCTGTATCATGAATCAATTTAAGTGGACCCCGACTTAAACAAGTTGAAAAACTTATTCGGGTGTTACCATTTAGTGGTCAATTGTACGGAATATGTACTTCACTGTGCAACCTACTAATAAAAGTCTCAATCAATCAATCAAAAGTGTATCAAACTGGTGGCCCTTTGCATTAATCAGTACCCAAGAAGTAGCTCTTGGTTTCAAAAAGGTTGGTGACCCCTGCACTAATCACTTCAATGTGGTTTTAAATCCCTCAGAATGCTGATGGGGTAAAACTGATGTCCATCTAAAAATAAGTGCAACCACCAAGACTTGTGTGGGGAAGTTTCTGTCCAATAAAGCAAAACTAAGCCAGGTCACACACACACAAACACACACACACACACACACCGAAATCCTCCTTTGGAATGCAGCGATGTGTTCAATCCAGCGAGGCTGCAAGGGTGTGGAGGCTGAAAAGTGACTTCTCTCCCCTGGGTGAACTCTGCGTGACACACTGACCACTTGAAGAACACACCAGCAGCTTTGTAGATCAGCACTGTTCTGACATGAAAACGGGCTAATGTGCTTATGTCTGCACTTGTACTCGGGAGGGCAAACCACATTTAAGCAAGAAGACGGTGGATAATATACGATGATTGCAACCCAGGGTATGCTGAGTGCACCAGAGATAGTTTATAACATTACCAACGCAAGCGGCTTCTTAAATCTTCCAGGCTGATGTTCCAGCGTTTAAAGAGCACATGCTTAAAGTGTCCACTCTGTGACCTCTTTTGTTTTCCACTCGGACTTGATACTTATCAGATGAGATCATGTTTGGGTGTCAAATGGCTCTTTATGCTTTTTTTTTTTTTTTTTTTTTTTTTTTCCACCCGCCTGTCAGATTCTGGAAAGTATAAAACAAGTGATTGTGCTCCAAAAAAGCGAGAGGCATCTGGAGGTGTCAGTTGGCGGACACACAAGCAAAAGCTCAGTTTCTGCTTTGAGAGACGAGAAATATTTGCATGAATCAGTAGGAGGGAGTGTAACAAGATCAATTCGAAAACACTGCTCACAGAGGGAAGAGCAGCAGTGTGATGTTTTAAAACTCGGCTTCAAGTACACAACCCAAAAGCAGTGAAGTTGTCACGTTGTGTAAATGGTGAATACAAAGACAATCCTTTTCAACTTGTATTCAATTGAATAGACTGCAAAGACAAGATATTTCATGTTCACACTGAGAAACTTTGTTATTTTTTGCAAATATTAGCTCTAGGGATAAATGCGTTAAAATGTAATATCGGAAATTATCGGTATCGTTTTTTTTATTATCGGTATCGTTTTTTGTTTTTTTTGTTGTTGTTTTTTATTAAATCAACATAAAAAACACAAGATACACTTACAATTAATGCACCAACCCAAAAAACCTCCCTCCTCATTCACACAAAAGGGTTGTTTCTTTCTGTTATTAATATTCTGCTTCCTACATTATATATCAATATATATCAATACAGTCTGCAAGGGATACAGTCCGTAAGCACACATGATTGTGCGTGCTGCTGCTCCACTAATAGTACTAACCTTTAACAGTTAATGTTACTCATTTTCATTAATTACTAGTTTCTATGTAACTGTTTTTATATTGTTTTACTTTCTTTTTTATTCAAGAAAAGGTTTTTAATTTATTTATCTTATTTTATTTTATAATTTTTTTTCAAAAGTACCTTATCTTCACCATACCTGGTTGTCCAAATTAGACATAATAATGTGTTAATTCCACGACTGTATATATCGGTTGATATCGGTATCGGTTGATATCGGTATCGGTAATTAAAGAGTTGGACAATATCGGAATATCGGATATCGGCAAAAAGCCATTATCGGACATCCCTAATTAGCTCATTTGGAATTTGATGCCCGCAACATGTTTCAAAAAAGCTGGCACAAGTGGCAAAAAAGAGTGAGAAAGTTGAGGAATGCTCATCAAAGACTTATTTGGAACATCCCACAGGTGAACAGGCTAATTGGGAACGGGTGGGTGCCATGATTGGGTATAAAAGCAGCTTCCATGAAATGCTCAGTCGTTCACAAACAAGGACGGGGCGAGGGTCACCACTTTGTCGACAAATGCCTGAGCAAATTGTTGAAGAACAACATTTCTCAACCAGCTATTGCAAGGAATTTAGGGATTTCACCATCTACGCTCCGTAATATCATCAAAAGGTTCAGAGAATCTGGAGAAATCACTGCACGTAAGCCCTGATATTACACACCTTACGTCCCTCAGGCGGTACTGCATCAAAAGTGTGTAAAGGATATCACCACATGGGCTCAGGAAGACTTCAGAAAACCACTGTCAGTAACTACAGTTGGTCGCTACATCTGTAAGTGCAAGTTAAAACTTTACTATGCGAAGCCTTTATCAACAACACCCAGAAAGGCTGCCGGCTTCGCTGGGCCCCGAGCTCATCTAAGATGGACTGATGCAAAGTGGAAAAGTGTTCTGTGGTCTGACGAGTCCACATTTCAAATTGTTTTTTTGGAAACTGTGGACGTGGTGTCCTCAAGAACAAAGAGGAAAAGAACCATCCAGATTGTTCTAGGAACAAAGTTGAAAAGCCAGCATCTGTGATGGTTTGGGGGTGTATTAGTGCCCAAGACATGGGTAACTTACACATCTGTGAATAAAAATTGGTCCCCTCAGTTCTCAAACCTTTACTGAGTGTTGTTAAAAGGAAAGGCCATGTAACACACTGGTAAAAATGCCTTTTTTGCCATGTGTTGCTGCCATTCAATTATAAGTTAATGATTATTTGCAAGAAATAACAACGTTTCTCAGTTCAAACATGAAGTATCTTGTCTTTGCAGTCTATTCAATTGAATATAAGTTGAAAAGTATTCTCTTTTTATTTACCATTCTCACAACGTGACAACTTCACTGCTTTTGGGTTGTGTACTTAATACAAGGTGTGTAACGACACGCCATAATCATGGTTCGGTACGTACATATGGGCGGTTATTTCGGTGAGTTGAGTAAAACTCCCATCACCACTGCTTCACTGTGCTGACACACCCCGAAGGGCCACAGTAGTAAAGCTATTTGTTGAATCCCTTTTCTACAGACCATCTGTTTAATATCGATCATCACCTCTCAGTCTGTTCACCCTCTCGAGACTTCATTTATTGACACGCGTAAACTAAAACGCTCTACTTCCCACCCACGTTGAGTGTGACAGCTGCTGCTCGTCACAGATAACCACGGCCAGAAACAACACCTCTACACATTTGACTTTCCGTCAAACCGAGAAGGACGGACATTTCCTGGTTATTAGCAAGAGAGCCAAAGGGTTTCCTCTGCGGCGTCGTCCCGAAGGCACGGAAAGAGTTGGGTCTTCAGGGTGGCGTACGCAAACAGACGTCGTAGTGACGTGACAGGGTGACCCGCCAGTGAATTCAACATTCTGTTGACTACCATACCACCCAACCCAAAAGTGGGTCAAGATGAACAGACTGGTTATACTTCTTCCCTTTGTCCCGAAGAACTGATTTTCTAGAAACTATTTTTAGGTATTTTCTCCTCAACTCAAGACTTTGTTTACTCTCACCATAAGGACTAAAAATCTATATTTTACTTACCTTTGGTATGACTTACCTCCCATAAACACAACTAACCCATAAAACCAACAATATGTAGTAGAGTTGTCCCGATACCAATATTTTGGTACCGGTACCAAAAAGTATTTCGATGCTTTTCGGTACATTTCTAAATAAAGGGGACCACAAAAAATTGTCATTATTTGAACAAAAAATCAGTACCTGGTAGAGATTAAGTCAAAATAGTTTTAAATAGTTAGGTTTTGTTTTGTATGGTACAGTTCCTATTAGGGTTGTCCCCATACCAAAATACTGATACTTTTCTAAATAAAGGGGACCACAAAAAATGTCATTATTGTCTTTATTTGAACAACAAATGTTAGTGTACATGAAACATATGTTTATTATTGTCATTTAGTCCTTAAATAAAATAGTGAACATACTAGACAACTTGTCTTTTAGTAGTAAGTAAACAAACAAAGACTCCTAATTAGTCTGCAGTAACATATTGTGTCATTTATACACCTATTATTTTGTACACATTATGAGGGACAAACTGTAAAAATGGATTATTAATCCACTTGTTCATTTACTGTTAATATCTGCTTATTTTCTGTTTCAACATGTTCTATCTACACTTCTGTTAAAATGTAATAATCACTTATTCTTCTCTTCTTTGATACTTGACATTAGTTTTGGATGATACCACACATTTAGGTATCGATGCGATACCAAGTAGTTACAGGATCATACATTGGTCATATTCAAAGTCCTCATGTGTCCAGGGACGTATTTACTGAGTTTTAGAAGTGTTTTAGCTACTATAAATGACTAATCCTCGCCTCCATGGCGACAAATTAAGTAAGTTTCTTACAAGTACCATTATCACTGGAGGACAAGGAATAACTAAACATGCTTCACTACACACCGTAGGAGGATACAATAGCTCACCGCAAAACAAAAGGTAGCTCGCCTAAATGTAAGCAAATGCCATGGGTGGATCTACACCTGACATCCACTGTAATGATACCAAGTACAAGAGTGTATCTAGTCGATACTATTATGATTACATCGATATTTTTTATCGTCGCAAAATCTTTTTTCCTTTTTTAAAAATTCATATTAGGTTTATAAACTCAGTAAATACGTCCCTGGCCACATGAGGACTTTGAATATGACCAATGTATGATCCTGTAACTACTTGGTATCGGATCCATACCTAAATGTGTGGTATCATCCAAAACTAATGTCAAGTATCAAAGAAGAGAAGAATAAGTGATTATTACATTTGAACAGAAGTGTAGATAGAACATGTTAGAACAGAAAATAAGCAGATATTAACAGTAAATGAACAAGTAGATTAATACTATTTTTTTACAGTTTGTCCCTCATAATGTAGACAAAATAATAGGTGTATAAATGACACAATATGTTACAGCAGACTAATTAGGAGTCTTAGTTTGTTTACCTACTACTAAAAGACAAGTTGTCTAGTATGTTCACTATTTTATTTAAGGACTAAATTACAAAAATAAACATATGTTTCATGTACACTAACATTTTTTGTTCAAATAAAGACAATAATGACATTTTTTGTGGTCCCCTTTATTTAGAAAAGCATCAGTATTTTGGTATGGGGACAACCCTAATAGGAACTGTACCATACAAAACAAAACCTAACTATTTAAAACTATTTTGACTTCATCTCTACCAGGTACTGTCAGCATACGTTATAGTACCATGGTGGTGGAAACACTGATCAGGGTGCACCAGATCTGAACCGCAGGCCTGTCAGTTTGAAGCTATCAGCTCTACATTCCACATGACATGATTAGTTCCTCCCTCTCCTCCCTTTACATGAATGAATGTGATATGGCTGCTGGCTGGACTCGCTCTCTGTTCCGAGGGAGACCCCATTCGTCTTCGGGAGACTATCCATCATCCGGAAGGTCAAACCGAGTGTAATGTCGGAGGCTGGCAAGGTAAGCTAGCCTTGATGGTGACTTATTGGTGCTGCCAGTGTCACGTACCTGCAGGTCAAAGAACTTGCTGTATCTTCTGTAGACCACGTGGGAGGTGGAGTCCGAGTAGGTCACGTTTATAAGGTACACCTGGCGAGAGAAGCACAAACAACATAGCCATGAAGTCCCTTTGGAGCTGCATTTGGAGCTGCAGCAGGGGTTAACGATCAGGTCAATGCCGGTAAATCATTTGTTATCATTTAGGCCAGTGTTTTTCAACCTATTTGGGTTGAAAACATTTTTTGCAAACCGGTAATTGTAGTCTGCAAATGATGTGTTGTTGTTGAGTGTCGGTGCTGTCTAGAGCTCAGCAGAGTAACCGTGTAATACTCTTCCGTATCAGTAGGTGGCAGCCGGTAGCTAATTGCTTTGTAGATGTCGGAAACAGCGGGAGGCAGCGTGCAGGTAAAAAGGTGTCTAATGCTTAAACCAAAAATAATCTAAGAAAAGGCATTGAAGCTTAGAGAAGGCTATGAACAAGACTAAAACTGAACTGGCTACAAAGTAAACAAAAACAGAATGCTGGACGACAGCAAAGACTTACGTCCGAACATGACATGACAATCAACAATGTCCCCACAAAGAAGGATAAAAACTAGAGATGTCCGATAATGGCTTTTTTGCCGATATCCGATATTCCGATATTGTCCAACTCTTAATCGCCGATTCCGATATCAAGCGATACCGATGTACCGTAATTTCCGGAATATAAGCCGCTACTTTTTCCCCTCGTTCTGGTCCCTGCGGCTCATACAAGGGTGCGGCTTATTTACGGCCTGTTCTTCTCCGACACCGACGAAGAGGATTTCGGGGGTTTTAGTACGCAGGACGAAGACGATGACACAATGATTAAAGACTGACTTTTCATATACCGGTAGGCTGGTTATTTTGATAACGTACAGGCGAGCACTTTGTATTACTTTGCACCGTTGTATTATTTGTAGGGATGTCCGATAATGGCTTTTTGCCGATATCCGATATGCCGATATTGTCCAACTCTTTAATTATCGATACCGATATCAACCGATACCGATATCAACCGATATATACAGTCGTGGAATTAACACATTATTATGCCTAATTTGGACAACCAGGTATGGTGAAGATAAGGTACTTTTTAAAAAAATGAATCAAATAAAATAAGATAAATAAATTAAAAACATTTTCTTGAATAAAAAAGAAAGTAAAACAATATAAAAACAGTTACATAGAAACTAGTAATTAATGAAAATTTGTAAAATTAACTGTTAAAGGTTAGTATTATTAGTGGACCAGCAGCACGCACAATCATGTGTGCTTACGGACTGTATCCCTTGCAGACTGTATTGATATATATTGATATATAGTATAGGAAGCAGAATATTAATAACAGAAAGAAACAACCCTTTTGTGTGAATGAGTGTAAATGGGGGAGGGAGGTTTTTTGGGTTGGTGCACTAATTGTAAGTGTATCTTGTGTTTTTTATGTGGATTTAATAAAAAAAAATTAAAAAAAAACAACAAAACAAAAAAACAAAAAAACGATACTGATAATAAAAAAAACGATACCGATCATTTCCGATATTACATTTTAACGCATTTATCGGCCGATAATATCGGCAGACCGATATTATCGGACATCTCTAATTATTTGTACTCTGCACGAATGCTGTTCGCCATGTCAAAGATGTGAAAGTTTGATTGAATGATTGAAAGATTTATTGTTAATAAATGGGACGCTTTGCGTTCCCAAACAGTCATCTCTGTCCCGACAATCCCCTCCGTGGTAGCAGGAACCCCTATATACTACGGTAATTACACATCAAAACCCTGCGGCTTAAATATGGAGCAATCTGTATTTTCCCCTAAATTTAGCTGGTGCGGCTTATAGTCAGGTGCGGCTTATAGTCCGGAAATTACGGTAATTGCTTTGTAGATGTCGGAAACAGCGGGAGGTAGCGTGCAGGTAAAAAGGTGTCTAATGCTTAAACCAAAAATAATCTAAGAAAAGGCACTGAAGCTTAGAGAAGGCTATGAACAAGACTAAAACTGAACTGGCTACAAAGTAAACAAAAACAGAATGCTGGACGACAGCAAAGACTTGACAATCAACAATGTCCCTACAAAGAAGGATAAAAACTAGAGATGTCCAATAATGGCTTTTTTGCCGATATCCGATATTCCGATATTGTCCAACTCTTAATCACCGATTCCGATACCAAGCTATACCGATGTATACAGTCGTGGAATGAACACATTATGATGCCTAATTTTGTTGTGATGCCCCGCTGGATGCATTAAACAATGTAACAAGGTTTTCCAAAATAAATCAACTCAAGTTATGGAAAGAAATGCCAACATGGCACTGCCATATTTATTATTGAAGTCACAAAGTGCTTTTTTTTTTTTACATGCCTCAAAAACAGCAGCTGGGAATTTGGGACATGCTCTTCCTGAGAGAGCATGAGGAGGTTGAGGTGGGCAGGGGTGGGGGGGGGGGTGTATATTTTAGCGTCCCGGAAGAGTTAGTGCTGCAAGGGGTTGTGGGTATTTGTTCTGTTGTGTTTATGTTGTGTTACGGTGCGGATGTTCTCCCGAAATGTGTTTGTCATTCTTGTTTGGTGTGGGTTCACAGTGTGGCGCATATTTGTAACAGTGTTAAAGTTGTTTATACGGCCACCCTCAGTGTGACCTGTATGGCTGTTGACCAAGTATGCTTAGCATTCACTTGTGTGTGTGAAAAGCCGTAGATATTATGTTATTGGGCCGGCACGCAAAGGCAGTGCCTTTATGGTTTATTGGCGCTCTGTACTTCTCCCTACATCCGCGTTTTAAAAAGTCATAAATTTTACTTTTAAACCGATACCGATAATTTTGAAACCGATACCGATAATTTCCGATATTACATTTTAAAGCATTTATCGGCCGATGACATCGGCAGTCCGATATTATCGGACATCCCTAATAAAAACAAGTGAAATATTCTTGATTGCTAAAACAAAGTAGATGCGGGAAATATCGCTCAAAGGAAGACATGAAACTGCTACAGGAAAACACCAAAAAGAGAGAAAAAGCCACCAAAATAGGAGCGCAAGACAAGAAGTAAAACACTACATACAGGAAAACAGCAAAAAAGTCCAAATCAGTCAGGGTGTGATGTGACAGGTGGTGACAGTACACCTACTTTGAGACAAGAGCTATAGTGATGCATGCTTGGTTATGCTTTAAAGTCATATCCAACAATTGCAACAACGACTTTTTACTGTCAACTGAGTTTTGTTTTTTAATGATTTCCGCTGGTGGTGTGCCACCTGATTTTTTTAACGCTCAAAAAAGGTTGAAAGAAAATGCTTTAGTGGGACGTAAACGTGTAATTGCAGGGAGAAGGTATGGCTACAAAGTAAACAAAAACAGAATGCTGGACGACAGCAAAGACTTACTGTGGAGCAAAGGCGGCGTCCACAAAGTACATGATGCATGCTTGGTTATGCTTTAAAGTCATATCCAACAATTGCGACAACGACTTTTTACTGTCAACTGAGTTTCGTTTTTTAATGATTTCCGCTGGTGGTGTGCCTCCTGATTTTTTCAATGCTCAAAAAAGGTTGAAAAACACTGCTTTAGTGGGACGTAAACATGTAATTGCAGGGAGAAGGTATGGCTACAAAGTAAACAAAAACAGAATGCTGGACGACAGCAAAGACTTACTGTGGAGCAAAGACGGCGTCCACAAAGTACATCCGAACATGACATGACCATCAACAATGTCCCCACAAAGAAGGATAAAAACAACAGAAATATTCTTGATTGCTAAAACAAAGTAGATGCGGGAAATATCGCTCAAAGGAAGACATGAAACTGCTACAGGAAAATACCAAAAAGAGAGAAAAAGCCACCAAAATAGGAGCGCAAGACAAGAAGTAAAACACTACACACAGGAAAACAGCAAAAAAGTCCAAATGAGTCAGGGTGTGATGTGACAGGTGGTGACAGTACACCTACTTTGAGACAAGAGCTATAGTGATGCATGCTTGGTTATGCTTTAAAGTCATATCCAACAATTGCAACAACCACTTTTTACTGTCAACTGAGTTTTGTTTTTTAATGATTTCCGCTGGTGGTGTGCCACCTGATTTTTTCAACGCTAAAAAAAGGTTGAAAAACACTGCTTTAGTGGGACGTAAACATGTAATTGCAGGGAGAAGGTATGGCTACAAAGTAAACAAAAACAGAATGCTGGACGACAGCAAAGACTTACTGTGGAGCAAAGACGGCGTCCACAAAGTACATCCGAACATGACATGACCATCAACAATGTCCCCACAAAGAAGGATAAAAACAACAGAAATATTCTTGATTGCTAAAACAAAGTAGATGCGGGAAATATCGCTCAAAGGAAGACATGAAACTGCTACAGGAAAATACCAAAAAGAGAGAAAAAGCCACCAAAATATGAGCGCAAGACAAGAAGTAAAACACTACACGCAGGAAAACAGCAAAAAAGTCCAAATAAGTGACAGGTGGTGACAGTACACCTACTTTGAGACCAGAGCTATATTGCTTGGTTATGCTTTAAAGTCATATCCAGATTTTTTCAACGCAAAAAATGTGCCTTGGTTCAAAAAAGGTTGAAAAACACTGCTTTAAGCGTTGCTCACACTTGGGCTTTGTAACTCTGGTATGGAGCAAAAATGGATTCAGACTGCTATTTGTAGGATTGTCTAAAGGTGTGTTATGTTTGCTTTGGTTCAAATGAACTCTGATGTACACAATCATCCCAACACAGGTGTGCACCAAAAAAGCTTGAAAGGGAATTTTTTCTTTCTTGGAATTGTTGCCCATTATCCACAATCTTTGTGTGGGACAAGAACAGGTGTCTCCTCCAGGCTAGACTACTGCAACTCACTCCTTGTGGGGATCCCCAGCAAGAAGATCCAGAAGCTGCAGTACTTACAGGATAGTGCTGCTAGGATCCTGATGAGAGTGCGGAAATACGACCACACCACACCGGTTCTCAAATCCCTTTACTGGCTTCCTGTTCCACTCAGGGTTGAATACAAAGTCTCCCTACTAACCCACCAGAGCCTCCATGGAAATGCCCCCCTCTACCTCAAAGAACTGCTCACCCCCAAATCCTCCACATGACACCTCCGCTCCGGACAGACTAACCTACTCCAAACTCTGAGGACAAAGCTACGAACAATGGGAGACCGGGCTTTCTGCTCCGCCGCTCCCAGTCTGTGGAACGCTCTCCCTGACCACCTGAGGGCACCACAGACTGTGGATTTTTTTTTAAAGGCTTAAAAACCCTTCTTTTTTTAAAAAGCTTTTTTTTAGATATATGCGTGCTAGTTCAAGTTTTTAACTTTATTTATTTTTATTATCTTTTTTATTTTATTTTATTTTATTTTATTTTATTTTATTTTATTTTATTTTATTTTATTTTATTTTATTTTATTTTATTTTATTTTATTTTATTTTATTTTATTTCATTTTTATGTTATGTTATTTTTATGTTATGTTATTTTTATTTTTATTTTTATTTTTATTTTTATTTTTATTTTTATTTTTATTTTTATTTTTATTTTATTTTTATTTTATTTTTATTTTATTCCTGATGAGAGTGCGGAAATACGACCACACCACACCGGTTCTCAAATCCCTTCACTGGCTTCCTGTTCCACTCAGGGTTGAATACAAAGTCTCCCTACTAACCCACCAGAGCCTCCATGGAAATGCCCCCCTCTACCTCAAAGAACTGCTCACCCCCAAATCCTCCACACGACACCTCCGCTCCGGACAGACTAACCTACTCCAAACTCTGAGGACAAAGCTCCGCCGCTCCCAGTCTGTGGAACGCTCTCCCTGACCACCTGAGGGCACCACGGACTGTGGATTTTTTTTTAAAGGCTTAAAAACCCTTCTTTTTTTTAAAAAAGCCTTTTTTTTAGATATATGCATGCTAGTTCTAGTTTTTATCTTTATTTATTTTTATTATCTTTTTTATTTTAATTTAATTTTTAAAAAAATTATTTTGTATTTATTTTTTATTTCATTTTTATTTTATTTTTATTTTTATTTTTATTTTTATTTTTATTTTTATTTTTATTTTTATTTTTATTTTTTTATTTTTATTTTATTTTATTTCTTTTTATTTTATTTTATTTTATTTTATTTTATTTTATTTTATTTTATTTTATTTTATTTTATTTTATTTTAATTTTAATTTTAATTTTAATTTTAATTTTAATTTTAATTTTAATTTTAATTTTATTTGTATTTGTATTTGTATTGTATTTTTATTTTTATTTTTATTTTTATTTTTATTTTTATTTTTATTTTTATTTTATTTTTATTTTATTTTTATTTTTATTTTTATTTTTATTTTTATTTTTATTTTTATTTTTATTTTTATTTTTATTTTTATTTTTATTTTTATTTTTATTTTTATTTTATTTTTATTTTTATTTTTATTTTTATTTTTATGTTTATTTTATTTTTATTTTATTTTTATTTTTATTTTTATTTTTATTTTTATTTTTATTTTTATTTTTCATTTTAATACACTGTAGCACTTTGAGGTTGTTTGCTCAATGTAAAGTGCTTTTTACAAATAAAATATATTATTAGTATTATTATTATGTCGTATTCCATTTTCTAAATACTGAAAAAACTCCTCTTAAGAGGCGACTAACATCACACGTTATGGGGAAACGATCTATTTTGCCTATAAAGTAGTACAAAAAAACATCCCAAATGCAATGGATCATGACACAGGGAAGGTTGTTTGGATTGTGTCATATAAGTAAATGCTGTGCTGTGTGTCCTTGCGAGTACAATTAATGGTTGAGTAACTTTCGTTGGCTACCAGATGGCAACAAAATAGCAGCTATTAGACATTGGCGTATATGTATACGATATAAATACGCCGCTACCGGCTACCGGTGGGTAGGATCAAAGTTGTCTTCTCGCAGGCCAAATCGAAGATGGCGCGGGCCGTAGTATGGACACCCCTGCCCTAAAGCCTTGGAAAACATTGCAAAAAAAACTTTTGAACGCTAAGCAAACCTACTGCTGTATCTTTTTTTCATTTTTGGTTTGGACTAAAGTACCAAACTGTAAATGACTTCTCCATTAAAATCCAAATTCTTCGGGGCATAACGTGCTCCCACTGTGTCAGTACACTCTGACAGCAGAGGCGTGCTTGCACATTCAGTAGCTGCAAGGGCAACATGGCTTCAGTAGCAGACATCAGTCACGTTTAGGACCAAACACAGCGTTGCCAGACGTTTCCCTCTTTGATACATTCTCTATTTGCATCAACAATTAGGGGCCCGCACGCAGATCGCTGCGCCCTGAGGTTTTTTTGGGGGGAAACAGATGGTTGGACTTAATGCACTTCAAAACGAGCGCACTTGGATGGGTTTGTGGACACGCGGCGTTCACACATATGGTGACAATCTGCAAGGATGGGTTTTGAAAGTGTGCACGCTGTTTATTACAGTGGGGAGGAGGTCCACAAACTATACACACAAACAGCCCATCTCGGAAAATGTCATTCACAGAAAAGCAGCTGATTTCAGCGACATTCCCATTCTTAGAAGTGTTCAATTGCATTGATACCTTTATTTTAGGGTTGTGCGGTATACTAGTATAGTATCGTGGTACCAATTAATAAAAAACGGTACTATACTCTGTTTGAAAAGTACCGCTTCTCAGTTTTATTTATTTATTTTAACGGGCATGAAGGTGCCTCATCATGTGGTGACATTGCTGGTTTTACGAGCAGAGGAGCATGTTGGGCAGGGCACACACACTGAGTACTTACAAGCAGACACTGTGTGTAGACGGAAAAGGGAGAATGGACGCATTTTGGTGTAAAAAAGTAAAGATAAAGGTGAAGTTATAACACTGAAACACCCTCAGGAAGAGCTGCTTTAAGACATGGCTAGTTGGCTAGCGGCTAACAGTGTTTTAGCTACTTCTAAATCACTAATCCTGGCCTCCATGGCGACAAATAAAGTATGTTTCTTACAAGTAGCATTATCACTGCAGGACGAGGAATAGCTAAACATGATTCACTACACACCGTAGGAGCATACGATAGCTCATCGGCGTCACAATGTAAACAAACGCCATGGGTGGATCTACACCTGACCTCCACTGTAATGATACCAAGTACAAGAGCGTTCGCCGTATCTAGTCGATACTACTATGATTACATCTATATTTTTTATCATCACACAATCTTTTTTCCTTTATTTTAAATTCATATTATGTTTATAAAGTAATGATACCAAGATTGAGTGTATTTAGTCAATACTACTATGATTACATCGATATTTTTTCCTTTTTAAAAAATTCATATTATGTTTATAAAGTCAGTAAATACGTCCCTGGCCACATGAGGACTTTGAATATGACCAATGTATGATCCTGTAACTACTTGGTATCGGATCGACACCTAAATGTGTGGTATCATCCAAAACTAATGTCAAGTATCAAAGAAGAGAAGAATAAGTGATTATTACATTTGAACAGAAGTGTAGATAGAACATGTTAAAAGAGAAAATAAGCAGATATTAACAGTAAATGAACAAGCAGATTACTAATATTTTTTTACAGTTTGTCCCTCATAATGTAGACAAAATATAGGTGTATAAATGACACAATATGTTACTGCAGACTAATTAGGAGTCTTTGTTTGTTTACTTACTACTAAAAGACAAGTTGTCTATTTTATTTAAGGACTAAATGACAATAATAAACATATGTTTCATGTACACTAAGATTTTTTGTTCAAATAAAGACAATAATTACATATTTTGTGGTCCCCCTTTATTTAGAAAAGTATCAAAATATATTTTGGTACCGGTACCAGAATATTGGTATGGGGACAACCCTAGTGTATGTTGATAGTGTGTCGGTATTTAAGGAGCGCTAACAAAGATGTGTCCAGTGGCGAGCGTCAACAAGGATGAGTGGAGGGCCGAGTGTCCCCGCAAGGAAACGACAGTCCAGCAGTTGAGGAAGGACCAAAGACAAAGGGTCGCTTCTTTCCTCCCCTAAAACCGGATAAGCATTTCCAGTTGCTTAGCTCATTGATAATGAGATTATTTCTTGTCTTCCTCCACTTCCCCTAAAGGGGACTTCCCTAACCTCCAGCTTCCATCCCAGGGGACTGTCTCACAGTCTGTGCCTTCTGCTTAGTGGCCCTAGGGGAGGTGAGACCCCCCCCCCCCCTGTTGCCTCAGCGGGAGACGGATGATGCAATTGATCCTAACTCTCAGGTTAATTAATCCTATTGTATCCAATATGGATTCATTGACTTTTGATTCAATTGAATAGACTGCAAAGACAAGATGTTTCATGTTCACACTGGTAAACTTTGTTTTTTTTTTCTCAAATATTGGCTCATTTGGAATTCGATGCCTGCAACGTGTTTCAAAAAAGCTGGCACAAGTGGCAAAAAAGAGTGAGGAAGTCGAGGAATGCTCGTCAAAGACTTATTTGGAACAACCCACAGGTGAGCAGGCTAATTGGGAACAGGTGGGTGCCATGATTGGGTATAAAAGCAGCTTCCGTGAAATGCTCAGTCGTTCACAAACAAGGACGGGGGCGAGGGTCACCACTTTGTCAACAAATGCCTGAGCAAATTGTTGAAGAACAACATTTCTCAACCAGGATTTTAGGGATTTCACCATCTACGCTCCGTAATATCATCAAAAGGTTCAGGGAATGTAGAGAAATCACTGCTTGTAAGCCATGATATTACACACCTTCGATCCCTAAGGCGGTATTGCATCAAAAAGCCACATCAGTGTGTAAAGGATATCACCACATGGGCTCAGGAACGCTTCAGAAAACCACTGTCAGTAACTACAGTTGGTCGCTACATCTGTAAGTGCAAGTTAAAACTCTACTATGCAAAGCCGAAGCTATTTATCAACAACACCCAGAAACGCCGCCGGCTTCGCTGAGCCCGAGCTCATCTAAGATGGACTGATGCAAAGTGGAAAAGTGTTCTGTGGTCTGACGAGTCCACATTTCAAATTGTTTTTGGAAACTGTGGACATTGTGTCCTCCAGACCCCCGGACTGTTCTAGGGTGAAAGTGTAAAAGGCAGCATGTGTGATGGTATGGGGGTGTATTAGTGGCCAAGACATGGGTAACTTACCCATCTGTGAAGGCACCATTAATGCTGAAAGGTACATACAGCTTTTGGAGCAACATATGTTGCCATCCAAGCAACGTTATCATGGACGCCCCTGCTTATTTCAGCAAGACAATGCCAAGCCAGGTGTTACAACAGCGTGGCTTCGTAGTAAAAGAGTAGTACTAGACTGGCCTGCCTGTAGTCCAGACATTGAAAATTTTAGCCTTCACACATTTTCAATGTCTGGACTACAGGCAGGCCGCCTGTAGTCCAGACATTGAAAATGTGTGAAGGCTAAAATATGAGAAGGGAGACTGTTGAACAACTTAAGCTGCACATCAAGCAAGAGTGGGTAAGAATTCCACTTCAAAAATGTGTCTCCTCAGTTCCCAAACCTTTACTGAGTGTTGTTAAAAGGAAAGGCCATGTAACACACTGGTAAAAAAATGCCCCTATGACTACTTTTTTGCAATGTGTTGCTGCAGTTAAAAAAAATGAAGTTTCTTAGTTCGAACATGAAATATCTTGTCTTTGCAGTCTATTCAATTGAATATAAGTTGAAAAAGATTTGAAAATGATTGTATTCTCTTTTTATTTACGAATTACACAACGTGCCAACTTGACTGGTTTTGGGTTTTGTACCTTCATACTACATTCCATCAGCATTTTAGCTCAACTTCAGCATTGGAGAATTCACACGCAGTTCCTTTGGGAATTGCCTCATCTAGTTATGAAAAAAAAACTGCGATTTATAGTCCGAAAAATACAGTACATACTATGAATATATTGTGAGTGAAATCTTTTTTAGTCCTTTGGAGTAGACCTGGACCGATATTTGGCATTTTGACGTAAATGTACGACATAACTACATCAGCAGATACAAAATACACACATATGATACCAGTATTTAGTATCACCAAAAATAACAATGAGTAGATGGAATTACCCATTGTTCAAGCACCAACCTGTTGCCGATCCATGAGAAAAGTTCCCTTTTTTCATCCATTTAGGAATAAATGTCAAACTTTGCGATTTTTTGCAGGGAAATCCTGTTTTTGTCCTTCTTTCTTAAGTTAAAGTACCAATGATTGTCACACACACACTCTCGTATTTCCGACCTTCTTGAGACTTCCGAAAAATGCCTACCTCTTGAGGACCACCCTTTCTAGATACATAAAGATTTGCAATCACAACATTAATAATATATACCGTATTTTTCGGACTATAAGTCGCTCCGGAGTATAAGTCGCACCGGCCGGAAATGCATAATAAAGAAGGAAAAAAGCATATATAAGTCGCATTTTTGGGGGAAATGTATTTGATAAAAGCCAACACCAAGAATAGACATTTGAAAGGCAATTTCAAATAAATAAAGAATAGTGAACAACAGGCTGAATAAGTGTACGTTATATGAGGCATAAATAACCAACTGGTATGTTAACGTAACATATTATGGTAAGAGTCATTCAAATAACTATAACATATAGAACATGCTATACGTTTACCAAACAATCTGTCACTCCTAATCGCTAAATCCCATGAAATCTTATACGTCTAGTCTCTTACGTGAATGAGATCAATAATATTATTTGATATTTTACGCTAATGCAGGGGTCACCAACGTGGTGCCCGCGGGCACCAGGTAACCCGTAAGGACCAGATGAGTCGCCCGCTGGCCTGTTCTAAAAATAGCTCATATAGCAGCACTTACCAGTGAGCTGCCTCTATTTTTTAAATTTGATTTATTTACTAGCAAGCTGGTCTCGCTTTGCCCGACATTTTAATTCTAAGAGAGACAAAACTCAAATAGAATTTGAAAATCCAAGGAAATATTTTAAAGAATTGGTCTTCACTTGGGGGAATAATTTCATTAATTTTTTTACTTCGCTTCTTATAACTTTCAGAAAGACAATTTTAGAGAAAAAATACAACCTTAAAAATTATTTTAGGATTTTTAAACACATATACCTTTTTACCTTTTAAATTCCTTCCTCTTCTTTCCTGACAATTTAAATCAATGTTCAAGTACATTTTTTTTTTTATTGTAAAGAATAGTAAATACATTTTAATTTCATTCCTCACTTTAGCTTCTGTTTTTTCGACGAAGAATATTTGTGAAATATTTCTTCAAACTTATTATGATTAAAATTCAAAAAAATTATCCTGGCAAATCTAGAAAATCTGTAGAATCAAATTTAAATCTTATTTCAAAGTCTTTTGAATTTATTTTAAAATTTATGTTCTGGAAAATCTAGAAGAAATAATGACTTGTCTTTGTTAGAAATATAGCTTGGTCCAATTTGTTATATATTCTAACAAAGTGTAGATTGGATTTTAACCTATTTAAAACATGTCATCAAAATACTAAAATTAATTTTAATCAGGAAAAATGACTAATGATGTTCCATACATTTTTTTTTTTTTTTTTTCAAAAACATTCGAATTAGCTAGTTTTTCTCTTCTTTTTTTTCGGTTGAATTTTGAATTTTAAAGAGTCGAAATTGAAGATAAACTATGTTTCAAAATGTAATTGTCATTTTTTTCGTGTTTTCTCCTCTTTTAAACCGTTCAATTAAGTGTAAATACCATTAATTATTAATAATAACATAGAGTTAAAGGTACATTGAGCAAATTGGCTATTTCTGGCAATTTATTTAAGTGTGTATCAAACTGGTAGCCCTTCGCATTAATCAGTACCCAAGAAGTAGCTCTTGGTTCAAAAAGGTCGGTGACCCCTGCGCTAATGTGTTAATCATTTCGCACATAAGTCGCTCCTGAGTATAAGTCGCACCCCCGGCCAAACTATGAAAAAAACTGTGACTTATAGTCCGAAAAATACGGTATATACTCTGATGATTAACTTGTGTGTAAGGCTGCAGCTAACGATTATTTTTCTATCGATTAATCTATAGATTTTTTTCGATTAATCGGTTAATCTATAGATTATTTTTTCGATTCATCTATAGATTATTTTTCCTTTTACTGATTATTTTTTTATTCAAAATGAAGATGAAAAAATAAATGTAGGCCCGTTTTTTCAAAAGGCATGGCTTTTATTTACAAAAAAAAAAAGAAGTATGGCCACTCAGTCAACATTGACAACAACATGACTAAATATTCTGTAACAATGTAAAGATTTAAAACTTTTAACCTTTAACAAAATTAAAAGTAGCTTATTTGCTTTTTAATGTGCAAATATAAAAGTCAACATCCAGTGCAAATCTTAATATTCTGCAATAGTATAAGCATTTCAAAAGTAAAAGTATTGCTTATTTTGCTTTAAAATGTGCAAAAATAAAGATAAACATCCAATACAAAAAAGTGCAAAATGAAATATTCTGTAACAACAGTGTAAACATTTCAACAAAAGTGAAAGTATTGCTTATTTGCTAAAATGTGCAAAAATAAAGATAAACATCCAATACAAAAAAGTGACAATCTAAATATTCTGGAGCACTGTAAACATTAAGTATTGCTTTTAAAATGTGCAAAATAAACATCCAGTCCAACACAGTACACAATAACCAATTCTACTCATTCCAGTGAGTGACTAACAGTTGTAATGAAGAAAGGTTAGCATGTCTACATGCTCTGGTTCTTTTCACGTTTACAATATTCCCAGCAGCTGAAAATAGGCGCTCAAAAGGGGTCGATGTGGCTGGAACTGAGAGCTAATTAGCCTTCACCTCAAGCCAGGACTGTGAGTGAGCTGAGCTGCAGTTTAAGTTTCTAGAAGGTCAACGGGCTCATAGTGATGTTACTAGTAGTTGACTGGGAGGTGTTTATTATCATTTGGAGAGTCCGCTGCCTGATGCTCACCTGCTAAACACCTATCTGCTCCACGCTGAAGCGCTGACTCCATGCGCTCTGAATACGCACTGCTGATTGGCTGGTAACGCTCTGAATACGCACTGCTGATTGGCTGATAATGCTTTGTGTGTACCAATCAGATGGTTGTGTGGGTGGGACAATGCTGCGTGCTGAGACAGAGGCAGATGGAGCGAAGCAGCTTGTTAAGACTTTAGCAGCTAAAGTTAGCTTTAGCTTAGAAACTCGTTCGGTACACCCCCGTATACCGAACCGAAAGCCCCGTACCGAAACGGTTCAATACAAAACACGTACCGTTACACCCCTAGCAGATACAAATGACACATTCATGTTTTGTGTAATGATGACAACGTATGCGCTCGCGCGGACGATTAACTAGTTGATGGTTTTCTTTTCAAATGTTCGTTCGTAGCCGTTGTGCTGCTATGATAGGCCATTTCCGCTCGACACAGTGTGCATACAACAACGTTATTAGGCCGTTTATTGAAATACTCCCACACTTTTGACCACTTTTGGCATGCTTTTCCCCCCTCGCTCGCATCGTCTGCTTTGCGCTTCGCCATGACGGTAGTGTGACGTAAATATGCGACGCGTCGACGCACAAAAATGCCGTCGACGTATTTATGTCACCGATGACGTCGACTACGTTGACGCGTCGTTTCAGCCTTACTTGTGTGATGACTGTATTATGGTGATAGTATATATTTATACCATGAATTGATTAACGTAAACAAGTTGAAAAACTTATTGGGGTGTTACCATTTAGTGGTCAATTGTACGGAATATGTACTGTACTGTGCAATCTACTAATACAAGTTTCAATCAATCAATCAATCAGAAAGCATAAGAACAAGTATATACATTTGATTATTTACAATCCGGGGGAGGTGGGATGTGGTGGGGCCGCAGGTTGCACACCCCTGATTTAAAACATGTCAGCATTTGCAAATGTAAACAACAAAGTAAACCAGGTTATTTGTGTGTTTAGCAATAGGATTTAGGACGGATTGCAATCTAACCTGATGATGATGAGAAACTCAAATAAAGTCAATAGCGTGAAGTTTGTTAAGAGTTCAACTTACATAGTGTTTGGATGGGTTCCTTCTCTTCTGCACATCCACGACATTGACGTCCAGGACCGTCCTGAGCTGCATGTCGCCAGAACTTTCAATGTTTCACCACTAAACACAAGAAAAAGCTGAGACGAAAACAAAGCTCCAGAGCAACGTTGCACAACTTGGGGTCAACTCCGTGCATCTTAGAGAAGACGTGGTCTCTGGCGGTCTTGGCGTCGCCTTGCGAGGAACATGACGGCGCAGTAAAAGTGGTGTTTAAAGCTGTTCTCCTCCCCAAAAGTAGGGGCCGGCCCCTGCAAGAGGACACAAAGTGAGTGTGCAGGGCGGTCCCAAATGCACGCAATCAGCCTTTACTACATTTTTCTGCAGGAAAACTCATCTACACCACATCTTTTTAGCAAAGCATTTTTTTTTAATTTTTTTTAATTATTCCAAGATGTATCCATCCATCTATTTTCTACCGCTTGTCCCTTTCGGGTCGTATTTAATCGACTCCAAATGTGAGGTAAAATGATCCGACCTGCCACAGAGGGGCGCCACAACACAATGTACATTTTTAAAGCTGGAGAGTATTTTCCTTGTTTATAGTCGCTTTTAAAGACGGTTACTTACATTTATTAGTAGACTAATTATCATGTATTATTAGCAGCTAGCTAGCTAGGCGTGTGATGACGAGTGAAGACAGTGGTAGTAAATACTACAGTAATAGGGTAGTTACAACCCAATAGTTTGACTTTTTATACGTTTTACGAGTACTTCAGTGGTAATTTTCAGTTGCAATATTAATATTGTCACCCATTTTTATCGACTTGCCTCTTTCTGATGTTAAGTTCCTGTTATACGGTATATGCCTTGAGCTCTTATTTTGAAGGCGCTAAGAGCGGAAGTGGTGACACGTTGCGGTGGAGCGGAGTTTTGAAAACAAACGAAATAAAGTGGTAAAACTACAGCCTCCGTGTTTGTTATTTTGTAGTTTTATACATATATAAACCCTCGGTTACAATATGAATAACATTTACAGGCTAAAAGGCTCTTAGCACACAGTTGGTTACTTAAAACCGGGCTGAAGACAATGAATAGCAACTACTTCCGGCATATTATTTGTGTATTCTCTCTAACCACAACTTTTTTTTTTTTATGTGTGCTTAAATGTAGTTAAATGTAGCTAAAATTTAACTAGACTTACAATAGACATTTAATTTCCTTCCAGAAAGTTCATTTTGGGGTTCTGCTGAAAGGCGGAAAGGGGGGCTATACAGGAAGTCGATACAGCTAATCCGCTGTCAAGTGTACGTGTGTTAACAGCATCATGGCGGAAGTGTTCCGGTTAAAAAATATATATAAACAGGTTTAGGCATTTAGGGTGAGTGGTTGTGATTTGTTTAGCATCACAATATAGCGTGGGATAGGGAATATATACGCCGTAGAGAATGTGACGCATAAATACTTGGCTGAAGATGCATAACCTGCTATTCTGCGTGTTTTTATTGTGAAGGTTTTTGACGGAAAAAGCCGACTGAAGATGCCATCTTTGCAAATTTTTCACATTTATTTGTATTTATTTATAGTATTATTTTGTTTATAATGTTTGTGTTGCTTTCATATGCACATTCAGCTTTCAACTTGAGGTACATATATACATTTTGAATGTGTGTGTTTAAAAAAAAAATAATAATAATTTGGTTAAAGGATTTTAGTATAAGTAGTTTTTGAAAATGTTGAGCACATTTAAAATTACCGCGATAAATAGTACAATAAAAGGGTAGTTAGAAAACAATATTTTGACTTTTTAAACGTTTTACGAGTATTTCAGTGGTGATTTTCAGTTTTAATATTAATATTAATAACATTTACAGGCTAAAAGGCTCTTAGCACACAATTGTTTTCTTAAAACCAGACTGAAGACACTGAATAGCAACTACTTCCGTTATATTATTTGTGCATTCTCTCTAAGCACAACTTTTTTGGGGGGGGGGATATGTGCTAAATGTAGCCAGTAATGTAGTTAAATGTAGTTAAATGTCGCCAACATTTAACTCGACTTACAAGAGATATTTCATTTCCTTCTTGTAGCTTTGGGGGTTCTACAGGAAGTCGATACGGCTAATCAGCTGTCAAGTGTACGTGTGTTAACAGCATCATAGCGGAAGTGTTCCGGTTAAAAATATGTATAAACACGGTTTAGGCATTCAGGGCGAGTGGTTGTGATTTGTTTAGCATCACAATATAGCGTGAGATAGGGAATATATACGCCGTAGAGAATGTGACGCATAAATACTTGGCTGAAGATGCATAACCTGCAATTCCGCGTGCTTTTATTGTGAAGGTTTTTGACGGAAAAAGCCGACTGAAGATGCCATCTTTGCACATTTTTCACATTTATTTGTATTTATTTATAGTATTATTTTGTTTATAATGTTTGTGTTGCTTTCATATGCACATTCAGCTTTCAACTTGAGGTACGTATATACATTTTGAATGTGTGTGTTTTTAAAAAAAATAATAATAATTTGGTTAAAGGATTTTAGTATAAGTAGTTTTTGAAAATGTTGAGCACATTTAAAATTACCGCGATAAATAGTACAATAAAAGGGTAGTTAGAAAACAATATTTTGACTTTTTAAACGTTTTACGAGTATTTCAGTGGTGATTTTCAGTTTTAATATTAATATTAATAACATTTACAGGCTAAAAGGCTCTTAGCACACAATTGTTTTCTTAAAACCAGACTGAAGACACTGAATAGCAACTACTTCCGTTATATTATTTGTGTAGTCTCTCTAAGCACAACTTTTTTTGGGGGGGATATGTGCTAAATGTAGCCAGTAATGTAGTTAAATGTAGTTAAATGTCGCCAACATCTAACTCGACTTACAAGAGATATTTCATTTCCTTCTTGTAGCTTTGGGGGTTCTACAGGAAGTCGATACGGCTAATCAGCTGTCAAGTGTACGTGTGTTAACAGCATCATAGCGGAAGTGTTCCGGTTAAAAATATGTATAAACACGGTTTAGGCATTCAGGGTGAGTGGTTGTGATTTGTTTAGCATCACGATATAGCGTGGGATATGGAATATATACGCCGTAGAGAATGTGACGCATAAATACTTGGCTGAGGATGCATAACCTGCTATTCTGCGTGCTTTTATTGTGAAGGTTTTTGACGGAAAAAGTCGACTGAAGATGCCATCTTTGCAAATTTTCACATTTATTTGTATTTATTTATAGTATTATTTTGTTTATAATGTTTGTGTTGCTTTCATATGCACATTCAGCTTTCAACTTGAGGTACATATATACATATAGAATGTGTGTGTTTAAAAAAAAAAAAATAATACTTTGGTTAAAGGATTTTAGTATAAGTAGTTTTTGAAAATGTTGAGCACATTTAAAATTACCGCGATAAATAGTACAATAAAAGGGTAGTTAGAAAACAATATTTTGACTTTTTAAACGTTTTACGAGTATTTCAGTGGTGATTTTCAGTTTTAATATTAATATTAATAACATTTACAGGCTAAAAGGCTCTTAGCACACAATTGTTTTCTTAAAACCAGGCTGAAGACACTGAATAGCAACTACTTCCGTTATATTATTTGTGTATTCTCTCTAAGCACAACTTTTTTGGGGGGGGATATGTGCTAAATGTAGCAAGTAATGTAGTTAAATGTAGTTAAATGTAGTTAAATGTCGCCAACATCTAACTCGAATTACAAGAGATATTTCATTTCCTTCTTGTAGCTTTGGGGGTTCTACAGGAAGTCGATACGGCTAATCAGCTGTCAAGTGTACGTGTGTTAACAGCATCATGGCGGAAGTGTTCCGGTTAAAAATATATATAAACACGGTTTAGGCATTCAGGGTGAGTGGTTGTGATTTGTTTAGCATCACAATATAGCGTGAGATAGGGAATATATACGCCGTGGAAAATGTGACGCATAAATGCTTGGCTGAAGATGCCTCGCCTGCAATTCCGCGTGCTTTTATTGTGAAGGTTTGTGGCGGAATAAGCCAAGTTGCCGCTCGCTGGCTAACTTAGAGTATGGTGGTCAGCTAACGGAGGGCGTCTTGGCGTTCCATAATGGCTGTGACGTTAAATTAAGGCGCGTCGCCACTTTGAAGCTTACACTCGTCACCGGAGCTGTCGTGTCCATTCCAATGTTTCAGACAGAACCAAGAGGAATACCATTTAATTTTTTTCTGCGGAACACATAACTCCCCACCCTGCGTCCGCCGCCCGAATGACGGAGCCTCGCTCGGAGATGCCAGCCGCGGCCGGTGGGAATTGGAAGTGAACATCACGGCGGCGTGAAATGACAACATTGTAGCCACTCCTGAGCGGAAATCAGCATAAGAAGGCCGGTGTGGCAACACCCCTCCCAGGTCCCCAGAAACAACAAAAAAAGATGTCTTTTTTTAATTTTCGCAAGATCTTCAAGCTCGGGCCCGACCGGAAGAAGAAGCAGTACGAGCACGTGCACAGAGACGTCAACCCCGAGGAGATCTGGGACATCATCGGGGAACTTGGAGATGGAGCCTTCGGGAAAGTCTACAAGGTATTATTGTCATGACACACACGTCATAGCACCATCATGGTAGACAACAGCATCTTATCAAGCTGGGAAGAGTGACAGCTGTCCTCCCAATTGACTCAACGTTAGAAGGCGGGAGCCTACCCCAGATTACATCATATAGTTCCCTCCCACATTTGTGTAAAGTTTACTAACATGGCAACATGTTTTGTATCGTTTTGGCCTCATTTCTGGTGCGCTGGAGCCTATCCCAGCTGACATTTCATAGGTCACCCATGTTTGTAAAGCATACTAACATATTTTATACTGCTTTGGCCTCATTTCTGGTGTGCTGGAGCCTATCCCAGCTGACATCTTATAGGTCACACATTTCTGTAAAGCTTACTAACATGGCAACATGTTTTGTATCGTTTTGGCCTAATTTCTGGTGCGCTGGAGCCTATCCTAGCTGACATTTTATAGGTCACACATTTCTGTAAAGCTTACTAACAAAGCAACATGTTTTATACTGTTTTGGCCTCATTTTGGGTGAGCTGGAGCCTATCCCTGCTGACATCTTATAGGTCACACATTTCTGTAAAGTTTACTAACATGGCAATTTGTTTTATACTGTTTTGGCCTCATTTTGGGTGTGCTGAAGCCTATCCCAGCTGACATCTTATAGGTCCCGCATTTCTGTAAAGCTTACTAACATGGCAACATGTTTTATACCGTTTTGGCCTAATTTCTGGTGCGCTGGAGCCTATCCCAGCTGGCATCTTATAGGTCACACATTTCTGTAAAGTTTACTAACATGGCAATTTGTTTTATACTGCTTTAGCCTCATTTTGGGTGTGCTGGAGCCTATCCCAGCTGACATCTTAGGTCAAACAATAATGTAAAGCTTTCTAACATGTTTTATACTGCTTTGGCCTCATTTCTGGTGCGCTGGAGCCTATCCCTGCTGACATTTTATAGGTCACGCATTTCTGTAAAGCTTACTAACATGTTTTATACTGCTTTGGCTTCATTTCTGGTGCGCTGAAGCCTATCCCAGCTGACATCTTATAGGTCCCGCATTTCTGTAAAGCTTACTAACATGGCAACATGTTTTATACCGTTTTGGCCTAATTTCTGGTGCGCTGGAGCCTATCCCAGCTGGCATCTTATAGGTCACACATTTCTGTAAAGCTTACTAACATGTTTTATACTGCTTTGGTCTCGTTTCTGGTGCGCTGGAGCCTATCCCAGCTGACATCTTATAGGTCCCGGCTTTCTGTAAAGTTTACTAACATGGCAACATGTTTTATACCGTTTTGGCCTAATTTCTGGTGCACTGGAGCCTATTCCAGCTGACATCTTATAGGTCCCGCATTTCTGTAAAGCTTACTAACATGTTTTATACTGCTTTGGCTTCATTTCTGGTGCGCTGAAGCCTATCCCAGCTGACATCTTATAGGTCCCGCATTTCTGTAAAGCTTACTAACATGGCAATTTGTTTTATACCGTTTTGGCCTAATTTCTGGTGCGCTGGAGCCTATCCCAGCTGGCATCTTATAGGTCACACATTTCTGTAAAGTTTACTAACATGGCAAGATGTTTTATACTGTTTTGGCCTCATTTTGGGTGAGCTGGAGCCTATCCCTGCTGACATCTTAGGTCAAACATTAATGTAAAGCTTTCTAACATGTTTTATACTGCTTTGGCCTCATTTCTGGTGCGCTGGAGCCTATCCCTGCTGACATTTTATAGGTCACGCATTTCTGTAAAGCTTACTAACATGTTTTATACTGCTTTGGCTTCATTTCTGGTGCGCTGAAGCCTATCCCAGCTGACATCTTATAGGTCCCGCATTTCTGTAAAGCTTACTAACATGGCAACATGTTTTATACCGTTTTGGCCTAATTTCTGGTGCGCTGGAGCCTATCCCAGCTGGCATCTTATAGGTCACACATTTCTGTAAAGCTTACTAACATGTTTTATACTGCTTTGGCCTCGTTTCTGGTGCGCTGGAGCCTATCCCAGCTGACATCTTATAGGTCCCGGCTTTCTGTAAAGTTTACTAACATGGCAACTTGTTTTATACTGTTTTGGCCTCATTTTGGGTGTGCTGGTGCCTATCCCAGCTGACATCTTATAGGTCACACATTTCTGTAAAGCTTGCTAACATGTTTTATAAAGCTTTGGCCTCATTTTGGGTGCGCTGGAGCCTATCCCAGCTGACATCTTATAGGTCACACATTTCTGTAAAGCTTACTAACATGTTTTATACTGCTTTGGCCTCATTTCTGGTGCGCTGGAGCCTATCCCAGCTGACATTTTATAGGTCCTGCATTTCTGTAAAGCTTACTAACATGTTTTATACCGCTTTGGCCTCATTTTGGGTGCCTGGAGCCTATCACAGCTGACATTTTATAGGTCACGCATTTCTGTAAAGCTTACTAACATGTTTTATACCGCTTTGGCCTCATTTTGGGTGCCTGGAGCCTATCCCAGCTGACATCTTATAGGTCCCGCAGTTCTGTAAAGTTTACTTACATGGCAATTTGTTTTATACTGCTTTGGCCTCATTTGGGTGTGCTCGAGCCTATCCCAGCTGACATCTTAAGTCACACATGTCTGTAAAGCTTACTAACATGTTTTATACTGCTTTGGCCTCATTTCTGGTGCGCTGGAGCCTATCCCAGCTGACATCTTATAGGTCACACGTGTCTGTAAAGCTTACTAACATGTGTTATACTGCTTTGGCCTCATTTTGGGTGTGCTGGAGCCTATCCCAGCTGACATTTTATAGATCACGCATTTCTGTAAAGCTTACTAACATGGCAACTTGATTTATACTGCTTTGGCCTCATTTTGGGTCATAGGTGCGCTGGAGCCCATCCCAGCTAGATATATATATATCCATATATCCATCCATCCATTTTCTACTGCTTGTCCCTTTCGGGGTCTTATATATATATATATATATATATATATATATATATATATATATATATATATATATATATATATATATATATATATATATATATATATATATCAAAAGTTTGACACAACTTGTCATTCAATGCGTTTTCTTTATTTTCAAACATGACACAAACCATCCTAAATATAAATAGTCATGAAAATAAAGAAAACGCATATATATGTATGTGTGTGTGTATATATATATATATAAAATCTTCTCATTCAATGTGTTTTCTTTAAAATAGCCACCCTTTGCTCTGATTACCGCTTTGCACACTCTTGGCATTCTCTCCATGAGCTTCAAGCACACCTGTGAAGTGAAAAACATCTCAGGTGACTACCTCTTGAAGCTCATGGAGAGAATGCCAAGAGTGTGCGAAAAAGTAATTAAATTGTTTTCTTTTTATATATATATATATATATATATATATATATATATATATATATATATATATATATATATATATATATATATATATATATATATATATATATATATATATATATATTATTATTATTATAATAAATAAATATGTATATATATATATATAGACACATAATGTAATGTATAATATTATACAATATATTAACAGTATACACTAGGATAATAACATGCACATTAATAATTAAAGACCCATAAATAATCAATTTATAATCAAATTGTAGCCCCTGAGTCGTAATCGAATTGTGATTTGGCCAAAGATTCCCACCTCTAGAGACCCTTGACTTGGCCAACTTCTGTTTTCTTATCAAATAGTTTAGCTAAGACATAACTATACATGTATTTACAGTATGTCTATTCTACTGCAGTGGTGTGAGCTTTCTCCATGGACGTCCCTTCAGTGCCAATGCGGGGTTTCCTTCCTGAAACTCCAGTGATTAAATCAACAATAATCCTGCTCATCGGGCAGAAATATCCATTTGCTAGTTTGCAGTCATTAGCTGAGTACGTTGCTGTGATGAGAGCCAGGAGTCTATACAGACTAAAGTTGATATATCTACGTCTTTAGAACACTTTGGACAGAATATCGATGCCGTGGTGTATGTCCAGCAGGGCCTGGAATCACAGACTAATTAAAGATCCTTGTTTGTTTCTGTTGATAGGATTGTTTGACTTACTGTATGGGACTTTGAGTGAGACTACCGTCAGCCTGCACAGACTGGGTGTGGGTCAGGTTAGAACTGGGTAAACATAGGATCACTTGTTCCTATAAACGTTCACTCCCTCCCTCTTTTTCCTCTTAGTTCGTAAAACTCCCCTGCTACTGTTTTTGTACCACAATCCTTCAAAATCACTGCTTCGTTACTGTAACGTAACATGTGACTTTGTCACTGTCGGTTTAAAGGGGCAGAAAAACAGAACGGGAGGCGGAAAAGCCGTCAGGAAGTGAGCAAACTTCAGTGGGAGTGGGTCAGGTGATAAGCTTTGCTGACAATAGTTTCATTTGTCATTGGCTCTGTGGGTTTTTTTTTTTCAGTTTTTGCAACCACAGTCGCCACACCCAATAAGTCTTTATTAAATGTTTTAATGAAGACCTGTCATATTTGTCGCTGTGGTACAAAATACAGCGTTACCTGTTTTGGTTATGAATCCGTTCCAAAAGGTCCGACGAAAACAAATTGTTTACCATTTTCTTCCGCTTATCCGAGGTCGGGTTGCGGGGGCAGCAGCCAAAGCAGAGAAGCCCAGACTTCCCTCTCCCCAGCAGCTTTGTCCAGCTCCTCCCAGGGGATCCCGAGCCGGGAGACATACAGTCGTGGTCAAAAGTTGACATACATTACACTTTAATTTGATTTTTATTAAAGGCCTACTGAAATGCGATTTTTTTATTTAAACGGGGATAGCAGGTCCAGTCTATGTGTCATACTTGATCATTTCGCGATATTGCCATATTTTTGCTGAAAGGATTTAGTAGAGAACATCAACGATAAAGTTGGCAACTTTTGGTCGCTGATAAAAAAAAGCCTTGCCTGTACCGGAAGTAGCGTGACGTCACAGGTTGTGGAGCTCCTCACATCTGCACATTGTTTACAATCATGGCCACCAGCAGCGAGAGCGATTCGGACCGAGAAAGCGATGATTTCCCCATTAATTTGAGCGAGGATGAATGATTCGTGGATGAGGAAAGTGAGAGTGAAGGACTAGAGGACAGTGGAAGCGATTCAGATAGGGAAGATGCTGTGAGAGGCGGGTGGGACCTGATATTCAGCTGGGAATGACTAAAACAGTAAATAAACACAAGACATATATATACTCTATTAGCCACAACACAACCAGGCTTATATTTAATATGCCACAAATTTATCCCGCATAACAAACACCTCCCCCCTCCCGTCCATATAACCCGCCAATACAAATCGAACACCCGCACAACACACTCAATCCCACAGCCCAAAGTTCATACAGCAAATATATTTCCCCAAAGTCCCCAAAGTTACGTATGTGACATGCACATACGGGCAAGCGATCAAATGTTTGGAGGCCGCAGCTGCGTACTCACGGTACCGCGTCTGCGTATCCAACTCAAAGTCCTCCTGGTAAGAGTCTCTGTTGTCCCAGTTCTCCACAGGCCAATGGTTAAAGCTTGACTGTCATTTTTCGGGAATGTAAACAATGAAACATCGGCTGTGTTTGTGTTGCTGCAGCCGGCCGCTAATACACCGCTTCCCACCTACAGCTTTCTTCTTTGCTGTCTCCATTGTTCATTGAACAAATTGCAAGAGATTCACCAACACAGATGTCCAGAATACAGTGGAATTTTGAGATGAAAACAGACGACTTAATAGCCGGCCACAATGCTGTCCCAAAATGTCCTCTACAATCCGTGACGTCACGCGCAGGCGTCGTCATACAGAGACGTTTTCAGCAGGATATTTCGCGCAAAATTTAAAATTGCACTTTAGTAATCTTACCCGGCCGTATTGGAATGTGTTGCAATGTTAAGATTTCATCATTGATGTATAAACTATCAGACTGCGTGGTCGCTAGTAGTGGCTTTCAGTAGGCCTTTAAAGGCCTACTGAAATGAATTTTTTTAATTTAAACGGGGATAGCAGATCTATTCTATGTGTCATACTTGATCATTTCGCGATATTGCCATATTTTTGCTGAAAGGATTTAGTATAGAACAACGACGATAAAGATTGCAACTTTTGGTATCTGATAAAAAAAAGGCTTGCACCTACCGGAAGTAGCGTGACGTAGTCAGTTGAACATATACGCAAAGTTCCCTATTGTTTACAATGATGGCCGCATGAAGTGAGAGAGATTCGGACCGAGAAAGCGACAATTTCCCCATTAATTTGAGCGAGGATGAAAGATTTGTGGATGAGTAAAGTGCAAGTGAAGGACTAGTGGGGAGTTGAAGCTATTCAGATAGGGAAGATGCTGTGAGAGCCGGGGGTGACCTGATATTCAGCTGGGAATGACTACAACAGTAAATAAACACAAGACATATAAATACTCTATTAGCCACAACACAACCAGGCTTATATTTAATATGCCACAAATTAATCCTGCATAAAAACACCTGCGTGTTTGTTATGCTAGCTCCTAGCTCCATAAAACACGCCAATACAATTCAAACACCTGATCAACACACACAATCACTCAGCCCAAAAGACCGTTTGCCTAACCCAAGGTTCATAAAGCTTATATATTTTTAAAAAGTTACGTACATGACGCGCACATACGGTCAAGTTATCGAATGTTTAGCAGCCAAGGCTGCATACTCACGGTACCTGATATTCAGCTGGGAATGACTACAACAGTAAATAAACACAAGACATATATTTACTCTATTAGCCACAACACAACCAGGCTTATATTTAATATGCCACAAATTAATCCTGCATAATAACACCTGCGTGTTTGTTATGCTAGCTCCTAGCTCCTCTGCTAGCTCCTAGCTCCATAGAACACGCCAATACAATTCAAACACCTGATCAACACACACAATCACTCAGCCCAAAAGACCGTTCACCTAACCCAAGGTTCATAAAGCTTATATATTTTTAAAAAGTTACGTACGTGACGCGCACGTACGGTACGGTACGTGTTATGCTAGCTCCTAGCTCCTCTGCTAGCTCCTAGCTCCATAGAACACGCCAATACAATTCAAACACCTGATCAACACACACAATCACTCAGCCCAAAAGACCGTTCACCTAACCCAAGGTTCATAAAGCTTATATATTTTAAAAAAGTTGCGTACATACGCAAAAAAAAGCCAAAGCTGCATACTCACAGTAGCACGTCTGCGTCTTTGTCATCCAAATCAAAGTAATCCTGGTAAGAGTCTGTGTTGTCCCAGTTCTCTACAGGCGTCTGTGTATCCAAGTCAAAAGTCCTCCTGGTTAGAGTCTCTGTTATCCGAGTTCTTCCATCTTGACTGCATCTTTCGGGAATGTAAACAAAGAAGCGCCGGCTGTGTACTGTTGTGGCTGACTACGTTCGAAAAATACGTCCATTTCGCACCGACAACTTTCTTCTTTGCTTGCTCGGCTTCCTTCTCCATAATGCAATGAACATGATTGAAACAGATTCACGAACACAGATGTCCAGAATACTGTGGAATTATGAAATGAAAACAGAGCTTTTTCGTATTGGCTTCAATGTGGAAGGAATACCCGTGTTCGCCGGTCTACGTCACGCGCATACGTCATCCTCAGAGGCGTTTCGAACCGGAAGTTTAGCGGCAAATTTAAAATGTCACTTTATAAGTTAACCCGGCCGTATTGGCATGTGTTATAATGTTAAGATTTCATCATTGATATATAAACTATCAGACTGCGTGGTCGGTAGTAGTGGGTTTCAGTAGGCCTTTAAGGATCCCCATTAGCTGGTTGCCACAACAACCCACTAGTCTTCCTGGGGTCCACAAACTCAATACAATTACAAGTAAAAGCATATAATTATAACTACACAATACAGAAATACAGAAACAAATAAAAGCATCAACAAGCATCTTCTCATTCAATGCGTTTTCTTTATTTTCATGACTATTTACATTGTAGATTGTCACATCAAAACTATGAATGAACACATGTGGAGTTATTTACTTAACAAAAAAAGGTGAAATAACTGAAAACATGTTTTTTTTCTTCAAAATAGCCACCCTTTGCCTCTGATTACCGCTTTGCACACTCTTGGCATTCTCTCCATGAGCTTCAAGCACACCTGTGACGTGAAAAACATTTCAGGTGACTACCTCTTGAAGCTCATGGAGAGAATGCCAAGAGTGTGCGAAAAAGTAATTAAATTAGGAAATTAGCCTGTGATGTGTTTGCTTACACCCTAAAAAGTAGGAAGTTGTGCCCCTGATTACAGATTATCGTATTTTTTGTCGTTTTCCTTTAGACCAGGGGTCACCAACGCGGTGCTCGCGGGCACCAGGTAGCCCGTAAGGACCAGATGAGTAGCCCGCCGGCCTGTTCTAAAAATAGCTCAAATAGCAGCACTTACCAGTGAGCTGCCTCTATTTTTTAATTTTTATTTATTTACTAGCAAGCTGGTCTCGCTTTGCCCGATATTTTTAATTCTAAGAGAGACAAAACTCAAATAGAATTAGAAAATCCAAGAAAATATTTTAAAGACTTGGTCTTCACTTGTTTAAATAAATTCATAAATTTTTTTACTTTGCTTCAGAAAGACAATTTTAGAGAAAAAATACAACCTTAAAAATGATTTTAGGATTTTTAAACACATATACCTTTTTACCTTTTAAATTCCTTCCTCTTCTTTCCTGACAATTTAAATGAATGTTCAAGTAAATGTATTGTTTTTATTGTAAAGAATAATAAATACATTTTAATTGAATTCTTCATTTTAGCTTCTGTTTTTTTGACGAAGAATATTTGTGAAATATTTCTTCAAACTTATTATGATTAAAATTCAAAATATTTATTCTGGCAAATCTAGAAAATCTGTAGAATCAAATTTAAATCTTATTTCAAGGTCTTTTGAATTTTTAAAAACATTTTTGTTCTGGAAGAAATAATGATTTGTCTTTGTTATAAATATAGCTTGGTCCAATTTGTTATATATTCTAACAAAGTGCAGATTGGATTTTAACCTGTCATCAAAATTCTAAAATTAATCTTAATCAGGAAAAATTACTAATGATGTTCCATAAATTCTTTTTTTAATTTTTTTCAAAAAGATTCGAATTAGCTAGTTATTTCTCTTCTTTTTTTCGGTTGAATTTTGAATTTTAAAGAGTCGAAATTGAAGATAAACTGTTTCAAAATTTAATTGTCATTTTTTTCCTTTTTTTCTCCTCTTTTAAACCGTTCAATTAAGTGTAAATATCATTAACTATTAATAATAACATAGAATTAAAGGTAAATTGAGCAAATTGGCTATTTCTGGCAATTTATTTAAGTTTGTATCAAACTGGTAGCCCTTCGCATTAATCAGTACCCAAGAAGTAGCTCTTGCTTTCAAAAAGGTTGGTGACCCCTGCTTTAGACCCAGTTGTGTGCTCTTATTTTGCTACATCTGTTTCCTGTTTTGTGTTTAATTTAATTCCCCTTTTCCCCCTGTTTGAGGAGGCTGTGGGCGTGCCCTGTTTGTAACCACCAATCAGGGTTTTTAAACACAGGGTCGATGCCAGATAATCACTTGCAAACCCGCATGCTCGGTTCTGTTGCATCTTGGTCTGAATTTTTGTAGTTTGTGTTTAGCGTACGGATTCTCTCGGTGTGAGCATGATGAAAGACACTTTTTTTCTTACACACGGCCTCTTTGTCTCTGCGTTCCGGGGATCCAGCCTAATATCCCTGGCCTCATGGTGGGTTACCTTGCAAAAAGAAGTCTACCACCATGGGTATTCTTTGTCAGAGAACTTGAGTCCTGGTTTGTAACTCGCCACGTTTGGCCGTGCGATAACCGAGACAGTATACGAAAGCCATGTTGCAGGTAATGTTCGTAGAAAACCCGAAACGTACCAAAAGCGGGGCTTACAAAAACCAGGGTGTCAGAATAATTGTATATAAGTTATCACACAACTTGTTTGCTTGCAGTTCAGGTGGCTCTTGTAAATCTCCACTGTGTGCCATGGAATACGCCTCGCCGTAGAAGTGTCTGTTTTTCAGACCTGGACAGCCACGGGAGGGGCCTTATCAGGACCCGACGTCTCCAAGAAGATAAGGCGGACGAGCAGAGAAGGGGCAAACCCGACACCGCTCCAAGCACATTTTGTTTTAACTGTTTATGACCCAGTGCTGGGCTGCTGCATAATGAGACCCCTCCCCTTAGAAGCAGCTGCAGCTATGTAATCAGGGAATGCCCAAACAAATGGGGAGGCGCCGGAACTTTTTCCTCAGAGCGTGGGGTGACCAAGTACGAGGGTGCAGTTACACGCGCTCTCCTCATGAGTGAAATTTAATCCTGTCTGTTTGATTCCTTGCTTCTCGTCCTGTTTAATAGATAGTTCGGTGTTTGAACCTGACACAGGGCACCACTGTATTTTGTCGTGGATTATTGCGATAGCTGTTTTACCATAGAAATATCAAAATAATATTAGTTGACATTTCATGTTCTGTTGTTGCTTTCAGGCGCAGAACAAGATCAACAGCACCCTCGCCGCCGCCAAGGTTATCGACACAAAGACGGAGGACGAGCTGGAAGACTACATGGTGGAAATTGACATCCTGGCCTCTTGCAACCACCATCACATTGTCCAACTGCTGGATGCCTTCTACTTCGAAGGGAAACTCTGGGTAGGTAGTTGTGTCCATTTAAAGTAACAAGCTTGGTGTTCCTTTCCTCTCGTGTATTATTCACTTTCACCACTTAAAGGGGAACTGCATGGTTGGGGGCGTGGTTATTTACAGCTAGAATTCACCAACTCGAGTATTTCATATATATTTCATATATATATATATATATATATATATATATATATATGAATGTGTATATATATATATATTTATTTTATTTACATAAAAGAAATACTTGAATTTCAGTGTTCCGGTGGCTATCCATTAGATGGCAGTATTGTCCTGTTTAACTTCTCCGTTTATGATGAGTACATCATTTCGGCCACCGTGTTCAATGGAGAAGTCTGTTCTACATATTTACAGGCAACATACACCTTCCCCTTCGAACTGTCCTGGATGGACTGAAATTCTTGTTTCCATTCGTTTGAATTCGTTAGGCAAGCTGTTTATATTGTGGGAAAGCGGACGTGAGAACAGGCTGTCCCCACTCAGTCTCAGGTCCGCATTGAGCTGGAGGGGGCGTGGCCTCCAGCTCCGGCTGAATACCGGGAGTTTGTCGGGAGAAAATCTCTGCCGGGAGGTTGTCGGGAGAGGCGCTGAAAACCGGGATTCTCCCGCTAAAAACGGGAGGGTTGGCAAGTATGTCCATACCTAAATGTGCGGTATCATCCAAAACTAATGTAAAGTATCAAAGAAGAGAAGAATAAGTGATTATTACATTTTAACAGAAGTGTAGATAGAACATGTTAAAACAGAAAATAAACAGATATTAACAGTAAATGAACAAGTAGATTAATAATCATTTTTTACAGTTTGTCCCTCATAATGTGTACAAAATAATAGGTGTATAAATGACACAATATGTTACTGCATACGTCAGCAGACTAATTAGGAGTCTTTGTTTGTTTACTTACTACTAAAAGACAAGTTGTCTAGTATGTTCACTAGAGATGTCCGATAATGGCTTTTTTGCCGATTTTGTCCAACTCTTAATTACCGATTCCGATATCAAGCGATACCGATATATACAGTCGTGGAATGAACACATTATTATGCCTAATTTTGTTGTGGTGCCCCGCTGGATGCATTAAACAATGTAACAAGGTTTTCCAAAATAAATCGACTCAAGTTATGGAACGAAAATGCCAACATGGCACTGCCATATTTATTATTGAAGTCACAAAGTGCTTTATTTTTTTTAACATGCCTCAAAACAGCAGCTGGGAATTTGGGACATGCTCTCCCTGAGAGAGCATGAGGAGGTTGAGGTGTGGGGGATAGCGTGGGGTGTATAGTGTAGCGTCCAGGAAGAGTTAGTGCTGCAAGGGATTCTGGGTATTTGTTCTGTTGTGTTTATGTTGTGTTACGGTGCGGATGTTCTCCCGAAATGTGTTTGTCATTCTTGTTTGGTGTGGGTTCACAGTGTGGCGCATATTTGTAACAGTGTTAAAGTTGTTTATACGGCTACCCTCAGTGTGACCTGTATGGCTGTTGACCAAGTATGCCTTGCATTCACTTGTGTGTGAAAAGCCGTAGATATTATGTGACTGGGCCGGCACGCGAAGGCAGTGCCTTTAAGGTTTACTGGCGCTCTGTACTTCTCCCTACGTCCGTGTACACAGCGGCGTTTTAAAAAGTCATACATTTTACTTTTTGAAACCGATACCGATAATTTACGATATTACATTTTAAAGCATTTATCGGCCGATAATATCGGCAGTCCGATATTATCGGACATCTTTAGTTTGAAGTCATATGGAACAATTGCGTCAGGTATTTGATGAGAAGGACTTTATATTGTCAATACAGGCTATTGAGTTTAGTTTTTAACATTTTCTGCTGGTGGTGTCTGCCATGTATTAGTTACTCAGGTCACGGGACAATACCGGAACCATTGTAAGGGGAACTTAAGGGCGGGGGACACAGGATATGATGACATGTCAGTGTTTCCCATAAACTGCCAAGATACCTGTGGCGGTGGGGGTGTGGCTATGGGCGTGGTCACCATGACATCATCTAGTAATTTGCATAATGTACTACAATGATATGATTTTCTCTAAAAAGGCTAAAAAAAATGTATACTTACTATTCAATAATAACAGTTTTGTTTTAAACGTCCATCCATCCATCCATTTTATAATATAATTACAACACTTTATGTACATATTCATATACAGATTTGAACAATAAGTTATTCACTGAAATATATTTATTAATTGTGGTTCTTACAAAAAATATATCTTATAAAAATATAAAAGCTAAAATGTCTCTTAAAGCTCTGCCCCTTTTAATTAGTGCATACTAAATAATTTAACTTTAGCCTACTACTACAACCATATTATTTACCAGCAACATAAAGTGAAACAGAGGCAGAGGTGTCCTGCCACAGTCAGTAACGAATAAACAGAAAACAGTAGTGGTGGTAGATAGACACAGAGCTTCATCAAACATCTGATCCACTGAACAAAGAGCTCCAAAAATCTTGATCCTACACTTCTCTTTTGTGAAGTAAAGTAAATCTGAGTAGCCGATATGGGCATCTACATCAACTATATGATTTGCCTGAGAAGCTGGACAGGGCAAAAAAAAAAAAAAATCTATTTGTGGTGGCCTTAATTCTTTCGTGGTGGGCCGCCACAAATAAATGAGTGTGTGGGAAACACTGCATGTGTTGTGTGTTGGACACTTGGAAGTGGAAAAAGTAAGAGCGGGAATAAAAGTCAATAAGCTTTCTTTTGGTGTATTATTAAGCTTAGATTGCTAATAAGTGACAAGATTGGCACACAACAATGGCGACGAGGATGGGATAGTATCCCCCCTGGATTTTTTTCAGTGAAAAAAATGTGCCTTGGCTCAAAAAAGGTTTAAAAACACTGCCTTACAGTAAGTGCCTGCAGAGAAATAGGAAATGTTGAGCCGCCAAAACGGAGCGCAAAAGTCACTCAGAGTATTAAAACATCTATCTTTCGAGGGGGCGCCTTCCTCGATCGCTTCTTTTTAAACCTTTAATGGGAACGCTAATCAGCCCTGCACAGTTGGACCCGGCTTTTGAAAAAGCTGCATATCTTTTAGCCATCATTATGAGCTCTTAAGCACCATCTGCTTGAACTTCACTCTTGCACAGGTGTGTGTGTTTAGTTTGGCACTTAAACCAAATGATCTCACATAGTTCATATAATTCAAATGGATCATTAATATTAGTGTAGCATCATATAATTGATTGAGGAGCAGACTTAGACTTCCTCTGCTGTCTTGTTACACAGTCAGTAAAGCTCTCGTCAGACTGGGGCAAATTAAGGCCCGGGGGCCGCATTGGACTTTACAATCTGGACATTCCCAAATCATTTGTTTAGGTCTTTAAGATGGGAAGTGTAGCCGCTAATATGATGTGCAGTGAGGTTTTCAAATGACTGTAAGTCTTGAACTATACAAAGTAGACCTGTCCGATAATGGCTTTTTTGCCGATATTCCGATATTGTCCAATTCTTAATTACCGATTCCGATATCAACCGATACCGATATTTACAGTCGTGAAATTAACACATTATTATGCCTAGTTTTGTTGTGATGCCCCGCTGGATGCATTAAACCAGGGGTGTCCAAACTTTTTCCACTGAGGGCCGCACACGGAAAAATTTAAGCATGCGGGGGCCATTTTGATATTTTTCATTTTCAAACCTTAACAAAATATATGGATTTTTTTTTTTTTAACCTTTAGGGCTCCCGGGGACTAAAAAGGGTCTCAGTCATTAAACTGTTAAAAATAAGTCAAATTATTATTTTTTTTAAATTTATTTAATGCTTACAGTAAATCTCTATATCAACTTGAGGTTGATATAAAGTTAAAAAAAAAAGGTTTTCTGTCAAAGACAACTTTGTTTTTTATAGTAAAACTGAAATATGCAGTATTTAGTAATTAGAGCCTTAAAAGATCAATAATGCAGGACACCATTGATTTTAATTATTTAATATTTTTGAGTAATCACCGTGAAAAGTTAAATAAAATCCTACTAAATATATTTGGGATCCAAAAGGTCCCCCACTCAAAGTGATACATTTTTATTAGGTTTTTTTTTAACTTTTAACACTTAAATTACGAGATCAACTTCATATATACAGTATCTGTTGATTTTACGTTTGAACTATTATTTTGTTTGTCAAATAAAACTTTGATGTTTTTATATGGCAACCACACAATATATGCAATATTTTTTCCACATAAAAAATTTATAGTGATATTTTTTAAGTAATAATTCATTATAACAGATTTTTTGTCTTTTTTTTTTTTTAGCAATATTATTAATTAGTAAGTATACATTTTTTGAGCCTTTTTAGAGAAATCATATCATTGTAGTAAATTATGCAAATTACTCGATGATGTCATGGTGACCACGCCCATAGCCACGCCCATAGCCATTCCCCCACCGCCACAGGTATCTTGTTAGTTTATGGGAAACACTGCTCAGTGACTTTTTGCCTTTGCTCACACACATGAAAAATTAGAGGGAACATGGGTCGTAGGTAATATTGTAAATCCCACATTCTGGGTGTCTTATTCAGTAAGAAAAAGTAAAATTCCATTCTGTTTTTTAAGGCGGTCTGTCATAAAATGTGTTTTTAGCACTCAATCAGACATTATTGTGAGGTTTTGTATTAGTCTTACTAAAAATCTGATATGCCGACCCCCAGACCCATTTTTTTTCTCTAAATTTGGCCCCTCCGAGTCAAAATAATTGTCCCGGCCGGTCTCACGCCGTGTGCGACGACAGGCTGGGCCTCTTTGCAATCACGTCTCTGCGGGTGGTGTCATGTGACCCCCGCATCCACGCTCAGATAATGGAGCTTGTTTCGGACAGCGGCGAAAGTGCCCGTAAATAATTCAGAACCGCACGGCAGGTTTTCCCTGCGGGCCCCCCCCCCCCCCCCCTCCCTAACCTCTCGTCCTTAACCGGCATGATGAATGTGTAACCTGTGTTGTTCTGGGAGTTATTGCGCAATGCGGCCGCGTGGTCTCCCAGGTCAGGGGAGGTAGTCGCTCCTTGTTTTAAATGCTGAAATTATTGAATGGGTGCAGATGTTAACAGCAAAAAGGAAGTAGATTGAGAACAAGCACCTGGTCGTCTCTCTTTGCTCCCATCCCTGAATGGAGGACACTGTTTGGTTGGAGCTCTGATACATGTTGCTCTATCATCTGATACCACGATAATGGTTTGGTTAGAGCGCCGTAGTAAAAGTGATAAGATTTCATCTCGTGTATCATAGCAACTTTGAGATTTGCTATTCACATGTCAAATAAAATCTATTATTATATTATTACTAGATGAGGCAATTCCTGGAGCAATTGCGTGTGAATGCTCCAATGTTGAAGTGGAACTGAAATGCTGACAGAATGTAGTATGAAGTAGGGCTGGGCGATATGGCCTTTTATTAATATCTGGATATGTTTAGGCCATGTCACGATACACCATATGTATGTGGATATGTTTAGGCCATGTCACGATACACCATATATATGTGGATATGTTTAGTCCATGTCACGATACACCATATATATGTGGATATGTTTAGGCCATGTCACGATACACCATATATATGTGGATATGTTTAGTCCATGTCACGATACACCACATATATGTGGATATGTTTAGTCCATGTCACGATACACCACATATATGTGGATATGTTTAGTCCATGTCACGATACACCATATATATGTGGATATGTTTAGGCCATGTCACGATACACCATATATATGTGGATATGTTTAGTCCATGTCACGATACACCACATATATGTGGATATGTTTAGTCCATGTCACGATACACCACATATATGTGGATATGTTTAGTCCATGTCACGATACACCATATATATGTGGATATGTTTAGTCCATGTCACGATACACCATATATATGTGGATATGTTTAGGCCATGTCACGATACACCATATATATGTGGATATGTTTAGTCCATGTCACGATACACCATATATATGTGGATATGTTTAGTCCATGTCACGATACACCATATATATGTGGATATGTTTAGTCCATGTCACGATACACCATATATATGTGGATATGTTTAGTCCATGTCACGATACACCATATATATGTGGATATGTTTAGTCCATGTCACGATACACCATATATATGTGGATATGTTTAGGCCATGTCACGATACACCATATATATGTGGATATGTTTAGTCCATGTCACGATACACCATATATATGTGGATATGTTTAGTCCATGTCACGATACACCATATATATGTGGATATGTTTAGTCCATGTCACGATACACCATATATATGTGGATATGTTCAGGCCATGTCACGATACACCATATTTATGTGGATATTTTGCCTTTGCCTTGAATGAACACCTGATGCATATAATCACAGCAGTATGATGATTCTATGTGTCTACATTCAAACATTCTTCTTCATACTGCATTAATATATGCTACTTTTAAACGTTTCATGCCGAGAGGGAAACCACAACGAAAAGTGTATTTATTAAACAGTTATTAAGCAATGGCACAAACATTCATGTCATTTCCAAAACAGGAAGTGCAAGATTGTCAGAGACATTTTAAAACAAGCTATGAGTGCACTTTTGTGCATGATGTCACTAAGATGACATATCAAAACAACACTAAATTAAAGTGCACTTTTTGTACAGAACGCCACTACAATAGTTTAAAACAAATAAAGTGCTCTTTTGTGCATGATGTCACACAAGATATTTCAATAAGTGTCAAATAAAAATGAGCTGCATAATAGGAAATCAAATAGTGTATGTCCTTCGCTATGTGGTAGGTTATTTTTTTTCATACGGTGTTGATGTGGAAATGGTTGCTTGGGCATTTTGTGGGTGTGGCACCGGCCGGAGATGTTGACATGCGGAGTTTGAAGCACTCTTCATTCTCTAGCGGGTGACTATTTAAATGATGCTACACCTTAGCAGTGATGCTACTTTTTGTAACAACGCTTTTGCCGCATACTTGACATATTACTGTTGTCTGTTCAACATCTTCCCGCTTGAAGCCAAACCACCGCCAGACGATGGACCCCCTGCTGGTTTTTTTGGGAATGAATTCTTCTTCCTTCATTTGTTACCAGATTCGCACCTTCTTTCTCTCGTATTACCACTCGCACCACAGCTAACGTTACCCATGCCGCTACCTCTCTGGTGGGCGAGGGTATATGACGTTGCACGCGCGACAGTATGTGACGTATGTATGAAGGTGCGCTTGTTTTATGTCTCTGTGAGGAGAGACAATGTAATGCCCGCAACTGCGTGAGAACGTTTACTCCAATATCACCATATAGTCATTTTCTATATCGCACAGAGACAAACCCGCGATATATCGAGTATATTCCATATATCGCCCAGCCCTAGAATGAATGTAAGAATAGTTTGAATGTTGAAGAGTTTGAATTTCCAGGGAAGCTGGAATTTGGTTCGGAACTTGGGAAAGTGTCAGTTTGAATGTCCAGGGTGAGTGGAATGTGTTGATGTTGGAATGGTTTGAATTGGTTGAAAAATGTAGGAATGGTGGAAGTTTGAAAAATGGCTAATTAATTTTGAATGGGGAAAATGTCCCTAAAAACTGGGAATTCTAGGAAATCTGGGATTTTTTTTTTGTGGAATTGTTGAAGAAGAACACACAATTCCCAAACTGGCTGAATATTTTGAAATTGGAACGGTTTATATTGGATGAAAAATGTAGGAGTTGTGGAATTTTGAAAAATGTCCCATTCATTTCAATGGGAATTTCATAAACCTTTTGGAATTCTGGTAAAAGAGGGATTTTTCGACTACGGCATCGCCACGAACTACAGTGGCGGACGTGCGCAAATTTTTTAGGACGTATGCAGATCTCAAATACACATCAGCAGGTACCAGAAGGTAAGAAAAGTTGGTTTTGCATAATCTTGCGAAACAAAACGCCAGATAATGTCCACTTAAAAGATAATGTGCCACTTTACGGTCCTTATACACACACCATAATAATACTTGTATCTCGGACTACGGTTGCCGTAATGGGCCGACGATCCATCAAGCGGTGCGGCTTCAAAGTCGTACTAAAACATGTTGACAGATTTTTGAGTGCTGTGTGTAATGTTCTTTATTTTCAATGGAACATTTCAAGTTTTGGTGTTGTTTACTGGCGTCATTCTGCAGTCTACACATATCTCTTATGTGTGACTGCAGGGTTTCCCACACATTCATTTATTTGTGGCGGCCCACCACGAAAGAATTACGTCCGCCACAAATAAAAAATAAAAAATTTAAAAAAAATTTTAAAAAATAAAAATTAAAAAAATTGTTTTTTATTTTATTTATTTATTTATTTATTTTTTTTGTCCTCTTCAGCTTCTCAGGCAAATCATATAGTAGATGTAGATGCCCATATCGGCTGTTAAGATTTACTTTATAAAATAGAAGTGTAGGATACTTCTCTTGTTGCCTTATTTGCATTTGACTTTATTAAATGTATTTATATTAGAAACACAACATGTGTATATAACAAAGGGTGCAAAGTCTGCAGGCAGTAGGAAACACATGGTTAAGTGTAGGGAGTAAAACTGATGGCAGTCTAACGTTCAAGATTTTTGGAGCTCTTTGTTCAGTGGATCAGATGTTTGATGAAGCTCTGTGTCTATCTACCACCACTACTGTTTTCTGTTTATTTGTTACTGACTGTGGCAGGACACCTCTGCCTCTGTTTCACTTTATGTTGCTGGTAAATAATATTGTTGTAATAGTAGGCTAAAGTTAAATTATTTAGTATGCACTAATTAAAGGGGCAGAGCTTTGAGACATTTTAGCTTTTATATTTTATAAGATATATTTTTGTAAGAACCACAATTAATAAATATATTTCAGTGAATAACTTATTGTTCAAATCTGTATATAAATATGTACATAAAGTGTTGTAATTATATTGTAAAATGGATGGATGGATGGATGGACGTTTAAAACAAAACTGTTATTATTAATTAGTAAGTATAAATTTTTTTAGCCTTTTTAGAGAAAATCAAATCATTGTAGTAAATTATGTAAATTACTCGATGATGTCATGGTGGCCACGCCCATAGCCACGCCCCCACCGCCACAGGTATCTTGGCAGTTTATGGGAAACACTGGACTGCCATCTACTGGTCACACTTATTATTACACCAAGTACCAAATAAAATCACTTCGAGGTCGGTAAGCACAACCAGAATTATTCCATACATAAGGTGCACTGTTTTTGAGAAAATGAAAGGATTTTAAGTGCGCCTTATAATCCGAAAAATGCGTTAACTCTTCATCTAAACGGGAAGATATAAACATCCCATCAATCCCAGGGAGAGCATCAAATGTATGTTGAAATGTTTCGGATGAGATTTTCCATAAGCACACTATTCTGCCGATAATCCCAGTAGGAGCATTCCATTGGAAATGAAGACCTCTCAGTGTCAATGTGGACTCCTTCTAAAATGTCCATTAACAATTTACCCAAATTGATTCTCTCCTTGGAACCCAGCCGAATCGATAATGTAGTTCCTATAATTAAAGGTCTCTCTGTTCGCCCTGTAATAAAGATTTCCTCTAAAAGACGTCATTTTAAATGTATCCCATTGGACATTTATTGTTATGCTCTTTGCAGATCCTCATTGAGTTCTGTGCGGGCGGCGCAGTGGACGCCATCATGCTGGGTAAGTCCCCGCCTCGCATAACTGCAGCATAATAAACTTCTGCTGCTTTTCCTTCCTCAAATGCCAACTCTCGCGTCTGTGGGTTTCTTCGCTCCTTTCGTCTGGTGAAGTGTGTAATTATGCTAGCTCCCATTTCAAGGAGTGCGTCTAATGCGTATAGTTTCACCTTCCTTTACTGGAGATGTAGAATCGCCCCTCTGCTGTGTGCGAATGTGTTTCCTGTTGCATAGAACTCACTGAGCGTTTCCCCTCGCACGAGCTGGATTTTGTAAGAGAGCGGCGTCCGGTTCTCCCTGGTTGCTATTGGTTGCTGTTGCGTCGCAATGTTTACTTGTGCAAATGGACAAAGTGTGCGTTGTGACATCACACCGGAATGTAAAAGAAAATGTGACTCACAAAACTGTCTGTGTGCGCCTGCAGAACTGGAGAGGCCCCTCACGGAGCCTCAGATACGTGTGGTGTGCAAGCAGACCTTGGAGGCCTTGGTCTACCTCCACGAGAACAAGATCATCCACAGAGACCTGAAGGCCGGCAACATTCTCCTCTCCCTGGATGGAGAAGTGAAACTTGGTATAATGTCAAGCCACACATTATCTCACGACACTTCTACCCCCAGTTTGTATCTGCATAAAGCAAAATATAAAAAACAAAACTTGGGACGTAAGTTAGAGTAGTCAATGTTCAGCTTGTGTAGAATCTAGGGTTGTACAGTATACCGGTACTAGTATAGTATCGCGGTACTAATGAATCAAAAACGGTACTATACTCTGTTTGAAAAGTACTGTTTCCCCATGTATTTTTTTTTTTTTTTAATGGGCATAAGGAGCATGTTCGGCAGCGCACACACACAGAGAACTTACAAGCAGACACAGTGTGTAGACAGAAAAGGGAGAATGGACGCATTTTGGTGTAAAAAGTCAAGATAAAGGTGAAGTTATAACACTGAAACACCCTCAGGAAGAGCTGCTTTAAGACATGGCTAGCTAGTTAGCGGCTAACGTGTTTTAGCTACTTCTAAATCACTAATCCTGGCCTCCATGGCAACAAATAAAGTAAGTTTCTTACACGTATCATTATCACTGGAGGACCAGGAATAGCTAAACATGCTTCACTACACACCGTAGGAGGATACAATAGCTCACCGGCGTCACAATGTAAACAAATGCCATGGGTGGATCTACACCTGACATCCACTGTAATGATACCAAGTACAAGAGCGTATCTAGTCGATACTACTATGATTACATCGATATTTTAACAAAATCTTTTTTCCTTTTTAAAACATATTATGTTTATAAAGTCAGTAAATACGTCCCTGGACACATGAGGACTTTGAATATGACCAATGTATGATCCTGTAACTACTTGGTATCGAATCGATACCTAAATGTGTGGTATCATCCAAAACTAATGTAATGTATCAAAGAAGAAAAGAATAAGTGATTATTACATTTTGACAGAAGTGTAGATAGAACATGTTAAAAGAGAAAAAAATTCGACCCCCAGCCTTTACATCAGTATTTCTTAACCATATTATTATTGGTTTATTATGTATTATATTTTATTGTACAATCTTGTAACTACTTGGTATCGGATCGATACCTAAATGTGTGGTATCATCCAAAACTAATGTAAAGTGTCAAAGAAGAGAAGAATAAGTGATTATTACATTTTAACAGAAGTGTAGATTGAACATGTTAAAACAGAAAATAAGCCGATATTAACAGTAAATGAACAAGTGGATTAATTATAATTTTTTACAGTTTGTCCCTCATAATGTGTACAAAATAATAGGTGTATAAATGACACAATATGTTACTGCATACGTCAGCAGACTAATTAGGAGTCTGTGTTTGTTTACTTACTACTAAAAGACAAGTTGTCTAGTATCTTCACTATTTTATTTAAGGACTAAATGACAATAATAAACATATGTTTCATGTACACTAAGATTTTTTGTTACAATAAAGGCAACAATGCCATTTTTTAAGGTACCCTTTATTGAGAAAAGTATCAAAGTATCTGTACCAAAATATTGGTATCGGGACAACCCTAGTAGTAACATAGTTTTACTATCTGTAAATAACAACACGCTGGCATAATTGTGGAATAACTAATGGTTTTAAAAACAGCTCCATGCAGTTGATTACTAAGGAAAGTAATGCATTACTTAAAAAACACTTTAATATTGTCATGCCCCATTGAGGGAATTTTCATATGAGAGCATCGTGTGCGTGCATGTACCTTTAAAAGGCGGTGTCTGTTGCCTAGCGACGTGTGACGTCAGCTTTAGCAGTTAGCACTGCAGCGGCTGTTCTGTTGGACATTTTTATCGGCTTGTGTTACCTCTGGTTAATAAAAAGGAGCCGCTGCCAGCTGCCGGAGACTTGGACTAGCTTTTTTGTAACTCTGAGAAAAATAAATAGACCGGAATCAAATGTCCACTGTAAAGGATTCTGGTTCTCTGGAATTTACAAAATAACATTATTGGCCCCCCTGGTCCGTAGTTTTATGGAAATGTGGCCTAACTACAACAATTTAGATATCCCTGATTTAGACAATAACAGAAGCACTAGCTGTATGTTGACTTGAGTGTTCATTGGAAAATAAATCTATACTTCTGTACAAGTTGCATTCCGACTATTCTAACCTACAAAAGCCAAAAGCAGTGAAGTTGATATGTTGTGTAAATGGTAAATAAAAAGAGAATACAATGATTTGCAAATCCTTTTCAACTTATATTCAATTAATTAGACTGCAAATACAAGATATTTAATGTTCACACTGATTTCTTTTTTTTGTTGTAAATAATCATTAACTTAGAAGTTTCTGGGTGTTGTTGATAAATGGCTTTGGCTTTTGCATAGTAGAGTTTTAACTTGCACTTACAGATGTAGCGACCAACTGTAGTTACTGACAGTGGTTTTCTGAAGTGTTCCTGAGCCCCTGTGGTGATGTGGTATGGTATGGTATGGTCTTTATTGTCATTGCACAAGTACAACAAAACTTTGTTTTCAACACAAACCCGTTCAAGATCATACAAACAAACCGTGTACAGGGTTACAGAACAGGAACGCGACCCGTAAAAGATGGCAAAAAGGTAAATGCTGGGGGAGAATGAGTAAAAAAAAACAAAACAATCTAGAGTGGGGAAAAGAACTCACATATACATATTACAACATACAACTCGAGACTTGCAACAGAGGGGAGGGAGTGGGGGTTACAGTGGCCGGCTGATGCTCTTCAATAATGCCCAGCCGTCCATCACCCCTAAGGGATATCCTTTACACGTTGATGTCGCTTTTTGATGCAGTACCGCCTGAGGGACGGAAGGTCACAGGCATTCAATGTTGGTTTTCAGCCTTGCCGCTTACGTGCAGTGATTTCTCCAGGTTCTCTGAACCTTTTGATGATATCACGGAGTGTAGATGGTGAAATCCCTAAATTCCTTGCAACAGCTGCTTGAGAAATGCTTTTCTCAAACAATTTGCTCAGGCATTTGTTGACAAAGTGGTGACCCTCGCCCCGTCCTTGTTTGTGAACGACTGAGCATTTCATGGAAGCTGCTTTTATACCCAATCATGGCACTCACCTGTTCCCAATTAGCCTGTTCACCTGTGAGATGTTCCAAATCACCATCATCATTGTCAGGTTCAAACACTGATGACATCTATTAAACAAGACTAGAAGCAAGGAATTAAACAGAGACAGAATTAAATTTGGCTCCATTGAGGAGAGACGTCTGGACTGTACTCTTTTCACAGTCTCACCACGCTCTGACGAAAGATTGTACGCCTCCTCTTTTATTTGGACTTTCCCTGATTACATGGCAACAGCCGTTTCTAAGGGAGGGGGGTCGTAAATAGCCATCGCCTTTGGTTACAGAACAGTTCAAAGAAAAGGTCGTAAAACGGGTCAAAGAAGAGGTCCCTGGAGGGGAGTCAGGTCCTGCTTCCTCTTCACTTTGTAGATCTCGGGTCAAGACAATATCTTTCTGTTGATTACAATACGTCAAAGAAACAGAACATGTTGCTTCCCATCCTACACAGTGGAGTTTTACAAGCCTTTTGCTTGGTAGGATCAGAGACAGCTTTTGTCTGCTCGCCGGGAACTCATGGCAACACAAAGTTTTGTGATAACTTAGATACAATTATTGTAACAATCCTCATCATTTCTTTTTATTCCTTTCATGAAAATGCATACATACAAGCCAGGTACATTTGACACTTTCATTGTTTTTTTGTTTCTTATACATTTCCATGATCAGAAAGGAGCAGATGGAAGAACACTATTCTTATATTTATCTGCCCCCTTTTTAGCACAAATTATTTTTGATGACTTTATAAACTGTTCCCTCCACCAACGCCCGAACTCCAACATTCTTTTTAATTTTCGTTTAAGCACTTTCACAGTGACACGCCCAATCAAAAGCAAAAATCAGTTTGATATAATTGCAGTTGTCTCTTTTTGTAACAATTTTTAAATTCAAAGATATTCTTGCAACTTTTTAAGTCTTTGATAAGTGTTTGAGGAGCATTCTTCAACTTTCTCAGTCTTTTTTGCCACCTGTGCCAGCTTTTTTGAAACATGTCGCAGGCATCAAATTCCAAATGAGCTAATATTTGCAAAAAATAACAAAGTTTCTCAGTGTGAACATGAAATATCTTGTCTTTGCAGTCTATTCAATTGAATATAAGTTGAAAAGGATTTGTTGTATTCTCTTTTTATTTACCATTTACACAACCTGACAACTTCACAGCTTTTGGGGTTTTGTATGTCCAAGTTGTATATATTGACCTTTGTGAAGATATACAGCAGGGGTCACCAACCTTTTTGAAACCAAGAGCTACTTCTTGGGTACTGATTAATGCGAAGGGCTACCAGTTTGATACACACTTAAATAAATTGCCAGAAATAGCCAATTTGCTCAATTTACCTTTAACTCTATGTTATTATTAATAATTAATGATATTTACACTTAATTGAACGGTTTAAAAGAGGAGAAAACACAAAAAAAATGACAATTACATTTTGAAACATAGTTTATCTTCAATTTCGACTCTTTAAAATTCAAAATTCAACCGAAAAAAAGAAGAGAAAAACTAGCTAATTCGAATCTTTTTGAAAAAATTAAAAAAATAATTTATGGAACATCATTAGTAATTTTTCCTGATTAAGATTAATTTTAGAATTTTGATGACATGTTTTAAATAGGTTAAAATCCAATCTACACTTTGTTAGAATATATAACAAATTGGACCAAGCTATATTTGTAACAAAGACAAATCCTTATTTCTTCTAGATTTTCCAGAACAAAAATTTTAAAATAAATTCAAAAGGCTTTGAAATAAGATTTAAATTTGATTCTACAGATTTTCTAGATTTGCCAGAATAATTATTTTGAATTTTAATCATAATAAGTTTGAAGAAATATTTCACAAATATTCTTCGTCGAAAAAACAGAAGCTAAAATGAAGAATTAAATTAAAATGTATTTATTATTCTTTACAATAAAAAAAATAAATTTACTTGAACATTGATTTAAATTGTCAGGAAAGAAGAGGAAGGAATTTAAAAGGTAAAAAGGTATATGTGTTTAAAAATCATTTTTAAGGTTGTATTTTTTTCTCTAAAATTGTCTTTTTGAAAGTTATAAGAAGCAAAGTAAAAAAAATGTATGAATTTATTTAAACAAGTGAAGACCAAGTCTTTAAAATATTTTCTTGGATTTTCAAATTCTATTTGAGTTTTGTCTCTCTTAGAATTAAAAATGTCGGGCAAAGCGAGACCAGCTTGCTGGTAAATAAATACAATTTAAAAAATAGAGGCAGCTCACTGGTAAGTGCTGCTATTTGAGCTATTTTTAGAACAGGCCAGCGGGCTACTCATCTGGTCCTTACGGGCTACCTGGTGCCCGCGGGCACCGCGTTGGTGACCCATGATATACAGTATAGAAAATGACTTGTGCGGGGTGTAGCGTTCATCCTCCCACTGGAACTATTCTTTGCATTAGACCATGTGTGTGACTAACTGGGAAGGATTATTCATCCTGGAAATGATTGCTTCTGTTCCCGCTAAAGCCCCAGTTAAAGTCCCCTGTAGAATACTGCGTGGAACAAAAGTAGATTAGTTGTTGTCGTCTCTCCCTGCTGGTGTCCTGGGTGGCCACTTAGAAGCCTCCCACGGAGCCACTTAAAGGCTTAAGGAGATAATTAGTTAAGTCAATTTTTGGGGCTCCCATCAGCACCGTGGCACCCGGCGGAGCCAAGTGCACGCCGCATAGCTCCGTGTTTACACAAGTCATTCATGTGCGGTTTCTCCTTTTTTTTTTTTAACTAAGTGTTGCCCCGAGTGACGGATTTTTACATCCCGCAGGTTGCGCGATAACCCAAAAGTATTCCAGGTTTTCCTGTAGCACCCCGAGCTTGCTGGTTCTTTGATGATGCACGCTTTGTAGGCAGAAGGTCAATGGCGTGGCCTGGCGAGCAATAATTATCAAGGCACTTGATGATAGACCTCATGTCTGTATCGGTACTAGTATAGTACCGCGATACTAATGAATCATATTCGGTTCTATGGCGCCTTTTTTTTGTAACGGGCATGACGGCGCGTCGTGACATTGCTGGTTTTACGAGCAGAGGAGCATGTTCGGCAGCGCCCACACACAGAGTACTTACAAGCAGACACCGTGTGTAGACAGAAAAGGGAGAACGGACGCATTTTGGTGTGAAAAAGTAAAGATAAAGGTGAAGTTATAACACTGAAACACCCTCAGGAAGAGCTGCTTTAAGACATGGCTAGCTAGTTAGCGGCTAACGTCCATCCACAGTGTTTGAGCTACTTCTAAATCACTAATTCTGGCCTCCATGGCGACAAATAAAGTATGTTTCTTACAAGTAGCATTATCACTGGAGGACGAGGAATAGAAAAACGTGCTTCACTACACACGGGAGGAGGATACAATAGCTCACAATGTAAACAAATGCCATGGGTGGATCTACACCTGACATCCACTGTAATGATACCAAGTGCAGGAGCGTATTTAGTCGATACTACTATGATTACATCCATATTTTTTTTAGCATCACTAAATCTTTTATTTTTTAAAAATTCATATCATGTTTATAAATTTTATGTATGATCCTGTAACTACTTGGTATCAGATCGATACCTAAATGTGTGGTATCATCCAAAACTAATGTAAAGTATCAAAGAAGAGAAGAATAAGTGATTATTACATTTGAACAGAAGTGTAGATAGAACATGTTCAAACAGAAAATAAGCAGATATTAACAGTAAATGAACAAGTAGATTAATAATCAATTTTTACAGTTTGTCCCTCATAATGTGTACAAAATAATAGGAGTATAAATGACACAATATGTTACTGCATACTAATTAGGAGTCTTTGTTTGTTTACTTACTACTAAAAGACAAGTTGTCTAGTATGTTCACTATTTTATTTAAGGACTAAATTACAATAATAAACAAATGTTTCATGTACTAAGAAATTAAATGATAAATAATACATTAGGGTTGTACGGTGTATCGGTATTAATATAATACCGCGATACTAATGAATCATATTCAGTACTATGCCGCTTCTAAAATGTACCGGAAAAATAGGTCATTATTACATTTTAACAGAAGTGTAGATAGAACATGTTGAAAGAGAAAGTACGCAGATATTAACAATAAATGAACAAATGGATTAATAATTCATTTTCTACCACTTGTCCTTAATCATTTTGACCAAATAATAGGTGTATAAATGACACAATATGTTACTGCATACGTCAGCAGACTAATTAGGAGTCTTTGTTTGTTTACTTACTACTAAAAGACAAGTTGTCTATTTTATTTAAGGACTAAATGACAATAATAAACATATGTTTCATGTACACTAACATTTTTTGTTCAAATAAAGCCAATAATGAAATTTTTTGTGGTCCCCTTTTATTTTTAGAAAAGTATCGAAATACATTTTGGTAGCGGTACCAAAATATTGGTATGGGTACAACCCTGGTGTACATAGTGTTGTACTTGTTCATGACTAATATGAACAAGTACAGAATGCATGACTAACTACAACTGTGCTGTTTGAGTCACTGATAAACGGCGCTTTGGCAAAGCAAATGGAGGAAAGGATTATCAATTATTTTCCTGTTTTTCAGCGGATTTTGGTGTTTCTGCAAAAAACACAAAGACCTTGCAGAGGAGAGATTCCTTCATCGGCACGCCGTACTGGTGAGTCGTGCAGCCTAGACACAACAGGTTCTTACAATTCTATTTGGTCATCTCAGCAGCTCCACAGGATCATTTTTTACTTGTGCTATCACGCAAGTTAGGAAGGGGGCAACCCTCATTTAGCAAGTTGAGTCTTGAACGATGCCAGTTTTAAACACAGACTGGTTTACAGATGCTGACAGTCATTTTGCCCTCCAGGAAACAAGAGAATGACTGTTTATGGCAAAACAGTGGTCCTCTGTGAGGTAACAGACTCTTAAATGGTGTTATAGTAAAGTGAAGTGAATTATATTTATATAGCACTTTTCTCTAGTGACGCAAAGCGCTTTACATAGTGAAAGCCAACATCTAAGTTACATTTAAAGCAGTGTGGGTGGCACTGGGAGCAGGTGGGTAAAGTGTCTTGCCCAAGGACACAACGGCAGTGACTAGGATGGCGGAAGCGGGGATCGAACCTGGAACCCTGAAGTTGCTGGCACGCCCCTAACACTGATATGTGGCACTGTAGCCTGTTTGTGATCGCCAAACCTAAAACTATTTTGTCAGGTTCAAACACCGAACTATCTATTAAACAAGACAAGAAGCAAGGAATCAAACAGAGACAAGATTCAATTTAGCTCATGAGGAGAGCGTGTGGACCTGCACCCTCGCACAGTGTCGCCCCACGCTCTCAGGAACAAGTTCCACGCCTCCTCATTTATTTGGGCATTCCCTGATTACGTAGCTGCAGCTGCTTCTAAGAGGAGGGGTCCATCGCACACAGTGGAGGTTTACAAGCTGTCCGCCTTTTGCTTGATAAGATCAAAGACAGCTGTGTAAGCACCAGTGGATAGTAACCCGTATATAGTTTAAAGAAAACTGCGCTTGTTTTTTTAATTTTGTTTATCATTCACAATCATTATGAGAGACAAGAACACACATGCTTTTTTTCAGGATTCTAAAACAACTTCGAAAGCATCAACATTTTATAAACACACTGCAAGTATATATATAATGTAGTGACAAACACCTTCATAACAATATGTAATATGTACAATATACACACTGCAAGTATATATATAATGTAGTAACAGACACTTTCATAACAATATGTAATATGTACAATATACACACTGCAACTATATATACCGTAATTTCCGGACTATAAGCCGCACCTGACTATAAGCCGCACCAGCTAAATTTAGGGGAACATACAGATTGCTCCATATATAAGCCGCACCCGACTATAAGCCGCAGGGTTTTGATGTGTAATTACCGTAGTATATAGGGGTTCCTGCTACCACGGAGGGGATTGTCGGGACAGAGATGACTGTTTGGGAACGCAAAGCGTCCCATTTATTAACAATAAATCTTTCAATCATTCAATCAAACTTTCACATCTTTGACATGGCGAACAGCATTCGTGCAGAGTACAAATAATACAACGGTGCAAAGTAATACAAAGTGCTCACCTGTACGTTATCAAAATAACCAGCCTACCAGGTATATGAAAAGTCAGTCTTTAATCATTGTGTCATCGTCTTCCTCCTGCGTACTAAAACCACCGAAATCCTCTTCGTCGGTGTCGGAGAAGAACAGGCCGTAAATAAGCCGCACCCTTGTATAAGCCGCAGGGACCAGAACGAGGGGAAAAAGTAGCGGCTTATAGTCCGGAAATTACGGTATATTGTAGTAACAGACACCTTCATAACAATATGTAATATGTACAATATACACACTGCAAGTATATATATAATGTAGTAACAGACACTTTCATAACAATATGTAATATGTACAATATACACACTGCAAGTATATATATAATGTAGTAACAGACACCTTCATAACAATATGTAATATGTACAATATACACACGGCAAGTATATATATAATTTAGTAACAGACACCTTCATAACAATATGTAATATGTACAATATACACACTGCAAGTATATATATTATGTAGTAACAAACACCTTCATAACAATATGTAATATGTACAATATACACACTGCAAGTATATATATAATGTAGTAACAAACACCTTCATAACAATATGTAATATGTACAATATACACACTGCAAGTATATATATAATGTAGTAACAGACACCTTCATAACAACATGTAATATGTACAATATACACACCGCAAGTATATATATAATGTAGTAACAGACACCTTCATAACAACATGTAATATGTACAATATACACACCGCAAGTATATATATAATGTAGTAACAGACACCTTCATAACAATATGTAATATGTACAATATACACACGGCAAGTATATATATAATTTAGTAACAGACACCTTCATAACAATATGTAATATGTACAATATACACACTGCAAGTATATATATAATGTAGTAACAAACACCTTCATAACAATATGTAATATGTACAATATACACACTGCAAGTATATATATAATGTAGTAACAAACACTTTCATAACAATATGTAATATGTACAATATACACACTGCAAGTATATATATAATGTAGTAACAGACACCTTCATAACAACATGTAATATGTACAATATACACACCGCAAGTATATATATAATGTAGTAACAGACACCTTCATAACAATATGTAATATGTACAATATACACACTGCAAGTATATATATAATGTAGTAACAGACACCTTCATAACAATATGTAATATGTACAATATACACACTACAAGTATATATATAATGTAGTAACAGACACCTTCATAACAATATGTAATGTGTACAATATACACACTGCAAGTATATATATAATGTAGTAACAGACACTTTCATAACAATATGTAATATGTACAATATACACACTGCAACTATATACATATTGTAGTAACAGACACCTTCATAACAATATGTAATATGTACAATATACACACCACAAGTAGATATATATATAATGTAGTAACAGACACCTTCATAACAATATGTACAATATACACACTGCAAGTATATATATAATGTAGTAACAGACACCTTCATAACAATATGTAATATGTACAATATACACACTACAAGTATATATATAATGTAGTAACAGACACCTTCATAACAATATGTAATATGTACAATATACACACTACAAGTATATATATATAATGTAGTAACAGACACCTTCATAACAATATGTAATATGTACAATATACACACTGCAAGTATATATATAATGTAGTAACAGACACCTTCATAACAATATGTAATATGTACAATATACACACTGCAAGTATATATATAATGTAGTAACAGACACCTTCATAACAATATGTAATATGTACAATATACACACGGCAAGTATATATATAATGTTGTAACAGACACCTTCATAAAAATATGTAATATGTACAATATACACACTGCAAGTATATATATAATGTAGTAACAGACACTTTCATAACAATATGTAATATGTACAATATACACACTGCAAGTATATATGTATAATGTAGTAACAGACACCTTCATAACAATATGTAATATGTACAATATACACACTGCAAGTATATATATAATGTAGTAACAGACACCTTCATAACAATATGTAATATGTACAATATACACACTGCAAGTATATGTATAATGTAGTAACAGACACCTTCATAACAATATGTAATATGTACAATATACACACTGCAAGTATACATATATATAATGTAGTAACAGACACCTTCATAACAATATGTAATATGTACAATATACACACTGCAAGTATATATATAATGTAGTAACAGACACCTTCATAACAATATGTAATATGTACAATATACACACTGCTAGTATATATATATAATGTAGTTAATTAAATTAAAGCTGCAGACGGTGTGTTCCCAGTGTAAATGTCACATTTGCATTACACTATTGTGGGACCTCTGAGTCGCAGTCAGAATAGTTTAAAAAGAAGTGTAATATGGGACCTCTTCATGTCCATGTGCAGGATGGCTCCTGAGGTGGTGATGTGTGAGACCTCCAAGGACCGCCCGTACGACTACAAGGCGGACATCTGGTCCCTGGGGGTGACCCTGATCGAGCTGGCGCAGGTGGAGCCGCCCAACCACGAGATGAATCCCATGAGAGTGCTGCTGAAAATAGCCAAGTCCGAGCCGCCCACACTTATGCATCCCTCTCGCTGGTGAGATGACGTGCCGGGGCTCTCACCCTGGGGGGGTGGAATGTTTCCAGATAAGGGACATGTTGTGTGTTTAATGTGTACAAGCACTGAGAGTGAAATCTGAGCTTCAAACTGATATTTTCCAAACGTGTCACTTCAGGACACCACAATTCAGCGACTTTCTCCGCAGAGCACTTGACAAGAACGTGGACAATCGGTGGAGCCCCCTGCAGCTTCTACAGGTGGGCCGACATGCTCCCCTGCAGATTAGGGGTTGCAAAGGGGTGGAAAGTTTCCGGAAATTTACCACGGGAAGTTAAGCTCGGGAAGTTTGGAAATATTGACCATTTGTTGATTATTCAAAGTTGGACGCCGTCCATGGGAATGAATGGGAATATATGGGAATTACAATAATGATATATTATCGGGCACTTGTCTATATGCTGCTGCATCTTTGTGGCATTTTTGACGTAGCTCTTTGCACAGTATTCGCAAATGTACACCGTGTCAGGTTCAAACACTGATGACATCTATTAAACAAGACAAGAAGCAAGGAATTCAACAGAGACAGACTTACATTTGGCTCAATGAGGAGAAACGCGTACACCTGTACCCTTGCACAGTGTTCCACGCTCTGACGTAAGATTGTACGCCTCCTCTTTTATTTGGACTTTCCCTGATTACATGGCAACAGCTGTTTCTAAGGGAGGGGGGTCGTAAACAGCCATCGCCTTTGATTACAAACAGTTCAAAGAAAAGGTCCCTGGAGCTTGGGCCGGTCCTGCTTCCTCTCCACTTTGTAGATCTCGGGTCAAGACAAAATCTATCTGTGGATTACAATACATAAAAAAAAAACGACGCCTTCATGTTGCTTCCCATCCTACACAGTGGAGTTTTACAAGCCTTTTGATTGGTAGGATCAAAGACAGCTTTTGTCCTCTCGCCGGGAACTCATGGAAACACAAAGTTTTGTGATAACTTGGATGCATTTATTCTGACACACCGCCTTTCCGCCTACATTGGTTGGGGTGAAATGTCTCCACACATCAGATGGTGTACGTGGCATTATTCTGTTTGTATCGATTTATTCTTGTAAAACACTAATGCAATGCCACACACAGATATAAATAGTCAGCTAAACAATTGGAGTAGTCTTTTAAAAATATTTGACTGATGGACAAATGAATAGAAATAGGCTAGATGACTAAATGAACGCTCAATCAGCATGCTAAATCAAACTATAAGCTACATTCCTGTATGACAACAGAATGGCTAGCAGAACAGAAGGCAGAGGAAACTACACCTTTTGATTTAGTATTCGCTAGTTGAACTTTACAGATCACACAAAAAAGGTAAATTCGGATCGCTAACGTTGTTAGCATAAATTAATGGGATTTAACATAGAGAAAATTAGCATCACGGCTATATTTACCCCAGTAATATTATCAAAAAGTTCCCTGACTGGATGAAGTCTTTGGGCTCAAATACTAGTGTGGCCTCAATAGCCCTGCTGTAGTGTAGCATGCTGGGAATTATCTGTGCATGTGATGGAGGAATGCACAGTGCAGGGTTGAAATTCTACTGAATTTGCATTAAATCAGGTTGTTTTAGCTAATAATCATGCTGCAAGATCTAGCATGTTGCATTCAATGTTTATTCCCATTCATTTCCCATTAATTCCCATGGAAAGTTTCCAACTTTGAACATTCCCGGAATTCTGCAACCCTACTGCAGATCAACACATGCTGTTAGCGACGGCTTCATGTTCAAATCCTGCGTGTCGCCCTTGCAGCATCCTTTTGTCACCAGCGTGGTCGACAGCAAACCTCTGCGGGAGCTCATCGCCGAGGCCAAAGCAGAGGTCACCGAGGAGATCGAGGACAGCAAAGAGGAGGAGGAGGAGGAGGAGCCTGATACACCTCTGGTACTAACAAAGTGCACGTGACTCATAGGGCTGGGCCATATGGACGAAAATGTATATCTCGATATATATATATATATATATATCGAGATATATTTGCCCGTGAAAGTATACATATAAAGATATTCATTTTTGAGCGAGATTCAGTGAAATTGAAGTGAATGACACTATTATGTTAGATCCACTATGGACTGCACTCTCACTATTATGTTAGATCCACTATGGACTGGACTCTCACACTATTATGTTAGATCCACTATGGACTGGACTCTCACACTATTATGTTAGATCCACTATGGACTGGACTCTCACTATTATGTTAGATCCACTATGGACTGCACTCTCACTATTATGTTAGATCCACTATGGACTGGACTCTCACTATTATGTTAGATCCACTATGGACTGGACTCTCACACTATTATGTTAGATCCACTATGGACTGCACTCTCACTATTATGTTAGATCCACTACGGACTGGACTCTCACACTATTATGTTAGATCCGCTACGGACTGGACTCTCACAATATTATGTTAGATCCACTATGGACTGGACTCTCACACTATTATGTTAGATCCACTATGGACTGCACTCTCACTATTATGTTAGATCCACTATGGACTGGACTCTCACTATTATGTTAGATCCACTATGGACTGGACTCTCACTATTATGTTAGATCCACTATGGACTGGACTCTCACTATTATGTTAGATCCACTATGGACTGGACTCTCACTATTATGTTAGATCCGCTACGGACTGGACTCTCACAATATTATGTTAGATCCACTATGGACTGGACTCTCACAATATTATGTTGGATCCACTATGGACTGGACTCTCACTATTATGTTAGATCCGCTACGGACTGGACTCTAACAATATTATGTTAGATCCACTATGGACTGGACTCTCACACTATTATGTTAGATCCACTACGGACTGGACTCTCACACTATTATGTTAGATCCACTATGGACTGGACTCTCACACTATTATGTTAGATCCACTATGGACTGGACTCTCACACTATTATGTTAGATGCACTATGGACTGGACTCTCACACTATTATGTTAGATCCACTACGGACTGGACTCTCACACTATTATGTTAGATCCACTATGGACTGGACTCTCACACTATTATGTTAGATCCACTATGGACTGGACTCTCACACTATTATGTTAGATCCACTATGGACTGGACTCTCACACTATTATTTTAGATCCACTATGGACTGGACTCTCGCACTATTATGTTAGATCCACTATGGACTGGACTCTCACACTATTATGTTAGATCCACTACGGACTGGACTCTCACAATATTATGTTACATCCACTACGGACTGGACTCTCACAATATTATGTTAGATCCACTATGGACTGGACTCTCACTATTATGTTAGATCCACTATGGACTGGACTCTCACTATTATGTTAGATCCACTATGGACTGGACTCTCACTATTATGTTAGATCCACTATGGACTGGACTCTCACTATTATGTTAGATCCACTACGGACTGGACTCTCACTATTATGTTAGATCCGCTACGGACTGGACTCTCACTATTATGTTAGATCCGCTACGGACTGGACTCTCACAATATTATGTTAGATCCACTATGGACTGGACTCTCACAATATTATGTTGGATCCACTATGGACTGGACTCTCACTATTATGTTAGATCCGCTAAGGACTGGACTCTCACAATATTATGTTAGATCCACTATGGACTGGACTCTCACACTATTATGTTAGATGCACTATGGACTGGACTCTCACACTATTATGTTAGATCCACTACGGACTGGACTCTCACACTATTATGTTAGATCCACTACGGACTGGACTCTCACACTATTATGTTAGATCCACTATGGACTGGACTCTCACACTATTATGTTAGATCCACTATGGACTGGACTCTCACACTATTATGTTAGATCCACTACGGACTGGACTCTCACACTATTATGTTAGATCCACTATGGACTGGACTCTCACACTATTATGTTAGATCCGCTACGGACTGGGCTCTCACAATATTATGTTAGATCCACTACGGACTGGACTCTCACACTATTATGTTAGATCCACTATGGACTGGACTCTCTCACTATTATGTTAGATCCGCTATGGACTGGACTCTCACTATTATTATGTTAGATCCACTATGGACTGGACTCTCACTATTATGTTAGATCCACTATGGACTGGACTCTCACTATTATGTTAGATCCGCTACGGACTGGACTCTCACAATATTATGTTGGATCCGCTACGGACTGGACTCTCACAATATTATGTTAGATCCGCTACGGACTGGACTCTCACACTATTATGTTAGATCCGCTATGGACTGGACTCTCACACTATTATGTTAGATCCACTATGGACTGGACTCTCACACTATTATGTTAGATCCACTATGCACTGGACTCTCACACTATTATGTTAGATCCACTACGGACTGGACTCACAATATTATGTTAGATCCGCTACGGACTGGACTCTCACAATATTATGTTAGATCCACTATGGACTGCACTCTCACACTATTATGTTAGATCCGCTACGGACTGGACTCTCACAATATTATGTTAGATCCACTACGGACTGGTCTCTCACAATATTATGTTAGATCCACTACGGACTGGACTCTCACACTATTATGTTAGATCCACTATGGACTGGACTCTCACTATCATGTTAGATCCACTATGGACTGGACTCTCACTATTATGTTAGATCCACTATGGACTGGACTCTCACACTATTATGTAAGATCTACTATGGACTGGACTCTCACACTATTATGTTAGATCCACTATGGACTGGACTCTCACTATTATGTTAGATCCACTATGGACTGGACTCTCACACTCTAATGTTAGATCCACTATGGACTGGACTCTCACACTATTATGTTAGATCCACTATGGACTGGACTCTCACTATTATGTTAGATCCACTATGGACTGGACTCACATTATTATGTTAGATCCACTATGGACTGGACTCTCACACTGTTATGTTAGATCCACTATGGACTGGACTCTCACTATTATGTTAGATCCACTATGGACTGGACTCTCACAATATTATGTTAGATCCACTATGGACTGGACTCTCACTATTATGTTAGATCCACTATGGACTGGACTCACATTATTATGTTAGATCCACTATGGACTGGACTCTCACACTATTATGTTAGATCCACTATGGACTGGACTCTCACTATTATGTTAGATCCACTATGGACTGGACTCTCACACTATTATGTTAGATCCACTATGGACTGGACTCTCACTATTATGTTAGATCCACTATGGACTGGACTCTCACAATATTATGTTAGATCCACTACGGACTGGACTCTCACAATATTATGTTAGATCCACTATGGACTGGACTCTCACACTATTATGTTAGATCCACTATGGACTGGACTCTCACTATTATGTTAGATCCACTATGGACTGGACTCTCACACTATTATGTTAGATCCACTATGCACTGCACTCTCACACTATTATGTTAGATCCACTATGGACTGGACTCTCACACTATTATGTTAGATCCACTATGGACTGGACTCTCACACTATTATGTTAGATCCACTATGGACTGGACTCTCACACTATTATGTTAGATCCACTACGGACTGGACTCTCACAATATTATGTTACATCCACTACGGACTGGACTCTCACAATATTATGTTAGATCCACTATGGACTGGACTCTCACTATTATGTTAGATCCACTATGGACTGGACTCTCACTATTATGTTAGATCCACTATGGACTGGACTCTCACTATTATGTTAGATCCACTATGGACTGGACTCTCACTATTATGTTAGATCCGCTACGGACTGGACTCTCACTATTATTTTAGATCCGCTACGGACTGGACTCTCACAATATTATGTTAGATCCACTATGGACTGGACTCTCACAATATTATGTTGGATCCACTATGGACTGGACTCTCACTATTATGTTAGATCCGCTACGGACTGGACTCTCACAATATTATGTTAGATCCACTATGGACTGGACTCTCACACTATTATGTTAGATGCACTATGGACTGGACTCTCACACTATTATGTTAGATCCACTACGGACTGGACTCTCACACTATTATGTTAGATCCACTACGGACTGGACTCTCACACTATTATGTTAGATCCACTATGGACTGGACTCTCACACTATTATGTTAGATCCACTATGGACTGGACTCTCACACTATTATGTTAGATCCACTATGGACTGGACTCTCACACTATTATGTTAGATCCACTATGGACTGGACTCTCACACTATTATGTTAGATCCGCTACGGACTGGGCTCTCACACTATTATGTTAGATCCACTATGGACTGGACTCTCTCACTATTATGTTAGATCCGCTATGGACTGGACTCTCACTATTATTATGTTAGATCCACTATGGACTGGACTCTCACTATCATGTTAGATCCACTATGGACTGGACTCTCACTATTATGTTAGATCCGCTACGGACTGGACTCTCACAATATTATGTTAGATCCGCTATGGACTGGACTCTCACACTATTATGTTAGATCCGCTATGGACTGGACTCTCACACTATTATGTTAGATCCACTATGGACTGGACTCTCAAACTATTATGTTAGATCCAATATGCACTGGACTCTCACACTATTATGTTAGATCCACTACGGACTGGACTCACAATATTATGTTAGATCCGCTACGGACTGGACTCTCACAATATTATGTTAGATCCCCTATGGACTGGACTCTCACACTATTATGTTAGATCCACTATGGACTGGACTCTCACACTATTATGTTAGATCCGCTACGGACTGGACTCTCACAATATTATGTTAGATCCGCTACGGACTGGTCTCTCACAATATTATGTTAGATCCACTACGGACTGGACTCTCACACTATTATGTTAGATCCACTATGGACTGGACTCTCACTATCATGTTAGATCCACTATGGACTGGACTCTCACTATTATGTTAGATCCACTATGGACTGGACTCTCACAGTATTATGTAAGATCTACTATGGACTGGACTCTCACACTATTATGTTAGATCCACTATGGACTGGACTCTCACTATTATGTTAGATCCACTATGGACAGGACTCTCACACTATTATGTTAGATCTACTATGGACTGGACTCTCACACTCTAATGTTAGATCCACTATGGACTGGACTCTCACACTATTATGTTAGATCCACTATGGACTGGACTCTCACTATTATGTTAGATCCACTATGGACTGGACTCACATTATTATGTTAGATCCACTATGGACTGGACTCTCACACTATTATGTTAGATCCACTATGGCCTGGACTCTCACTATTATGTTAGATCCACTATGGACTGGACTCTCACAATATTATGTTAGATCCACTATGGACTGGACTCTCACTATTATGTTAGATCCACTATGGACTGGACTCACATTATTATGTTAGATCCACTATGGACTGGACTCTCACACTATTATGTTAGATCCACTATGGACTGGACTCTCACTATTATGTTAGATCCACTATGGACTGGACTCACATTATTATGTTAGATCCACTATGGACTGGACTCTCACGCTATTATGTTAGATCCACTATGGACTGGACTCTCACTATTATGTTAGATCCACTATGGACTGGACTCTCACAATATTATGTTAGATCCACTACGGACTGGACTCTCACAATATTATGTTAGATCCACTATGGACTGGACTCTCACACTATTATGTTAGATCCACTATGGACTGGACTCTCACACTATTATGCTAGATCCACTCGACGTCCATTGCACCGATCACCCAGGGGGGTGGGGGTCCCCACATCTGCGGTCCGCCCCCGCCCCCCACCCCCAAAAAAGAAAGAAACAGCCGAAAAACAAAGTAGTATTTGCAAATACATCAATTAAATACAGAAAATTCATATATTGTTTAAAAATATATCGATATATCTTACAAACTCCATGTATCGCCCAGCCCTAGTGGCTCAATAATAATAATGTGATTTTAATCTTTTCTGGGTTGTTTTTTTCTCTCTACCCCTCAGTCGGGTCCTGGACACAAGAGAGCACCGTCAGACGCCAGCATGGCGAGCTCAGAGGAGGACAAAGCTCCGCCCACGCCCTCCACGCTGGAATCGGTCACAGAAAAGACGGAGGCTGAGCCGGCCAAAGACGAGCTCTCGGACGAAGGTCTCGGGACAAGCGAGGCCGACAAGGCGGAGGAGGAGAAGCTGGATGAGGTGCCCGACGCCAGTAATGAAGACACGGTCCCACAAGAGCGTATGGAGCCAGAGGGCCGAGCTGATGAGGTTTCTACGTCTGCGGAAGAGCTGGTGACAGATGTTCAGACAAAGGACGAAAAGGAAAATGATTCTCCTCAAGTGTTAGAAGTAACAAAAGAGCCGGAAGAAGTGACCAAAGAAGAGTCAAATCCGCCGATAGCAGACTCCACAGAATCCGAGGAAGCCCTTGAGGTTGCACGTGCCAAACCAGAATCTGCGTCCCAGGAATTAGACCTGGAACAAGTTGGCAAACCGGATGAGATGCTCCAGCATGAGTTGGCTAATGGAACAGAGGTCAGTATTGACAGCGAAGGTAATAAAGAAGTAGTGGACACCAACATGAACGTAGCCGCACAAACTAAGCCGAGTGAGGATGAGGAGAGGCCGGAAGCAGGCGAGAAGACTTCAAAGCTGTCTGATCAGGAGCTGCGGACTACAAATGGAGTGTGTGATGACGCCACTGAGGATGCGGGACGAGCGCTCCCAATTGGGGAGGAGGAACCCACTCCGGCAGAAGACAGCACCATCCAAAGTATCCCGGAGAGCGACTCTGAGACCAAGGCAGAGCAGGGAAGTCCTGCTGTGAGGTGCCAGGATATGGAGAAGGACTCTGACTCCGGAAGTAGCTCAGCTGCAGACAGCAACAGTCTAGACCTCAACCTGTCCATCTCCAGCTTCCTGTCCAAGAGCAAAGACGGAGGAGGTTCAGTGTCTGTACAGGTAGGTAGCTGACCTGAGGCAAGACTCATCAACACACCTAGAGGCCATCTGGTTTTCAGTTAACATAACACAGGGCTGGAATTTAACCACGTCCCTTATTTTCTGTAAGGCCTAAAAAAGTGACAGCAAGAACATGCCGTGACCGCCCTTGACTTTTTACTTGTTAATGAACGAGGGATGTAACAATTTGCGATAAAATTCCCGACGGTTAGTAATGCCATCTAATTTTTTTAATTACCCAAAACCCGTCATTTAATAATGCATTTTAGGCGACAGAAAGTAAGGCGCATGCGCACTAGCGTCGATTGGCTTGATAATCATGGCGGACTAACTACACGGACTTTGCTCCGGAGATTTCCCCTCGGAGTAATCGGAGCCAAGCGCTTGGTTTAACGCGATTTTTCCCTTGCACTGCTGTGTTTAGATGGAGACAGGTGTGGACAATACTGCATATGCATGCTTTGGAGCCCCTGCCTCGAAAGAAAATAATGTTTGCCTTGGTGCCCTTCCAACTTGCCTTAGTGCTTTAAAATATGAGCCCTCTTTTAAAGGCCTACTGAAATGAAATGTTTTTATTTAAACGGGAATAGCAGATCCATTCTATGTGTCATACTTGATCATTTCGCGATATTGCCATATTTTTGCTGAAAGGATTTAGTAGAGAAAATCGACGATAAAGTTCGCAACTTTTGCTCGCTGATAAAAAAAAGCCTTGCCTGTACCGGAAGTAGCGTGACGTCACAGGAGCTAGTATTCCTCACAATTCCCCATTGTTTACAATGGAGCGAGAGAGATTCGGACCGAGAAAGTGACGATTACCCCATTAATTTGAGCGAGGATGAAAGATTCGTAGATGAGGAACGTTACAGTGAAGGACTTGAGAGGCAGTGATGGACGTATATGTTTTTCGCTCTGACCGTAACTTAGGTACAAGCTGGCTCATTGGATTCCACACTCTCTCCTTTTTCTATTGTAGATCACAGATTTGTATTTTAAACCACCTCAGATACTATATCCTCTTGAAAATGAGAGTCGAGAACGCGAAATGGACATTCACAGTGACTGAACATGTAAATACACGATTAATAATATTCAGCTTTGCGAAGCTAAAAAAAATAGAAGCTAACCTAGCAACGTAGCCAACGTGATAGCATAGCAGTCTCAAATGCAGATAGAAACTAAATTTAAAAAAACCCTGACTGGATGGATAGACAGAAGATCAAAAATACTATTAAACCATGAACATGTAAATACACGATTAATAATATTCTGCTTTGCGAAGCTAAAAAAAAAGAAGCTAACCTAGCTACGTAGCCAACGTGATAGCATAGCAGTCTCAAATGCAGATAGAAACTCAATTAAAAAAAACCCTGACTGGATGGATAGACAGAAGATCAAAAATACTATTAAACCATGAACATGTAAATACACGATTAATAATATTCAGCTTGGCGAAGCTAAAAAAACAGAAGCTAACTTAGATGCGGCGGCGGGCTTACTCACTGTAGTGCGTCTGCTATCCTGCTCAAAACACAACACAACCTCCTGGTGTTGGTGTTGCTGTAGTCCGCCGCTCCACCGATCGCACCTACAACTTTCTTATTTGCAGTCTCCATTGTCCATTAAACAAATTGCAAAAGATTCACCAACACAGATGTCCAGAATACTGTGGAATTTTGTCGAAGAAAACAGAGGTATTTGAATTGGGTCCAAACACTTCCCTTGACCTCGTGACGTCACGCGCATACGTCATCATACCGCGACGTTTTCAAGCGGAAGTTTCCTGGGAAGTTTAAAATTGCACTTTATAAGTTAACCCGGCCGTATTGGCATGTGTTGCAATGTTAAGATTTCATCATTAATATATAAACTATCAGACTGCGTGGTCGGTAGTAGTGGCTTTCAGTAGGCCTTTAAGGCAACACTTGCCTTGACCTTAAAAAGTTACAATTCGAGACCTGATAATGTACACGTTTTGGGTTGGACTGGCGTCAAGAGGGAACCCACACAACAAGCACAGACATCTGTACTGTCACCTAACTTTCCCAACGTTTCACTTTTTTGTAGGAGCTAAAACGCCAGAAGAAGACTCTGAAAAAAACGCGCAAGTTCATGGTGGACGGCGTGGAAGTCAGCGTGACCACGTCGAAGATAGTGACGGATGACGACGCCAAGAACGAGGAGATGAGGTTCCTAAGGTGTGTGTCTCGACTCTTAATCCCCCCCCCCCCCCCCCGCGGTACTGCCGGTCCAAAATAAGGAACCTGACCTATTTAGCATGCATGCCTTTAAATAGTCCACCGCTCAAGTGAAGGTGGGTAATCTGCTGCGAGGTGTTACCTCTTTGAAGACACGCAGTGAGATGTTCAGTGGTGGTCTTGTCTCAAGTGCACAAGAATACAAATGCATGTTGCACTTTCCTCAGGCGGCAGGAGCTGCGAGAGCTGCGCCTGCTGCAGAAAGAGGAGCAGCGAGCTCAGCAGCAGCTCAGCAACAAGCTGCAGCAGCAGAGGGACCACATCTTGCGGCGCTTTGAGCAGGAAACTACAGTGAGTCACTTCCACCATCTCCTACTGCACACCTCCATTTGCATGTCATGATTGAATTGTCATCATGTACATCACACCTTATTGACCTCAGTGCCCAACTTTTACACTACAAATAATAACACCGAATTAGTCATCTTACTCATCATATTAAATAATTATATCTAACCTACAGTTTACAACTTGGTCAAATTATAGAATAGAATAGAAAGTACTTTATTGATCCCTGGGGGAAATTCAGCACCACAGTTCGCTCACAATAGACAATAAACACTTAGGTATTTTTTACATGTGAATAATATAAATACAGTCTATTATACAGCATTATTCACATGTGAATAATATAAATACAGTCTATTATACAGCATTATTCACATGTGAATAACATAAATAGAGTCTATTATACAGCATTATTCACATGTGAATAACATAAATACAGTCTATTATACAGCATTATTCACATGTGAATAATATAAATACAGTCTATTATACAGCATTATTCACATGTGAATAATATAAATACAGTCTATTATACAGCATTATTCACCGCCCTGAGATCGGTAGGTTGTGAGTTCAAACCCAAGCCGAGTCATACCAAAGACTATAAAAATGGGACCCTGTACCTCCCTGCTTGGCACTCAGCATCAAGGGTTGGAATTGGGGGTTAAATCACCAAAAATGATTCCCGGGCGCGGCCACTGCTGCTGCCCACTGCTCCCCTCACCTCCCAGGGGGTTGTGAATAATATAAATACAGTCCATTATACAGCATTATTCACATGTGAATAACATAAATACAGTCTATTATACAGCATTATTCACATGTGAATAATATAAATACCGTCTATTATACAGTATTATTCACATGTGAATAATATAAATACAGTCTATTATACAGCATTATTCACATGTGAATAATATAAATACAGTCTATTATACAGCATTATTCACATGTGAATAATATAAATACAGTCTATTATACAGCATTATTTACATGTGAATAATATAAATACAGTCTATTATACAGCATTATTCACATGTGAATAATACTAATACAGTTTATTATACAGCATTATTCACATGTGAATAATATAAATATAGTGTTTTATACAGCATTATTCACATGTGAATAATATAAATAGTCTTTTATACAGCATTATTCACATGTGAATAATATAAATACAGTCTATTATACAGCATTATTTACATCTGAATAATATAAACAGTCTATTACACAGCATTATTCACATGTGAATAATACAATACAGTCTATTATACAGCATTATTCACATGTGAATAATATAAATACAGTCTATTATACAGCATTATTTACATTTGAATAATATAAAGACAGTGGGTTATGGGTTATACTTGTATAGCGCTTTTCTACCTTTAAGGTACTCAAAGCACTTTGACAGTATTTCCACATTCACTCATTCACACACTGATGGCGGGAGCTGCCATGCAAGGCGCTAACCAGCAGCCATCAGGAGCAAGGGTGAAATGTCTTTCCCAAGGACACAACAGACGTGACTAGGATGGTAGAAGGTGGGGATTGAACCCCAGTAACCAGCAACACTCCGATTGCTGACACGGCCACTCTACCAACTTCGCCACGTTGTCCCCTTTAGTCTATTATACAGCATTATACAGCATTATTCACATGTGAATAATATAAATACAGTGTTTTATACATCATTATTCACATGTGAATAATATAAATAGTCTTTTATACAGCATTATTCACATGTGAATAATATAAATACAGTCTATTATACAGCATTATTTACATGTGAATAATATAAACACAGTCTATTATACAGCATTATTCACATGTGAATAATACAGTACAGTCTATTATACAGCATTATTCACATGTGAATAATATAAATACAGTCTATTATACAGCATTATTCACATGTGAATAATATAAATAGTCTATTATACAGAATTATTCACATGTGAATAATATAAATACAGTCTATTATACAGCATAATGAAACCATTAATTATTCGTTATTATTTATGTAGACACTTTAGTGTCAAAGTCAAGACCCACGGGCCAGATCCAGCCCGCGAATGATCGATCTATGGCCCCCGGGATGATATTTGATTTTTATTAGAACTGGCCCGCAGGCCACACTCGCCTGCTGCTGTTTTGCACGCACCAATAATGCATCACAGTGTTTTCAACCTTTTTTGAGGCAAGGCACAGTTGTTCCATAAAAAAAATACCACAAATAACGTAATTGTAGCCATTGGCGTTTATTTACTTAAACCACAAAAATGAGGAAAAAAAGTTGACTTTGATATGATTTGAACTCGCATTGGAATGTGCAGAGGAAAACAGCTGTCATTGACAAAATAGTCATTTATTAATAGTTGAATAAATAAATAAAATAATAGTATATTAATTAATTTATTTAAAAAATTATCAAGAAGTTTCCTACAGCCACAGCTGTCTTCTTTGTAGACCACGAACCCTCCAATTAATTGAATACAACTTATTGTTGACTTATAAATATTATACTGAGCCGCCTGAACAGAGATGGTACCACTGCACTGTTGGTACTGGGGAGGACTGTACCCGCTGCTGTGTGTGCAGGCCAAGAAGCGCCAGTACGACCAGGAAGTGGAGGGCATGGAGAAGAAGCAAAAGCAGACCATCGAGCGCCTGGAACAGGACCACACCAGCCGCTTGCGGGACGAAGCCAAGCGCATCAAAGCGGACCAGGATAAGGAACTCTCCAAGTTCCAGAACATGCTGAAGAACAAGAAGAAAGAGGTACAGGGAGGGTTGTGCATGGAGGTGGTGTATGTTTGCATGTCATCACTGTGATGCGTTCAGGGGTGCATGTGTTGATGAAACACCTGGTGGCTTCTTGGCTGACTTGGTTTCAAGCCTATGGGACTGGTGGACCATGCTGCTCTGGTATATCAACATAGATTGCTATTGTAGCTGCCGCATGTTTTTGTACAAACCCCAAAAGCAGTGAAGTTGTCACGTTGTGTAAATGGTAAATAAAAAGAGAATACGACAAATCCTTTTCAACTTATATTCAATTGAATAGACTGCAAAGACAAGATATTTAACGTTCCAACTGGAAAACGTTATTTTTTACAAATATTAGCTCATTTGGAATTTGATGCCTGTGACACGTTTCAAAAGAGCTGGCACAAGTGGCAAAAAAGAGTGAGAAAGTTGAGGAATGCTCATCAAACGCTTTTTTGGAACATCCCACAGGTGAACAGGCTAATTGGGAACAGGTGGGTGCCATGATTGGGTATAAAAGCAGCTTCCGTGAAATGCTCAGTCGTTCACAAACAAGGACGAGGCGAGGGTCACCACTTTGTCAACAAATGCCTGAGCAAATTGTTTAAGAACAACATTTCTCAAACAGCTATTGCAAGGGATTTAGGGATTTCACCACCTACGCTCCGTAATATCATCAAAAGGTTCCGAGAATCTGGAGAAATCACTGCACGTAAGCCATGATATTACACACCTTGGATCCCTCAGGCGGTACAGCATCAAAAAGCAACATCAGCGTGTAAAGGATATCACCACATGGGCTCAGAAACACTTCAGAAAACCACTGTCAGTAACTACAGTTGGTCGCTACATCTGTAAGTGCAAGTTAAAACTGTACTATGCAAAGCCAAAGCCATTTATCAACAACACCCAGAAACGCCGCCGGCTTCGCTGTGCCCGAGCTCATCTAAGATGGACTGATGCAAAGTGGAAAAGTGTTCTGTGGTCTGACGAGTCCACATTTCAAATTGTTTATGGAAACTGGACGTTGTGTCTTCCGGACCAAAGAGGAAAAGAACCATCCAGACTGTTCTAGGGTGAAAGTGTAAAAGGCAGCATGTGTGATGGTATGGGGGTGTATTAGTGGCCAAGACATGGGTAAACTTACACATCTGTGAAGGCGCCATTAATGCTGAAAGGTACATACAGCTTTTAGAGCAACATATGTTGACATCCAAGCAACGTTATCATTGACGCCCCTGCTTATTTTATCAAGACGATGCCAAGCCAGGTGTTACAACAGCGTGGTTTCATAGTAAAAGAGTGTGGGTACTAGACTGGCCTGCCTGTAGTCCAGACATTGAAAATGTGTGAAGGCTAAAATATGAGAAGGGAGACTGTTGAACAATTTAAGCTGTACATCAAGCAAGAATGGGAAAGAATTCCACTTCAAAAATGTGTCTCCTCAGTTCCCAAACCTTTACTGAGTGTTGTTAGAAGGAAAAGCCATGTAACACACTGGTAAAAATGCCTTTTTTGACATGTGTTGCTGCCATTCAATTCTAAATTCATGATTATTTGCACAAAAAAATAACAAAGTTTCTCATTGTGAACATGAAATATCTTGTCTTTGCAGTCTATTCAATTGAATATAAGTTGAAAAGGATTTGTTGTATTCTCTTTTTATTTACCATTTACACAACATGACAACTTCACCGCTTTTGTATATTAGCATAGATCGCGATCATATCTGCCGCATGTTTGTGTATTCATTATCTACCCGCCTCCACAGCAGGCTTTGTGAGCTGTGTGAGACGTCTTCGTCTGCCTCGTTTTTATTCTTCTTCTTATTATTATTATTATTATGCTTTGTTTGTGTCCATCTTATGCAGCTCTCTCTCTCTCTCTCTCGCACTTAGCTTTGTTGCCATGGTGATCTCGCTCCGTGCTTAGTGTGGTCAAGTACTCGTTGGCCTCCGCTTGCAGCATCAATATTATTAAATTAGCACTGATGAAAGTGTGTTTACTATGTGATTGTTTTCATTTGAACTGTGCTATATTGTACTAACCGTGTGTTTGGTGTGAGTGTGTGAGGTGGCTTCGCTCGATGGGTGGATGATTATTTTGCCTGGTATCGGGATTATTTGGGGTGACGGCTGACTTGGAATCATTGATAACCAAATAGTCCTGACTGATGATTCCAGCTTAGTTACTTTGGCTTTTTCATTCGAAGACTCACAACAATCATCTTGCAAAGTAGAACTTGACTAACTGCGGTCCAACTCTTGATTACTAATCTCGGAGGGACGGGGGTCACTTGAATCATCTGGTGGTGGGGGACCCTCTCTTGTCTTTTGCATGTCTTCTACTTTCCAAAAGCCTTCTTTGCTATTACTGTTGTATTTGCTCGCAATCAAACACAAAACACATTCCAGGCCAAACAGGAAGTTGGACAGTCACCAAAACACATGCGAAAAGAGCTCATGAAGCGCTTAAAGGAGGACCTAACGCTTCTTAAGACGGCTGAGGTAAAACACAAACCCCTCATCTCCATTTCTTATTTCTTCTCCTCTTCTGACTTCTCTCCCGTCCTTTAAGTTGGATGTGGACCAACTAATCCAGTCCCAGTCCACCGTCTTATTGGTATGGAACTATCTCAGCTTAGGTCGACATCAACAAACGTGGTGTTCCGCTTTTGTCGACACAAAATTGTTGTATTCATGTGTTATTACTAAGTTGCAAAGCATTCAAACATGCGAACTATCTATTAAATAAGACAAGAAGCAAGGAATCAAACAGAGACAGGATTCAATTTAGCTCATGAGGAGAGCGCATGCACTTGCACCCTCGTACAATGTCGCTTCACGCTCTGAGGAAAGGGTTCCACACGCCTCATTTATTTGGGCATTTTCTGTTTACATGGCTGCAGCTGCTTCTAAGGGGAGGTGGTCATAAACTGCTGCGGCGCTGGGTCATAAACAGTTCAAACAACAAGGTGATTGGAGCGGTGTCGGGTTTGCCCCCTCTCTGCTTTGTATATTTCCTGTGGCTGTCCAATAGATCAGTGGTCCCCAACCTTTTTGTAGCTGCGGACCGGTCAACGCTTGAAAATTTGTCCCACGGACCGGTGGTGGGGGGGGGGGGGGGTGTTTTTTTTTTTAAACAAATTTTTTTTTTTTTTTTTTTTTTTTTTTTTTACATAAATAAATACAATCATGTGTGCTTACGGACTGTATCCCTGCAGACTGTATTGATCTATATTGATATATAATGTATATATTGTGTTTTTTATGTTGATTTCATAAAAATTAAAAAAAATAAATACTTTTTATTTTTTTTAATTTTTATTCTTTTATTTCTTGTGCGGCCCGGTACCAACCGGTCCGCGGCCCGGTGGTTGGGGACCACTGCAATAGATCAAAGAAACCGACACCTCCACGTTGCATCCCATCGCACACAGTGGAGGTTTACAAGCGGTGGGCCTTTTGCTTGATAAGATCAAAGACAGCTTTTGTCTTCTCGCAGGGCGACTCAAACTCAGGGGAAAACAAATTGTGTGATAACTTATATACAATTATTCTGACACAAAGTAAGCTTCACAATAAAACATGGCTGCACTAACCTGGATTCTACCACGGCCACTAACAAAATGCACTCATGTAATCATCTTTTTTTTTTTAGATTGTCAGCCAGCGGAATAAAGATTAGCATTTTTTACAAAAGCGTTCCAGTCAAGATTAGACAAAATGAGCTAAAATATAAAATAATAATTTTAATAAAAATATGCTGAAAGCCCATCCTGCATATTATATTATGGCAGCAGCGATCAATTATTTTAGAAATCCAGTAATCTATTAATTAGTTTGTTCTATCCATCCATCCATCAATTTTCTACCGCTTGTCCCTTTCGGGGATAACACAAGAGTGTGTTATCCAATTATACAAGTAATTGGATAACACACTCTTTTCAGCCTCAAAGAAAATATTAAATAATCTTTTACGGTTTTATGCATGCCATAGCTTTCATTCTAACACATGTCATCAACATAAACAAATACAAATCTGCGCTGTTAGCCATAACACAGATTACTGCACCACCGCTCTCATGTACACTCTATTTTAGTCGCCGTGCGGAAACTATGTCTGCATATTTAAGGTTGTGGGCACTCCGTGTCGTCCGGATTGTTTACGAAGTTTGACAAGTTACACTCAATAAACAATGGAAGCAACACATAGCTGAAGCTTTTTTCTGATCAAATTAATCGATTTCATCGATTATTTGTAGCAGCCCCGCTGATTATCTGTCTGGCCAAAGTCACAAGTTTCGGTCATGTTGACAACCGTTTATGTTGACATAAGTCAGCCAGCGTGAGAAGTGTCGACATAAGTAGGTTCAACTGTATGTATTTCCACTCTGTTGTCCACTAGGGGCACTAGACTAGGAAATGGACTTCTAGCTTGAATACAGGAAAGTCGCGGTTTGCCATTTGCTTCCCGACATTAACAGATTCATTTTTATTTGCTTTAAATTGTAATTTATTTATTTTTTTTATGATAAATTCAATAGAAATTGTTTTTATTTAAAAAATGAACCCAGAGGGCGCTGTCTCAATTTAATTCAATACAGTATGCTTGTGTTGGAAGCACAAAACCAGAGGTGTCAAAGTGGTTTTTCACCGAGGGCCACATGGCAGTTATGTTTGGCCCCAGAGGGCCGCTTCTAACAGTGAATGCTATTATTACACCATTTTTTAATGCATTTTATTAGTAGTTTTTTTTTTAACTAAAATGTAATAAAAAATATGGTAATTTGCAATAATTTCACCTCAAAATGTAGTGTATATTACTGTAAATGGAAAAACAGTACTGCTGTTTTTATGGTAAAAAAAAAAAAAAAAAAAAAGGCAGCTCAGTTGCCAGGTTTTTTCTGTAAAATTTACATTATTTTTTTTTAACTTTAAATAAAAACAATTAAATTTTACAGTACAATTTCGGCACCTGAGCTGTTAGTTTGTTTGTTATATGACACCATTTTTCATGCATTTTATTAGTAGATTTTTTTTAACTAAAATGTAAAAAAAATATGGTAAGTTGCAATAATTTCACCTCAAAATGCAGTGTATATTACTGTAAATGGAAAAACTGTACTGCTGTTTTTATGGTAAAAAAGGCAGCTCAGTTGCCAGAATTTTACTGTAAAATTTACATTTTTTTTTTTTTTAACTTTAAATAAAAACAATTACATTTTAACGGTACAATTTCAGCACCTAAGCTGTCAGTTTGTTTGTTTTATGACACCATTTTTTATGCATTTTATTAGTAGATTTTTTAAAAACTAAAAATGTAAAAAAAAATATGGAAAGTTGCAATAATTTCACCTCAAAATGTAGTGTATGTTACTGTAAATGGAAAAACGGTACAGCTGTTTTATGGTAAAAAAAAAAAAAAGGCAGCTCAGTTGCCAGAATTTTGCTGTACATTTTGACACCTGAGTTGCGAGTTTGTTTTTTTACCGCAAATCAACAACTGTAGATTTTTCGGTGTATTACTGTAAAATGCCAAAACGGCACCACAATTTATTACAGTAAAAAAAAAGTACAGTTTTTTTCATTTAGAGAAAAATGCTGTAAAAACCACAGTAAATTTCACAATTTGACCATGAAATCTATTGCTACTTTTACAATTTGATGGATACCTTGCTTTGAAATCATTATTATTAGTATTCATTTCTATTTAGAAAATGCTTTGAATGTTTGATCCTATATTTTTTGCATAATCCGACAATATTTAAGTTAACATCATTTGTGATTACATGGAGTAAAAAAATAATACATTTAGTAAGAAAAGTGACAGTACTTTATTGATACATATATTATTTCCAGGCTTTCCAGGGCCAAATAAAACGAAGTGGCGGGCCACATCTGGCCCCCCGGGGCCTTGAGTTTGACACTGGTGCACAAAACTGTACACTGTTCATTGTGTGCAACTCCATTTCAAAGGGTTTAGTGCATCAAAATAGGAGTCTTTAGGGATTTTTATTGCTGCGTCCATTTTTAGCGGTTTTTTGCAATGGGGATTTTCCACTCTTAAACTTAGACTTCCTTTTATTGTCATTCAAATGTGAACTTTACAGTACATATGAGAACACAATTTCGTTGCATTAGCTCATGGTAGTGCAGGATAAAAGAGCAATAAGGTGCAGATATAAATAAATAGATTGGTTATTAGCCGTAGATGAACCTCTGGTTTATCCCGTGTTCCACAGTCCAGTGTGCAAAATGATGATATGCTTTCTTTGAATAACCCTGCATGGAACATGTTTGTTCACCAAACTGCTGGTTTGCAAGCTGAGCATCAAACTGTAGCATGAGAAGCATCATTCAATAATAATAATGAACTAACATCTATATATTTGAACTTCACATTGTTCCCAATGTGGGAATGGAATAATAATCTATTCCACTACTTGGGTGGGATGAGGGTGTGTGTGTGTGTGTGTGTGTTTTAAAGCTTAGTCTTTTGCTTATCCCTGACGAGGGTGAGTGTGTGTGTGTATGTGTGTGTGTGTGTGTGTGTCTCCTCCGCAGGCAGTGGCCCAGGTTATGATACAGTCTTTTCAGTTGTCCTCATGCGCACTCTTCAATGCTCAGATGCAGGATGTAAGTCCTCTGCCGCCCTCCACTCTGCTCTCTCTCTCCTTCTTCTCAGCCCATACTTAGATGTCAGATGTGTGTGTGCGGTCGCAGTGTGTGGAGGATACATGTAAGCATGGGCGCCGCTGTGTTTTGGAGTGATGTCAGCGATGGCCGTGTTCATGCAGTGGGTTCTACCTACCTCCTCCAGCTTTGTTCTACCTGTGTGTGTGTGTGTGTGTGTGTGTGTGTGTGTGTGTGTGTGTGTGTGTGTGTGTGTGTGTGTGTGTGTGTGTGTGTGTGTGTGTGTGTGTGTGTGTGTGTGTGTGTGTGTGTGTGTGTGTGTGTGTGTGTGTGTGTGTGTGTGTGTGTGTGTGTGTGTGTGTGTGTGTTGTATTTCCACCCTTCTTGAGACATGAAGAAGAAAAAGTATCTTCCATATGACATAAGTGATGACATAAATCATGGTCCCAATAACATTGCATCTAATTGACTGTGTCAGTTTTAAAAGGCCAACATATGTAATAACAAGTGTGGGTAAGAAATTAAAATGCGCCCCCTTTGGCCAAAATTAATTACAAAAAAATATATATTTTTGTATATAGGGACATACTTTAATAACCAAAAACCAATTACAAACAAAAAATGTAAGTAAATGAACTGAAAGCTGTGTTTTTCTCTTTTTTCTTATAAAATTGGGAGCAATTTCTCTATTTGTTTTATTTATTTCTGTTTCTGTAATATTGAAATATTTTCCCGTAAAATTATTACTTTTTTATGTCAAATTATTACTTTTTTAATGCAAAATGGTGACATTTGTCATTTAAAATTTAGACTTTTATCACAATATTGCCAAAGTTTTTGGTTGTTCTTGTAAAATAGTGACATTTTTGGAATAAAATGATGACTTTTGTCATCATTTTGCAGAGTAAAATTCCGATTATTATTACAAAATTGCCCAAATGTTAAAGTTTTCTTATAAAATTGTGACTTTTGTCAGGTAAAATTACGACTCTTTTCATAATATCGCGCAAATGTTCAGGTTTTTTTGTAAAATTTTGACTTGCGTTGAGTAAAGTGACGACTTTTATTATAATACTGCCAGAATTCTAAGTTTTTCTTGTGAAATTGTGACCTTTTTCTTGTGAAATTCCAACTCTGCTTTTTTATATTTGCCTAGTTTGTATATATTATTAATGTTGTAAATACACATCTTTATATATCTAGAAAGGGTAGGCATTATTCGGAGGTCTCAAGAAGGTAGGAAATACAAGAGCGTGTGTGTGTGTGTGTGTGTGTGTGTGTGTGTGTTCTTGTATTTTCACCCTTCTTGAGACATGAAGAATGAAAAGTATCTTCCATATGAGGAGGTGTGAACAAGTGATGACATAAATCATGGTCCCGATAACATTGCATCTAATTGACTGTGTCTGTATTAAAAGTGCTCCCCCTCTGGTCAACATATGTAATAACAAGTGTGGGTAAGAAATTAAAATGCGCCCCCTTTGGCCAAAATTAATTACAAAGAAATATGTATTTTTGTATATAGGGACATACTTTAATAACCAAAAACCAAATACAAACAAAAAATGTAAGTAAATTAACTGAAAGCTGTGTTTTTCTCTTTTTTCTTATAAAATTGGGAGCAATTTCTTTATTTGTTTTATTTATTTCTGTTTCTGTAATATTGAAATATTTTCCCGTAAAATTATTACTTTTTTATGTCAAATTATTACTTTTTAATGCAAAATGGTGACATTTGTCATTTAAAATTTAGACTTTTATCACAATATTGCCAGCCTTTTTTTGTTGTTCTTGTAAAATAGTGACATTTTTGGAATAAAATGATGACTTTTGTCATCATTTTGCAGAGTAAAATTCCGATTATTATTACAAAATTGCCCAAATGTTAAAGTTTTCTTATAAAATTGTGACTTTTGTCAAGTAAAATTACGACTCTTTTCATAATATCGCGCAAATGTTTAGGTTTTTTTGTAAAATTTTGACTTGCGTTGAGGAAAGTGACGACTTTTATTATAATACTGCCAGAATTCTAAGTTTTTCTTGTGAAATTGTGACCTTTTTCTTGTGAAATTCCAACTCTGCTTTTTTATATTTGCATAGTTTGTATATATTATTAATGTTGTAAATACACATCTTTATATATCTAGAAAGGGTAGGCATTATTCGGAGGTCTCAAGAAGGTAGGAAATACAAGAGCGTGTGTGTGTGTGTGTGTGTATGTGTGTGTTCTTGTATTTCCACCCTTCTTGAGACATGAAGAATGAAAAGTATCTTCCATATGAGGAGGTGTGAACAAGTGATGACATAAATCATGGTCCCAATAACATTGCATCTAATAGACTATGTCTCATTTGCACCCCCTGCTGGTGACATCTATCAAAATGAGGGTGGTCCCAAAAAGGAGGGATTGTTTTCAAACTGACTGTGTGTCGCTTTTAAAAGTGCTCCCCCTCTGGTCAACATAACAAGTGTGTTTAAGAAATTAAAATGCGCCCCCTTTGATCAAAATTAATCACAAAAAATACATATGTATGTATATAGAGACATACTTTAATAACCAAAAAGCAATTACAAACAAAAAATTACAATAAATTAACTGAAAGCTGTATTTTTCTCTACTTTTTTCTTTATATTATTTCAGATTTTGTAATATTTAAATATTTTCCTGTAAAATTATTATTTTGTTATGTGAAATTATTACTTTTTAATGCAAAATGGTGACATTTGTCATATAAAATTTAGACTTGTGTCACAATATTGCCAGTTTTTCTTTTTTGTTCTTCAAAAATGTCACTATTTTGCAAGTAAAATGATGACTTTTGTCATCAAAATTCCGAATATTATTACAATATTGCCAAAATGTTAAAGTTTTCTTATAAAACTCTGACTTTTGTCGAGTAAAATTACGACTCTGCATAATATCGCACAAATGTTCCGTTTTTCTTGTAAAATTTTGACTTGCGTTGAGTAGAATGACGACTCTTATTACAACACTGCCGGAATTCTTAAGTTTTTCTTGTGAAATTGTGACCTTTTTCTTGTGAAATTCCGACTGAGCTTTTTTATATTTGCATAGTTTGTATATATTATTAATGTTGTAAATACACATCTTTATATATCTAGGAAGGGTAGGCATTATTCAGAGGTCTCAAGAGGGTGACAAATACAAGAGTGTGTACATGTGCGCGCGTGCGTGCGTGCGTGCGTGCGTGCGTGCGTGCGTGCGTGCGTGCGTGCGTGCGTGTGTGTGTGTGTGTGTGTGTGTGTGTGTGTGTGTGTGTGTGTGTGTGTGTGTGTGTGTGTGTGTGTGTGTGTGTGTGTGTGTGTTCTATTTACATGGCGCTTTGAATTGGACAGATGGTGCAGTGCGGTCGGTTGGTCGCTTTTGTCTGCATTCATGTTTGTGTCTATCAGGACAGTTGAGGACGTTATAGTCGAGCAGTCTTTCATTTTCTTATCCTTCTATATCAGGGGTGTCCAAGGGCCACATTCAATTAATTAATTTGTTTAAACATTGTCATTTAAAGATGTTAAAACTAATTAAAGTCAGTATATGCTGAGCTACCTGAGTGACATCTTGGCTTTGTTTTAGTGTAATATTTCATAATATATCTCATTAGGTTAAATTATCATCATTTGTACACAATACTTTTATGTACACATAAAAAAACAGGACAAATATTTCAAATATATTACTGTACAATAGTGATTTATTTTTATTTTTATGATAAATTAAATAGAAATTGGTTTTATTTAAAAAATGAGCCCAGAGGGCGCTGTCTCAAGTTAATTCAATCCAGTATGCTTGTGTTGGAAGCACAAAACCAGAGGTAGCAAAGTGGTTTTCACTGAGGGCCACATAGCAGTTATATTTGGCCCCAGAGGGCCGCTTCTAACAGTCAATACTATTTTTGCACCATTTTTGTATCCATTTTATTAATAGATTTTTTTTAACTAAAATGTAAAAAAATATGGCAAGTTGCAATAATTTCACCTCAAAATGTAGTGTATATTACTGTAAATGGAAAAACAGTACTGCTGTTTTTATGGTAAAAAAAAAAAAAAGGCAGCTCAGTTGCCAGAATTTTACTGTAAAATTTACTTTTTTTTTTTTTTTTTAACTTTAAATAAAAACAATAAAATTTTACAGTATAATTTCGGCACCTGAGCTGTCAGTTTGTTTGTTTTATGTCACCATGTTTTATGCATTTTATTAATAGATTTTTTTTAACTAAAATGTAAAAAAATATGGCAAGTTGCAATAATTTCACCTCAAAATGTAGTGTATATTACTGTAAATGGAAAAACTGTACTGCTGTTTTTATGGTAAAAAAAAAAAAAAGGCAGCTCAGTTGCCAGAATTTTACTGTAAAATTTACTTTTTTTTTATTTTTTTTACTTTAAATAAAAAAAATAACATTTTACAGTACAATTTCAGCACCTGAGCTGTCAGTTTGTTTGTTTTATGTCACCATGTTTTATGCATTTTATTAATAGATTTTTTTAACTAAAATGTAAAAAAACATGGCAAGTTGCAATAATTTCACCTCAAAATGTAGTGTGTATTACTGTAAATGGAAAAACAGTACTGCTGTTTTTATGGTAAAAAAAAAAAAAAAAAGGCAGCTCAGTTGCCAGAATTTTACTGTAAAATTAAATTTTTTTATTTTTTTTACTTTAAATAAAAACAATAACATTTTACAGTACAATTTCGGCACCTGAGCTGTCAGTTTGTTTGTTTTGTGTCACCATGTTTTATGCATTTTATTAATAGATTTTTTTTAAACTAAAATGTAAGAAAACATGGCAAGTTGCAATAATTTCACCTCAAAATGTAGTGTATATTACTGTAAATGGAAAAACAGTACTGCTGTTTTTATGGTTAAAAAAAAAAAAAAAAAGGCAGCTCAGTTGCCGGAATTTTACTGTAACATTTACATTTTTTTTTGTTTTACTTTAAATAAAAACAATAACATTTTACAGTACAATTTTGAATTTTGTTTTATGTCACCATGTTTTATGCATTTTATTAATAGATTTTTTTTAACTAGAATGTAAAAAAATATGGCAAGTTGCAATAATTTCACCTCAAAATGTAGTGTATATTACTGTAAATGGAAAAACAGTACTGCTGTTTTTATGGTAAAAAAAAAAAAAAGGCAGCTCAGTTGCCAGAATTTTACTGTAAAATTTACTTTTTTTTTTTTTTTTAAACTTTAAATAAAAACAATAAAATTTTACAGTATAATTTCGGCACCTGAGCTGTCAGTTTGTTTGTTTTATGTCACCATGTTTTATGCATTTTATTAATAGATTTTTTTTAACTAAAATGTAAAAAAATATGGCAAGTTGCAATAATTTCACCTCAAAATGTAGTGTATATTACTGTAAATGGAAAAACTGTACTGCTGTTTTTATGGTAAAAAAAAAAAAAGGCAGCTCAGTTGCCAGAATTTTACTGTAAAATTTACTTTTTTTTTTTTTTTTTTACTTTAAAAAAAAAAAAAACATTTTACAGTACAATTTCAGCACCTGAGCTGTCAGTTTGTTTGTTTTATGTCACCATGTTTTATGCATTTTATTAATAGATTTTTTTAACTAAAATGTTAAAAAAACATGGCAAGTTGCAATAATTTCACCTCAAAATGTAGTGTATATTACTGTAAATGGAAAAACTGTACTGCTGTTTTTATGGTAAAAAAAAAAAAAAAAAAGGCAGCTCAGTTGCCAGAATTTTACTGTAACATTTACTTTTGTTTTTTGTTTTACTTTAAATAAAAACAACAACATTTTACAGTACAATTTTTAATTTTGTTTTATGTCACCATGTTTTATGCATTTTATTCATAGATTTTTTTTTTAACTAAAATGTAAAAAAATATGGCAAGTTGCAATAATTTCACCTCAAAATGTAGTGTATATTACTGTAAATGGAAAAACAGTACTGCTGTGTTTATGGTTAAAAAAAGGCAGCTCAGTGCCAGAATTTTACTGTAAAATTTACATTTGTTTCTCTACTGTAAATAAAAAAAACTATATATAGTGATTTTTTTTTTGGGTGGTTAAAATCCAAAATGGAGTGTAAAACCTCAGACATGTTGCTGCTAAAGACGTGGACGTTAATGACGGTGAAGAAGCCCGTGATGACCTGAAAGGTGCTGACTTTCCTCTCTTAACCTCCATCGTGGTCATCCGTGATCTTTGAGTGTCTCCTGCTGGTTCCACTCATGACGATGATGTCACCTCCCACAGTGTGTGGATGACACGATACTTTTTTATGTCAAATTATTACTTTTTAATGCAAAATGGTGACATTTGTCATTTAAAATTTAGACTTTTATCACAATATTGCCAAACTTTTTTTGTTGTTCTTGTAAAATAGTGACATTTTTGGAATAAAATGATGACTTTTGTCATCATTTTGCAGAGTAAAATTCCGATTATTATTACAAAATTGCCAAAATGTTAAAGTTTTCTTATAAAATTGTTACTTTTGTCAGGTAAAATTACGACTCTTTTCATAATATCGCGCAAATGTTCAGTTTTTTTTGTAAAAATTTTACTTGCGTTGAGTAAAGTGACGACTTTTATTATAATACTGCCAGAATTCTAAGTTTTTCTTGTGAAATTGTGACCTTTTTCTTGTGAAATTCCAACTCTGCTTTTTTATATTTGCATAGTTTGTATATATTATTAATGTTGTAAATACACATATTTATATATCTAGAAAGGGTAGGCATTATTCGGAGGTCTCAAGAAGGTAGGAAATACAAGAGCGTGTGTGTGTGCGTGTGTGTGTGTGTGTGTGTGTGTGTGTTTTCTTGTATTTCCACCCTTCTTGAGACATGAAGAATGAAAAGTATCTTCCATATGAGGAGGTGTGAACAAGTGATGACATAAATCATGGTCCCAATAACATTGCATCTAATAGACAATGTCTCATTTGCACCCCCTGCTGGTGACATCTATCAAAATGAGGGTGGTCCCAAAAAGGAGGGATTGTTTTCAAACTGACTGTGTGTCGCTTTTAAAAGTGCTCCCCCTCTGGTCAACATAACAAGTGTGTTTAAGAAATTAAAATGCGCCCCCTTTGATCAAAATTAATCACAAAAAAATACATATATATGTATTTAGAGACATACTTTAATAACCAAAAAACAATTACAAACAAAAAATTACAATAAATTAACTGAAAGCTGTATTTTTCTCTACTTTTTTCTTATAAAATTGGGAGCAATTTCTTATATTATTTCAGATTTTGTAATATTTAAATATTTTCCTGTAAAATTATTAGTTTTTTATGTGAAATTATTACTTTTTAATGCAAAATGGTGACATTTGTCATATAAAATTTAGACTTGTGTCACAATATTGCCAGTTTTTCTTTTTTGTTCTTCAAAAATGTCACTATTTTGCAAGTAATATGATGACTTTTGTCATCAAAATTCCAAATATTATTACAATATTGCCAAAATGTTAAAAGTTTTCTTTTAAAATTCTGACTTTTGTCGAGTAAAATTACGACTCTTTCCTCTCTTAACCTCCATCGTGGTCATCCGTGATGTTTGAGTGTCTCCTGCTGGTTCCACTCATGACGATGATGTCACCTCCCACAGTGTGTGGATGACACGATGACAAAACCTTCACTTTTTTTTTTTTACCGTTCTGGTCTTTTCTCACCTGTTTCTCATCGCGCTCCTTCCGGTCGACTCCTCCCTCACCACTCCCTTCTTTCCCTTTTGTTGTTTTGTGGCCACGCCGCCTCAGGAGCAGGAGTTCCTCCAGAAGCAGCAGCAGGAGCTGGATGGCGAGCTGAAGAAGATCATCCAGCAGCACAAGGTGGAGGTCGCCACCATCGAGAGGGACTGTCTCAACCACAAGCAGCAGCTGATGAGAGGTGGGTCAACTCTCACGCCCATTAGAACCTCCTCCTACGTTTTGGAGACTAAATGGCACATTTTCCGGACTATAAGCCGCACCCACTAAGTTTTAGAAAGGAGAAACATGTTTTAATATACGCTATATTGCCAAAAGTATTTGGCCACCTGCCTTGACTCACATATGAACTTGAAGTGCCATCCCATTCCTAACCCATAGGGTTCAATATGACTAGGGATGATGTTTGATAAGAAAGTATCGAGTTTGAGCCCATTATCGAATCCTCTTATCGAACCGATTCCTTATCGATTCTCTTATCGAATCCAGATAGGTTGTTGTATATGGAGGAAAAAAACCACAATATTTGGTTTAACAAAAGCTCACTTTTATTTTATAACAAAAAATAAATAAAAAATAAATATTGACTGTTGCACCCCTAAAAAAATAAAATAAATAAATATTGACTGTTGTTACCCAAAATATACACTACCGTTCAAAAGTTTGGGGTCACCCCAACAATTTTGTGGAATAGCCTTCATTTCTAAGAACAAGAATAGACTGTCGAGTTTCAGAGGAAAGTTCTCTTTTTCTGGCCATTTGGAGCGTTTAATTGACCCCACAAATGTGATGCTCCAGAAACTCAATCTGCTCAAAGGAAGGTCAGTTTTGTCGCTTCTGTAACGAGCTCAACTGTTTTCAGATGTGTGAACATGATTGCACAAGGGTTTTCTAATCATCAATTAGCCTTCTGAGCCAATGAGCAAACACTCTGTACCATTAGAACGCTGGAGTGATAGTTGCTGGAAATGGGCCTCTATTACACCTATGTAGATATTGCACCAAAAAGCAGACATTTGCAGCTAGAATAGTCATTTACCACATTAGCAATGTGTAGAGTGTATTTCTTTCAAGTTAAGACTAGTTTAAAGTTATCTTCATTGAAAAGTACAGTGCTTTTCCTTCAAAAATAAGGACATTTCAATGTGACCCCAAACTTTTGAACGGTAGTGTATATTGAGTGGGATTTTTCAGAAAAACAAATGTATACAGTAACACAAAAACAACCTGTCTCTGTGAATACTATAGGTGTATAAGTAATAATATAGTGTTAAATAAAATCAGTCCCTTGGGCACAAAACTGAAAATAATACAGCTCTCCAAAAAGTGCACTTCTGCTGCTATTGGAACATAACTAACTACACACACAGGCAGACTGCTAACAAACAATCCAAGACGTCTAATAAAGTTCCAAAGCAGAGTAATCCATTTAGGATCTTTAGTGTTGTTGATCTTGCTTTGTCTTTTCCTATCTTTACTTTTGTCTTGCACTGGACTGGTTTTTTTTTGTTTTTTTTACTGAAATACACACAATGACAAATGTATAAGCTATGTGATTCAATGAACATACTGAAATGTAATACACTATGTAAATATTAGCTTCACACAAATATACAGTACTATCATCAAACAAATACTTCCGAGTGTTGAAACTATTTCGATGGTGGAAATACACGACTGGCAGCCATTTTAAGTCCTCAAAACATCCATTGAAACAGTGCACAAAAATCGTTTTTCAATAAACATCTTACTATCAAATTTAACAACTTTCCACCTTAATATTGAGTTACATAAACAAGTTAAAACAGTTTACTTACAGACTTATCTTTTCTAAGGCTTGTAAGAGCTAACACAACTTGTCTACTTCTCAATTGTCTCATGAACTGAACTAACATCGTCAACCCAGAAGTGCCCAAACTATTGGCGCGTAGTATTTTCATATCGCCACAAGGTGTCAGTAAGAGTCTACAATCAAATGGGCATAACATTGCCCATTTGGGATTTATTCCCAGGGATTCGAATAAAGAACCAACTCTTTTTCTTTACTATAGTGGCCTCGATAACAGGAACCGGTTCTCAAAAAGGGATTCGAGTCCATGGAATCGGTTCTTTTCTTATCGAACAACAGGGAGAATCGGTTTCGAACATCATCCCTAAATATTACGCCTTTTGCAGCTATTTCAGCTTCACCTCTTCTGGGAAGGCTGTCCACAAGGTTGCGGAGTGTCTTTATAGCAATGTTCCGCCCCTTCTTCCAAAAGCGCATTGGTGAGGTCACACACTGATGTTGGTGGAGAAGGCCCGGCTCTCAGTCTGCGTTCTAATTCATCCCAAAGGTGTTCTTGGTGGCTGAGTTGCTGTTGTTCCCCAAATCTTCACTTTTCTTATAATAAAGTTGACTCTGGAATATTTAGGAGCGAGGAAATTTCACCACTGGATTTGTTGCACAGGTGGCATCCTATGACAGTTCCATGCTGGAAATCACTGAGAGCGGCCCATTCTTTCACAAATGTTTGTAGGAACAGTCTCCATGCCTAAGTGCTTGATTTGATACACCGGGCCAAGTGATTAGGACACCTGACTCTCATCATTTGGATGGGTGGTACTTTTGGCAATATAGTGTACGTCTGTGTGGCCTCTCTCTTAACACGGCACATAGCTCCGCCCCCTCTGCAAATACAAATACAAAGAATTGCTATGGCGACATCCAGTGGACACATTTAGAACAGCAGTTTCCGTCATTCAAAACATTTCAGCTCATCTCGCGGGCCGGATAAAACCTGATCAAGCCATGTTTGGTACCAACTCTCTCTATAGACGGCTCAGAGATACGTGTGGACTGCAGGTTGACGCCTGTTCAATAAACGACACTAGCAAGTACAGGTTGGTAAACAACACCAAAAGTTTGATGTTTCATTGAGAATATAGAACATTCCGCACGGCGCTCAAAAATCTGTCAAAATGTTTTAGTACGACTTTGGTAAGCTATGAAGACGCACCGCTTGATGGATTGTAGGAGCATTATGACTACCATAGTCAGACGTACTGTGCTTCAACATACAGTATTATTTGGCGTTTTGTTTCAACTTTTTATGTCAAACCAACTTTTCTTATCTTCTGGTACCTGCTGAGTCCTGAAAATTAATGCACGTCCGCCATTGTAGTCCGTGTCGACACCGTAGTCGATAAGCTATTTATTTGTCTCCATCTTTTTGTTATGTGACATTCATCCTCCACTGTTGTCATCTCTAATATAAAGTAGTGTAAAGTTCTTACTTAGATCTGTCAGTAGACGCGCTGCGGAAGTGCTAAAAACTACCGGTACTATAAAGATAACAGGGAGAAGATGCTGTCGAAGTGGAGGCATGTAAAATAAGACCCGCCCACAAAACGGCGCATCCTGAAGATGGTCTGTAAAACATCATCTATGTAACATGAAGTTAGAAGGGGATACATATTGGTTCAGCGTATTTATGTGCGCCTGTTCAATAACTGACACTAGCAAGTACAGGTTGGTCAACAACACCAAAAGTTTGATGTTTCTTGAGAATGTAGAAAATTACACACGGCGCTCAAAATGTTTTAGTGAGACTTTGGTAAATTATGAAGATGCTCCGCTTGATGGATTGTCGGAGCTTTATGACTACCATAGTCAGACGTACTGTGCTTCAACATACGGTATTATTATGGTATCTATATAAGGACACAAAATGGCACCTATTAGCAGACATATCTGGTGTTTTGTTTCAACCTTTTATGTATAATTATTTATGTGCGCCTGGAAAATGTGTCCCCAGTCACAAGTACAACCTGAAATGAACAGATGAACAATGTTATTTGGGGGTACAACATTACCAACCACATCTTTGACGATGAAGGCATGAACGTAACATTCCACACTTTGTATTCTATCACCGATAAGCAGTGTAAGTACGTCCAAACACGGAGGTGTGGCCTCTATCTTAACACGACACGTAGCTCCGCCCCCCTCTGCGGCAGGCGATACAAAGAATTGCTATGGCGACATCCGGTGGACACATTCAGAACAGCAGTTTCCGTCATTCAAAACATTTCAGCTCATCTCGCGGGCCGCATAAAGCCATGTTTGGTACCAACTCTCTCTAGAGATAAGTGTGGACTGCAGGTTGACGCCTGTTCAATAACTGACACTAGCAAGAACAGGTTAGTAAACAACACCAAAAGTTTCATGTTTCATTACACACGGCACTCAATGTTTTAGTGAGACTTTGGTAAACTATGAAGACACACCGCTTGATGGGTTGTCTGAGCATTATGACTACCATAGTCAGACGTACTGTGCTTCAACATACAGTATTTTTATGGTGTGTGTACATAAGGACACAAAATGGCACCTATTAGCAGACATATTATCTGGTGTTTTGGTTCAACCTTTTATGTATACATATTTATATGCGCCTGGAAAATGTGTCCCCAGTCATAAGTACAACACTAAATGTACACATAAGTCACATTACAAAAAAGTGTAAGTGCCGAAAAGGGTAGGACTTAAAGCGGTGCCTTGAGGAACACCTCAGGTGTGTACACCCCAAGTTTGGGTCTCAGCGTTCTGTTTGCTAGCAAGGTTCAAATGTCAGGGCAAGGACCTGCCGAGGTGTTCACATGGTCCAAGTTCCTCCACACAACGTCTAAGAACGTGCAAGTCTGGAACTGTATAGTTCTGGTCCGAGGACAGGGAGTTCACGCTGTCATGTTCAAACACCGAACTATCTATTAAACAAGACAAGAAGCAAGGAATCAACCAGAGACAGGATTCAATTTAGCTCATGAGGAGAGCGCGTGTGGACCTGCACCCTCGTGCAGTGTCACCCCACCGCTCTCAGGAAGGAGCTCCACGCCTCCTCCTTTATTTGGGCATTTCCTGATTACATAGCTGCAGCTGCTTCTAAGGGGAGGGGTCATAAACAGCTGCACTGGGTCATAAACAGTTCAAACAAAAAGGTGCCTGGAGCGGTGTCGGGTTTGCCCCCTCTCTGCTTGTAGATTTCGGGTCATGATAAGGTCCTTTCCTGTGGCTTGTCCGAGATCTGAGAAACCGACACCTCTACGGCGCATTCCATCGCACACAGTGGAGGTTTACAAGCTGTCCCGCCTTTTGCTTAATAAGATCTAAGGCGGCTTCTGTCTTCACGCAGGGCAACCTGAACTGCGAGCAAACAAGTTGTGGGATAACTTGTATACAATTATTCTGACACACGGTTGTTGTGTGACGGCCATGTTGTGTGTCTGCAGCCCGGGAGGCGGCCATGTGGGAGCTGGAGGAGCGCCACCTGCAGGAGAAGCACCAGCAGCTGAAGCAGCAGCTGAAGGACCAGTACTTCCTGCAGAGGCACCAGCTGCTGAAGCGCCATGAGAAAGTAGGTGTGCCCCCCTCCTTGTTCCTCAGGCCTCACCAGCCCACTCCTCCGCCGTCTTGCCTGCGCAGGAGATGGAGCAGATGCAGCGCTACAACCAGCGGCTGGTGGAGGAGATGAAGAACAAGCAGACCCAGGAGCGAGTCCGCCTGCCCAAGATCCAGCGCAGCGACGGCAAGACGCGCATGGCCATGTTCAAGAAGAGCCTGCGCATCGCCGCCTCGGCCGTGGTCACGCCCGAGCAGGAGCGCGAGCGCGTCAAGCAGGTAGATCACCTTCTTCTTCTTCTTCTTCTTCTTCTTCGTGGTGCACCACATGTGACTTTGCTGTTGTCGCTGCCTCGGACTTTCTTCTTCTTCTTGGTGCACTAGATGTGACTTTGCTGTTTTGCTGCAGTTTGCTTGTCAGGAGGAGAAGAGGCAGAAGAACGAGCGCCTCCATCAACACCAGAAACATGAGAACCAGATGAGAGATCTTCAGCTGCAGTGTGACTCAAACATCAGAGAACTGCAGCAGCTACAGGTCACACACACACACACACACACTACATACATACATACATACATACACACACACACACTACATACATACATACATACATACACACACACACACTACATACATACATACATACATACACACACACACACTACATACATACATACATACATACACACACACACACTACATACATATATACATACACACACACACACACTACATACATACATACACACACACACACTACATACATACATACACACACTACATACATACATACACACACTACATACATACACACACACACTACATACATACATACACACACACACACTACATACATACATACACACACTACATACATACATACACACACTACATACATACATACACACACACACACTACATACATACATACACACACTACATACATACATACACACACTACATACATACATACACACACACACACTACATACATACATACACACACTACATACATACATACACACACACACACTACATACATATATACATACACACACACACTACATACATACATACATACATACATACATACACACACACACACTACATACATACATACATACATACACACACACACACTACATACATATATACATACACACACTACATACATACATACATACACACACACACACTACATACATACATACACACACTACATACATACATACACACACACACACTACATACATACATACATACATACACACACACACACTACATACATACACACACACACACTACATACATACATACATACACACACACACACTACATACATACATACACACACTACATACATACATACACACACACACACTACATACATACATACATACACACACACACACTACATACATACATACATACATACACACACACACACTACATACATACATACATACACACACTACATACATACATACACACACTACATACATACATACACACACACACACTACATACATACATACATACACACACACTACATACATACATACACACATACACACACACTACATACACACACTACATACATACATACACACACACACACTACATACATACACACACACTACATACATACATACATACATACATACATACATACATACATACACACACACTACATACACACACTACATACATACATACATACATACACACACACTACATACATACATACATACATACACACACACTACATACATACATACATACATACACACACACACTACATACATACATACACACACACACTACATACATACATACACACACACTATATACATACATACATATACACACACTACATACACACACACACTACATACATACACACACACACTACATACATACACACACACTACATACATACATACACACACACTACATACATACATACATACACACACACTACATACACACACACACTACATACATACACACACACTACATACATACACACACACTACATACACACACACACACTACATACATACATACACACACACACTACATACATACACACACACTACATACATACATACATACATACACACTACATACATACATACACGCACACTACATACATACACACACACACACACTACATACATACATACATACACACACACTACATACATACATACATACATACATACATACACTACATACATACATACATACACACACAGTACATACACACACACACTACATACATACATACATACACACTACATACATACATACATACACACACACTACATACACACTACATACATACATACACACACACACACTACATACATACATACATACATACATACATACATACATACACACTACATACATACATACACACACACTACATACATACATACATACACACACACTACATACATACACACTACATACATACATACACACACACTACATACATACATACACACACACTACATACATACATACACACACACTACATACATACATACACACACACTACATACATACACACACACTACATACATACACACACACTACATACATACATACACACATACCTACACTACCGTTCAAAAGTTTGGGGTCACCCAAACAATTTTGTGGAATAGCCTTCATTTCTAAGAACAAGAATAGACTGTCGAGTTTCAGATGAAAGTTCTCTTTTTCTGGCCATTTGGAGCGTTTAATTGAGCCCACAAATGTGATGCTCCAGAAACTCAATCTGCTCAAAGGAAGGTCAGTTTGGTAGCTTCTGTAACGAGCTCAACTGTTTTCAGATGTGTGAACATGATTGCGCAAGGGTTTTCTAATCTTCAATTAGTCTTCTGAGCCAATGAGCAAACACTCTGTACCATTAGAACACTGGAGTGATAGTTGCTGGAAATGGGCCTCTATACACCTATGTAGATATTGCACCAAAAAGCAGACATTTGCAGCTAGAATAGTCATTTACCACATTAGCAATGTATAGAGTGTATTTCTTTCAAGTTAAGACTAGTTTAAAGTTATCTTCATTGAAAAGTACAGTGCTTTTCCTTCAAAAATAAGGACATTTCAATGTGACCCCAAACTTTTGAACGGTAGTGTACATACACACACACTACATACATACACACACACTACATACATACATACACACTACATACATACATACACACTACATACATACATACATACACACACACTACATACATACATACACACTACATACATACATACATACATACAAACACACACATTACATACATACATACACACACACACTACATACATACATACACACATACATACACACACACTACATACATACATACACACACAATACATACATACATACACACACACTACATACATACATACACACACATTACATACATACATACACACACACTACATACATACATACACACTACATACATACATACATACACACATACAAACACACACACTACATACATACATACATACTACATACATACATACATACATACATACATACATACATACATACAAACAATACATACATACATACATACACACACTACATACATGCATACATACACACTACATACATACATACAAACACACACATTACATACATACATACACACACACTACATACATACATACACACTACATATATACATACACGCACACTACATATATACATACACGCTACATACATACATACACACACGCTACATACATACATACATACACACACACACTACGTACATACATACACACACACTACATACATACATACACACACACTACACTACATACATACATACACACACACTACATACATACACACACACACACACTACATACATACATACACACACACTACATACATACATACACACACACACACACTACATACATACATACACACACACACACTACATACATACATACACACACACTACACTACATACATACATACACACACACTACATACATACATACACACACACACACACACTACATACAGACATACACACACACAACATACGTACATACATACATACACACACTACATACATACAAACACACACATTACATACATACATACATACACACACATTACATACATACATACACACATTACATACATACATACATACAAACACACACATTATATACGTACATACACACACTACATATATACATACATGCACACACATTACATTTATACATTCATACATACACACATTACATACATACATACATACAAACACACACATTACATACATACATACACACACACACTACATATATACATACACACACATTACATACATACATACATGCACACATATTACATATATACATACATACAGACACATTACATACATACATACACACACACACAACATACGTACATACATACATACACACACTACATACATACAAACACACACATTACATACATACATACATACACACACATTACATACATGCATACACACATTACATACATACATACATACAAACACACACATTATATACGTACATACACACACTACATATATACATACATGCACACACATTACATTTATACATTCATACATACACACATTACATACATACAAACACACACATTACATACATACATACACACACACACTACATATATACATACACACACATTACATACATACATACATGCACACATATTACATATATACATACATACAGACACATTACATACATACATACACACACACACTACATATATACATACACACACATTACATACATGCACACATATTACATATATACATACATACAGACACATTACATACATACATAAACACATTACATACATACATGCAAACATACAAACACACATTACATACGTACATACATACACACATACTGTACATGCAAACATACATACATACACACACACACACACACATTACACACACACTACATAAACACATTACATACATACATGCAAACATACATAAATACATGCATACATACAAACAAACACATTACATACATACATACACACATACTGTACATGCAAACATATATACATACACACACATTACATACATACATACACACACATTACATACATACATACAGTACATACATACACACTACATATATACATACATACATACACACACATTACATACATACATTTACATATACATACACACACACACTACATTCATACATACATACATACACACACACTACATACATACATACATAAATACAGTGTGACTCAAACATAAGAGAACTGCAGCACACACACACACACACATACACATACACACACTTCCAATGTAGTGGTTCCCTCACTCAGCATGTTGAATATCACTGGATGACAGATATCAAATCACAGCAGTATCATTACTTACTGATAGTGATGGTGTGAGTACCGGTGGTGCTACTTGGGCTCCATCTAGTGGTACACTAAAGAACCACTCACTGTGTTGTTGCACTTAAAATACTTTTTGTCTTCAAAAATGAGCCATGTGTGGAATATTCTGGTTGTGCTGACCGACCTCGAAACTATTTGATTTGGTACATGGTGTAATGATAAGTGTGACCATTAGATGGCAGTCACACATAAAGGATACCAGGTTGTTTATAGAGAGAGTATGGGTTATGTTTTTTTTTTTTTTTTTTTTTTTTTTTTTTTTTTTTTTGTCATAAAGAAATACAATCATGTGTGCTTACGGACTGTATTGATATATAATGTATATATTGTGTTTATTATGTTGATTTAATAAAACATTTTTAATTTTTTTTAATTTTATTTTTTTTTATTTCAATTTTTTTATTTATTTTTTTATTTTTTGTGCGGCCTGGTCCCAATCGCTCCACGGACCGGTACCGGTGGTTGGGCACCACTGTACTACACTACTGTATTTAATGTCATTATGGTGGTATTTAATGAATACTTAGGTGTACTGCGCTCCTATAATCCTCCATGTCTGTTCCAGAATGAGAAGTGTCACCTCCTCATCGAGCACGAGACCCAGAAGCTGAAGGAACTAGACGAGGAACACGGCCAGGAGATCAGAGAGTGGCGAGAGAAGCTGAGACCCAGGAAGAAGGTCGGTCCTCGGTCTTCTTCTTCTGGACTCTGGAGTCCTCCGCCCGACTCCTCTCACTGTCTCTGCCGCCCCCTGCAGGCCCTGGAGGAGGAGTTCACGCGCAAGCTGCAGGAGCAGGAGGTCTTCTTCCAGATGAGCGGCGAGTCGGAGTGCCTTAACCCCACCGCCCAGAGCCGCGTGTCCAAGTTCTACCCCATCCCGCATCTGCACAGCTCATAGGACTCCTAAGTTCTCGGAAAATGTCTTTTTTTTTATTTCTTTCGGGGGGGGGAGCATGTTTTGAATTGAAAAGCCTGCAGACGGCGGTTCTTGTTGGGTTCTGGATCCTCTCCGGTCCTTCAGTTTCTGCACATTCCTCCATGTTGCACAGACGGGTGGGGTCTACTTCCTGGATGTGTGCTGAGTCCCGTGCACATGAAAAGGAATGTACGTGTCGTTGCCACGTTGAAAGAGCTCCAAATATGCTTGAAATCCTCCTTTTAGCTTCTTTTAATGACCACTCTTCATCGCTTTTTAATACTTGACTAATTTATGCCATCTTGCTCAGTAACTCTGCTGGATTTTTATTTGGGATTCTTGTACACCCAAAGCGTCGTCATAGATATCTATTTTTAACACCTTTTGTTTTGTTTTGGACAAACAGTGCAGGTGGAAAGTGTCAATGGGATGTACTTGTTGTAAATACAGTATAATAAATACAGTAAAAAAAGAGGCACTTTGATCATTTATTGTTTGAAAATGTGACGTACAACAAAGTCAGTGAGCTCATACAAAAATATACAATCTAAATCCCTCAAACTAGCTTTTGGCTTTTTTTAAAAAATGTTTTTGATTCAAGTCAACAATAGGTCATAAGCGCGCTAACTAATCTTACTGCAACATTTGAAATATTTTATACAACAAACAGTAATTGACCTCGATACAGTAGAATAGTTGTTTAGTCTTCTAACGAGCTAAAATATGTTCTTTAAAACGCCAAAGCCAGTATTGATGTCAGAGATGGAAACTACGACACTGAGCAGCAGCATCAAGCTCATGAATTATTAATAAAGCAGGTTTTTTATTGTTG
>NC_084739.1:67681070-67696070 GCF_033978785.1 Entelurus aequoreus
AAATAAAAACAATAACATTTTACAGTACAATTTTGAATTTTGTTTTATGTCACCATGTTTTATGCATTTTATTAATAGATTTTTTTTAAACTAAAATGTAAAAAAATATGGCAAGTTGCAATAATTTCACCTCAAAATGTAGTGTATATTACTGTAAATGGAAAAACAGTACTGCTGTTTTTATGGTTAAAAAAAAAAAAAAGGCAGCTCAGTTGCCAGAATTTTACTGTAAAATTTACATTTTTGTTGTTGTTTTACTTTAAATAAAAACAATAACATTTTACAGTACAATTTTGAATTTTGTTTTATGTCACCATGTTTTATGCATTTTATTAATAGATTTTTTTTAAACTAAAATGTAAAAAAATATGGCAAGTTGCAATAATTTCACCTCAAAATGTAGTGTATATTACTGTAAATGGAAAAACAGTACTGCTGTGTTTATGGTTAAAAAAAGGCAGCTCAGTGCCAGAATTTTACTGTAAAATGTACATTTGTTTCTCTACTGTAAATAAAAAAAACTATACATAGTGATTTTTTTTTTTGGGTGGTTAAAATCCAAAATGGAGTGTAAAACCTCAGACATGTTGCTGCTAAAGACGTGGACGTTAATGACGGTGAAGAAGCCCGTGATGACCTGAAAGGTGCTGACTTTCCTCTCTTAACCTCCACCGTGGTCATCCGTGATCTTTGAGTGTCTCCTGCTGGTTCCACTCATGACGATGATGTCACCTCCCACAGTGTGTGGATGACAGGATACTTTTTTATGTCAAATTATTACTTTTTAATGCAAAATGGTGACATTTGTCATTTAAAATTTAGACTTTTATCACAATATTGCCAAACTTTTTTTGTTGTTCTTGTAAAATAGTGACATTTTTGGAATAAAATTATGACTTTTGTCATCATTTTGCAGAGTAAAATTCCGATTATTATTAAAAAATTGCCAAAATGTTAAAGTTTTCTTATAAAATTGTGACTTTTGTCAGGTAAAATTACGACTCTTTTCATAATATCGCGCAAATGTTCAGTTCTTTTTGTAAAAATTTTACTTGCGTTGAGTAAAGTGACGACTTTTATTATAATACTGCCAGAATTCTAAGTTTTTCTTGTGAAATTGTGACCTTTTTCTTGTGAAATTCCAACTCTGCTTTTTTATATTTGCATAGTTTGTATATATTATTAATGTTGTAAATACACATCTTTATATATCTAGAAAGGGTAGGCATTATTCGGAGGTCTCATGAAGGTAGGAAATACAAGAGCGTGTGTGTGTGCGTGTGTGTGTGTGTGTGTGTGTGTGTGTTTTCTTGTATTTCCACCCTTCTTGAGACATGAAGAATGAAAAGTATCTTCCATATGAGGAGGTGTGAACAAGTGATGACATAAATCATGGTCCCAATAACATTGCATCTAATAGACAATGTCTCATTTGCACCCCCTGCTGGTGACATCTATCAAAATGAGGGTGGTCCCAAAAAGGAGGGATTGTTTTCAAACTGACTTGTGTGTCGCTTTTAAAAGTGCTCCCCCTCTGGTCAACATAACAAGTGTGTTTAAGAAATTAAAATGCGCCCCCTTTGATCAAAATTAATCACAAAAAAATACATATATATGTATTTAGAGACATACTTTAATAACCAAAAAACAATTACAAACAAAAAATTACAATAAATTAACTGAAAGCTGTATTTCTCTCTACTTTTTTCTTATAAAATTGGGAGCAATTTCTTATATTATTTCAGATTTTGTAATATTTAAATATTTTCCTGTAAAATTATTAGTTTTTTATGTGAAATTATTACTTTTTAATGCAAAATGGTGACATTTGTCATATAAAATTTAGACTTGTGTCACAATATTGCCAGTTTTTCTTTTTTGTTCTTCAAAAATGTCACTATTTTGCAAGTAAAATGATGACTTTTGTCATCAAAATTCCAAATATTATTACAATATTGCCAAAATGTTAAAAGTTTTCTTATAAAATTCTGACTTTTGCCGAGTAAAATTACGACTCTTTCCTCTCTTAACCTCCATCGTGGTCATCCGTGATGTTTGAGTGTCTCCTGCTGGTTCCACTCATGACGATGATGTCACCTCCCACAGTGTGTGGATGACACGATGACAAAACCTTCACTTTTTTTTTTACCGTTCTGGTCTTTTCTCACCTGTTTCTCATCGCGCTCCTTCCGGTCGACTCCTCCCTCACCGCTCCCTTCTTTCCCTTTTGTTGTTTTGTGGCCACGCCGCCTCAGGAGCAGGAGTTCCTCCAGAAGCAGCAGCAGGAGCTGGATGGCGAGCTGAAGAAGATCATCCAGCAGCACAAGGTGGAGGTCGCCACCATCGAGAGGGACTGTCTCAACCACAAGCAGCAGCTGATGAGAGGTGGGTCAACTCTCACGCCCATTAGAACCTCCTCCTACGTTTTGGAGACTAAATGGCACATTTTCCGGACTATAGGGCGCACCCACTAAGTTTTAGAAAGGAGAAACATGTTTTAATATACGCTATATTGCCAAAAGTATTTGGCCACCTGCCTTGACTCACATATGAACTTGAAGTGCCATCCCATTCCTAACCCATAGGGTTCAATATGACTAGGGATGATGTTTGATAAGAAAGTATCGAGTTCGAGCCCATTATCGAATCCTCTTATCGAACCGATTCCTTATCGATTCTCTTATCGAATCCAGATAGGTTGTTGTATATGGAGAAAAAAACCCACAATATTTGGTTTAACAAAAGCTCACTTTTATTTTATAACAAAAAAATAAAATAAAATAAATATTGACTGTTGCACCCCTAAAAAAATAAAATAAATAAATATCGACTGTTGTTACCCAAAATATACACTACCGTTCAAAAGTTTGGGGTCACCCCAACAATTTTGTGGAATAGCCTTCATTTCTAAGAACAAGAATAGACTGTCGAGTTTCAGATGAAAGTTCTCTTTTTCTGGCCATTTGGAGCGTTTAATTGACCCCACAAATGTGATGCTCCAGAAACTCAATCTGCTCAAAGGAAGGTCAGTTTTGTAGCTTCTGTAACGAGCTCAAGTGTTTTCAGATGTGTGAACATGATTGCACAAGGGTTTTCTAATCATCAATTAGCCTTCTGAGCCAATGAGCAAACACTCTGTACCATTAGAACGCTGGAGTGATAGTTGCTGGAAATGGGCCTCTATTACACCTATGTAGATATTGCACCAAAAACCAGACATTTGCAGCTAGAATAGTCATTTACCACATTAGCAATGTATAGAGTGTATTTCTTTCAAGTTAAGACTAGTTTAAAGTTATCGTCATTGAAAAGTACAGTGCTTTTCCTTCAAAAATAAGGACATTTCAATGTGACCCCAAACTTTTCAACGGTAGTGTATATTGAGTGGGATTTTTCAGAAAAACAAATGTATACAGTAACACAAAAACAACCTGTCTCTGTGAATACTATAGGTGTATAAGTAATAATATAGTGTTAAATAAAATCAGTCCCTTGGGCACAAAACTGAAAATAATACAGCTCTCCAAAAAGTGCACTTCTGCTGCTATTGGAACATACTAACTACACACACAGGCAGACTGCTAACAAACAATCCAAGACGTCTAATAAAGTTCCAAAGCAGATTAATCCATTTAGGATCTTTAGTGTTGTTGATCTTGCTTTGTCTTTTCCTATCTTTACTTTTGTCTTGCACTGGACTGTTTTTTTTTTTGTTTTTTTTACTGAAATACACACAATGACAAATGTATAAGCTATGTGATTCAATGAACATACTGAAATGTAATACACTATGTAAATATTAGCTTCACACAAATATACAGTACTATCATCAAACAAATACTTCCGAGTGTTGAAACTATTTCGATGGTGGAAATACACGACTGGCAGCCATTTTAAGTCCTCAAAACATCCATTGAAACAGTGCACAAAAATCGTTTTTCAATAAACATCTTACTATCAAATTTAACAACTTTCCACCTTAATATTGAGTTACATAAACAAGTTAAAACAGTTTACTTACAGACTTATCTTTTCTAAGGCTTGTAAGAGCTAACACAACTTGTCTACTTCTCAATTGTCTCATGAACTGAACTAACATCGTCAACCCAGAAGTGCCCAAACTATTGGCGCGTAGTATTTTCATATCGCCACAAGGTGTCAGTAAGAGTCTACAATCAAATGGGCATAACATTGCCCATTTGGGATTCATTCCCAGGGATTCGAATAAAGAACCAACTCTTTTTCTTTACTATAGTGGCCTCGATAACAGGAACCGGTTCTCAAAAAGGGATTCGAGTCCATGGAATCGGTTCTTTTCTTATCGAACAACAGGGAGAATCGGTTTCGAACATCATCCCTAAATATTACGCCTTTTGCAGCTATTTCAGCTTCACCTCTTCTGGGAAGGCTGTCCACAAGGTTGCGGAGTGTCTTTATAGCAATGTTCCGCCCCTTCTTCCAAAAGCGCATTGGTGAGGTCACACACTGATGTTGGTGGAGAAGGCCCGGCTCTCAGTCTGCGTTCTAATTCATCCCAAAGGTGTTCTTGGTGGCTGAGTTGCTGTTGTTCCCAAAATCTTCACTTTTCTTATAATAAAGTTGACTGTGGAATATTTAGGAGCGAGGAAATTTCACCACTGGATTTGTTGCACAGGTGGCATCCTATGACAGTTCCATGCTGGAAATCACTGAGAGCGGCCCATTCTTTCACAAATGTTTGTAGGAACAGTCTCCATGTCTAAGTGCTTGATTTGATACACCGGGCCAAGTGATTAGGACACCTGACTCTCATCATTTGGATGGGTGGTACTTTTGGCAATATAGTGTACGTCTGTGTGGCCTCTCTCTTAACACGGCACATAGCTCCGCCCCCTCTGCAAATACAAATACAAAGAATTGCTATGGCGACATCCAGTGGACACATTTAGAACAGCAGTTTCCGTCATTCAAAACATTTCAGCTCATCTCGCGGGCCGGATAAAACCTGATCAAGCCAGGTTTGGTACCAACTCTCTCTATAGACGGCTCAGAGATACGTGTGGACTGCAGGTTGACGCCTGTTCAATAAACGACACTAGCAAGTACAGGTTGGTAAACAACACCAAAAGTTTGATGTTTCATTGAGAATGTAGAACATTCCGCACGGCGCTCAAAAATCTGTCAAAATGTTTTAGTACGACTTTGGTAAGCTATGAAGACGCACCGCTTGATGGATTGTAGGAGCATTATGACTACCATAGTCAGACGTACTGTGCTTCAACATACAGTATTATTTGGCGTTTTGTTTCAACTTTTTATGTCAAACCAACTTTTCTTATCTTCTGGTACCTGCTGATGTGTATTTGGGATCTGCATAAGTCCTGAAAATTAATGCACGTCCGCCATTGTAGTCCGTGTCGACACCGTAGTCGATAAGCTATTTATTTGTCTCCATCTTTTTGTTATGTGACATTCATCCTCCACTGTTGTCATCTCTAATATAAAGTAGTGTAAAGTTCTTACTTAGATCTGTCAGTAGACGCGCTGCGGAAGTGCTAAAAACTACCGGTACTATAAAGATAACAGGGAGAAGATGCTGTCGAAGTGGAGGCACGTAAAATAAGACCCGCCCACAAAACGGCGCATCCTGAAGATGGTCTGTAAAACATCATCTATGTAACATGAAGTTAGAAGGGGATACATATTGTTTCAGCGTATTTATGTGCGCCTGTTCAATAACTGACACTAGCAAGTACAGGTTGGTCAACAACACCAAAAGTTTGATGTTTCTTGAGAATGTAGAAAATTACACACGGCGCTCAAAATGTTTTAGTGAGACTTTGGTAAATTATGAAGACGCACCGCTTGATGGATTGTCGGAGCTTTATGACTACCATAGTCAGACGTACTGTGCTTCAACATACGGTATTATTATGGTATCTATATAAGGACACAAAATGGCACCTATTAGCAGACATATTATCTGGTGTTTTGTTTCAACCTTTTATGTATAATTATTTATGTGCGCCTGGAAAATGTGTCCCCAGTCACAAGTACAACCTGAAATGAACAGATGAACAATGTTATTTGGGGGTACAACATTACCAACCACATCTTTGACGATGAAGGCATGAACGTAACATTCCACACTTTGTATTCTATCACCGATAAGCAGTGTAAGTACGTCCAAACACGGAGGTGTGGCCTCTATCTTAACACGACACGTAGCTCCGCCCCCCTCTGCGGCAGGCGATACAAAGAATTGCTATGGCGACATCCGGTGGACACATTCAGAACAGCAGTTTCCGTCATTCAAAACATTTCAGCTCATCTCGCGGGCCGCATAAAGCCATGTTTGGTACCAACTCTCTCTAGAGATAAGTGTGGACTGCAGGTTGACGCCTGTTCAATAACTGACACTAGCAAGAACAGGTTAGTAAACAACACCAAAAGTTTCATGTTTCATTACACACGGCACTCAATGTTTTAGTGAGACTTTGGTAAACTATGAAGACACACCGCTTGATGGGTTGTCGGAGCATTATGACTACCATAGTCAGACGTACTGTGCTTCAACATACAGTATTTTTATGGTGTGTGTACATAAGGACACAAAATGGCACCTATTAGCAGACATATTATCTGGTGTTTTGGTTCAACCTTTTATGTATACATATTTATATGCGCCTGGAAAATGTGTCCCCAGTCATAAGTACAACACTAAATGTACACATAAGTCACATTACAAAAAGTGTAAGTGCCGAAAAGGGTAGGACTTAAAGCGGTGCCTTGAGGAACACCTCAGGTGTGTACACCCCAAGTTTGGGTCTCAGCGTTCTGTTTGCTAGCAAGGTTCAAATGTCAGGGCAAGGACCTGCCGAGGTGTTCACATGGTCCAAGTTCCTCCACACAACGTCTAAGAACGTGCAAGTCTGGAACTGTATAGTTCTGGTCCGAGGACAGGGAGTTCACGCTGTCAGGTTCAAACACCGAACTATCTATTAAACAAGACAAGAAGCAAGGAATCAACCAGAGACAGGATTCAATTTAGCTCATGAGGAGAGCGCGTGTGGACCTGCACCCTCGTGCAGTGTCACCCCACCGCTCTCAGGAAGGAGCTCCACGCCTCCTCCTTTATTTGGGCATTTCCTGATTACATAGCTGCAGCTGCTTCTAAGGGGAGGGGTCATAAACAGCTGCACCGGGTCATAAACAGTTCAAACAAAAAGGTGCTTGGAGCGGTGTCAGGTTTGCCCCCTCTCTGCTTGTAGATTTCGGGTCATGATAAGGTCCTTTCCTGTGGCTTGTCCGAGATCTGAGAAACCGACACCTCTACGGCGCATTCCATCGCACACAGTGGAGGTTTACAAGCCGTCTGCCTTTTGCTTAATAAGATCTAAGGCGGCTTCTGTCTTCACGCAGGGCAACCTGAACTGCGAGCAAACAAGTTGTGGGATAACTTGTATACAATTATTCTGACACACGGTTGTTGTGTGACGGCCATGTTGTGTGTCTGCAGCCCGGGAGGCGGCCATGTGGGAGCTGGAGGAGCGCCACCTGCAGGAGAAGCACCAGCAGCTGAAGCAGCAGCTGAAGGACCAGTACTTCCTGCAGAGGCACCAGCTGCTGAAGCGCCATGAGAAAGTAGGTGTGCCCCCCTCCTTGTTCCTCAGGCCTCACCAGCCCACTCCTCCGCCGTCTTGCCCGCGCAGGAGATGGAGCAGATGCAGCGCTACAACCAGCGGCTGGTGGAGGAGATGAAGAACAAGCAGACCCAGGAGCGAGTCCGCCTGCCCAAGATCCAGCGCAGCGACGGCAAGACGCGCATGGCCATGTTCAAGAAGAGCCTGCGCATCGCCGCCTCGGCCGTGGTCACGCCCGAGCAGGAGCGCGAGCGCGTCAAGCAGGTAGATCACCTTCACCTTCTTCTTCTCTTCTTCTTCTTCTTCTTCTTCTCTTCGTGTGCACCACATGTGACTTTGCTGTTGTCGTTGCCTCGGACTTTCTTCTTCTTCTGGTGCACTAGATGTGACTTTGCTGTTTTGCTGCAGTTTGCTTGTCAGGAGGAGAAGAGGCAGAAGAACGAGCGCCTCCATCAACACCAGAAACATGAGAACCAGATGAGAGATCTTCAGCTGCAGTGTGACTCAAACATCAGAGAACTGCAGCAGCTACAGGTCACACACACACACACACACACACACTACATACATACACACACACACACTACATACATACATACATACACACACACTACATACATACATACACACACTACATACATACATACATACACACACACACACACACTACATACATACATACATACACACACACTACATACATACATACACACACACACTACACATACATACATACACACACACACACACACTACATACATACATACACACACACACACTACATACATACATACACACCACTACATACATACATACACACACACACACTACATACATACATACATACACACACACTACATACATACATACATACACACACACACACACACTACATACATACATACATACATACACACACACACTACATACATACATACATACACACACTACATACATACATACACACACTACATACATACATACATACACACACACTACATACATACATACATACATACACACACACTACATACACACACTACATACATACATACACACACACACACTACATACATACACACACACTACATACATACATACATACATACATACACACACACTACATACACACACTACATACATACATACATACACACTACATACATACATACATACATACACACACACACTACATACATACACACACACACACTACATACATACATACACACACACTATATACATACATACATACATATACACACACTACATACACACACACACTACATACATACACACACACACTACATACATACACACACACTACATACATACATACACGCACACTACATACATACATACATACACACACACTACATACACACACACTACATACATACACACACACACACTACATACATACATACACACACACTACATACACACACACACACTACATACATACACACACACACTACATACATACACACACACTACATACATACATACATACACACTACATACATACATACACGCACACTACATACATACATACATACACACACACTACATACATACATACATACATACACTACATACATACATACATACATACACTACATACATACATACATACACACACAGTACATACACACACACTACATACATACATACACACTACATACATACATACATACACACACACTACATAACACACTACATACATACACACACACACACTACATACATACATACACACACACTACATACATACATACACACACACTACATACATACATACATACATACATACATACACACACACTACATACATACACACTACATACAACAACATACACACAACAACTACATACATACATACACACACACTACATACATACATACACACACACTACATACATACACACACACACACTACATAAATACACACACACTACATACATACATACACACACACTACATACATACATTACACACACACTACATACATACATACACACTACATACATACATACACACACACTACATACATGCATACACACACACTACATACATACACACACACTACATACATACACACACACTACATACATACATACACACACACTACATACATACATATATACACACTACATACATACATACCTACACTACCGTTCAAAAGTTTGGGGTCACCCAAACAATTTTGTGGAATAGCCTTCATTTCTAAGAACAAGAATAGACTGTCGAGTTTCAGATGAAAGTTCTCTTTTTCTGGCCATTTTGAGCGTTTAATTGAGCCCACAAATGTGATGCTCAGAAACTCAATCTGCTCAAAGGAAGGTCAGTTTGGTAGCTTCTGTAACGAGCTCAACTGTTTTCAGATGTGTGAACATGACTGCACAAGGGTTTTTCTAATCTTCAATTAGTCTTCTGAGCCAATGAGCAAACACATTGTACCATTAGAACACTGGAGTGATAGTTGCTGGAAATGGCCTCTATACACCTATATAGATATTGCACCAAAAAGCAGACATTTGCAGCTAGAATAGTCATTTACCACATTAGCAATGTATAGAGTGTATTTCTTTCAAGTTAAGACTAGTTTAAAGTTATCTTCATTGAAAAGTACAGTGCTTTTCCTTCAAAAATAAGGACATTTCAATGTGACCCCAAACTTTTGAACGGTAGTGTACATACACACACACTACATACATACACACACACTACATACATACATACACACTACATACATACATACATACACACACACTACATACATACATACACACTACATACATACATACATACATACATACATACAAACACACACATTACATACATACATACACACACACACTACATACATACATACACACACAATACATACATACATACACACACACTACATACATACATACATACATACATACATACATACATACAAACACACACATTACATACATACATACACACACACACTACATACATACATACACACATACATACACACACACTACATACATACATACACACACATTACATACATACATACACACACACTACATACATACATACACACTACATACATACATACACACATACAAACACACACACTACATACATACATACATACATACACACTACATACATACATACACACATATAACATACATACATACACACATATACACACAATACATACATACATACACACACACTACATACATACATACATACACACTACATACATACATACAAACACACACATTACATACATACATACACACACACTACATACATACATACATACACACTACATATATACATACACGCACACTACATATATACATACACGCTACATACATACATACACACGCTACATACATACATACACACACACACACTACATACATACATACACACACACTACATACATACATACACACACACTACACTACATACATACATACACACACACTACATACACACACACACACACTACATACATACATACACACACACACACTACATACATACATAACACACACACAACATACGTACATACATACATACACACACTACATACATACAAACACACACATTACTTACATACATACATACATACATACATACACACACATTACATACATACATACACACACACATTACATACATACATACATACAAACACACACATTATATACGTACATACACACACTACATATATACATACATGCACACACATTACATTTATACATTCATACATACACACATTACATACATACATACATACAAACACACACATTACATACATACATACATGCACACATATTACATATATACATACATACAGACACATTACATACATACATACACACACACACTACATATATACATACACACACATTACATACATACATACATGCACACATATTACATATATACATACATACAGACACATTACATACATACATAAACACATTACATACATACATGCAAACATACAAACACACACATTACATACGTACATACATATATACATACACACATACTGTACATGCAAACATACATACATACATACACACACACACACACATTACATACATACATACATAAACCCATTACATACATACATGCAAACATACATAAATACATGCATACATACAAACACACACATTACATACATACATACATAAATACACACATACTGTACATGCAAACATATATACATACACACACATTACATACATACATACACACACACACATTACATACATACATACAGTACATACATACACACTACATATATACATACATACATACACACACATTACATACATACATTTACATACATACATACGTACATACATACATACATACACACATACTGTACATGCAAACATACATACATACACACACACACGCACATTACATACATACATACATAAACACATTACATACATACATGCAAACATACATAAATACATGCATACATACAAACACACACATTACATACATACATACATACATACATACACACATACTGTACATGCAAACATATATACATACACACACATTACATACATACATACACACACACACATTACATACATACATACAGTACATACATACACACTACATATATACATACATACATACACACACATTACATACATACATACACACACACACTACATTCATACATACATACATACACACACACTACATACATACATACATACATACATACAGTGTGACTCAAACATAAGAGAACTGCAAGCACCACACACACACATACACTCACTTCCAGTGTAGTGGTTCCCATCACTCAGCATGTTGAATATCACTGGATGACAGATATCAAATCACAGCAGTATCATTACTTACTGATAGGGATGGTGTGAGTACCGGTGGTGCTACTTGGGCTCCATCTAGTGGTACACTAAAGAACCACTCACTGTGTTGTTGCACTTAAAATACTTTCTTTGTCTTCAAAAATGAGCCATGTGTGGAATATTCTGGTTGTGCTTACCGACCTCGAAACTATTTGATTTGGTACATGGTGTAATGATAAGTGTGACCATTAGATGGCAGTCACACATAAAGGATACCAGGTTGTTTATAGAGAGAGTATGGGTTATGTTTTTTTTGTTTTTTTTGTCATAAAGAAATACAATCATGTGTGCTTACGGACTGTATTGATATATAATGTATATATTGTGTTATGTTGATTTAATAAAACATTTGTAATTTTTTTAAATGTATTTTTATTTTTTTTAATTTTATTTTTTTTAATTTAAATTTTATTTTATTTTTTTTTATTTTTTTTAAATTTCTTGTGCGGCCTGGTCCCAATCGCTCCACGGACCGGTACCGGTGGTTGGGCACCACTGTACTACACTACTGTATTTAATGTCATTATGGTGGTATTTAATGAATACTTGGGTGTACTGCGCTCCTATAATCCTCCATGTTGTTCCAGAATGAGAAGTGTCACCTCCTCATCGAGCACGAGACCCAGAAGCTGAAGGAACTAGACGAGGAACACGGTCAGGAGATCAGAGAGTGGCGAGAGAAGCTGAGACCCAGGAAGAAGGTCGGTCCTCGGTCTTCTTCTTCTGGACTCTGGAGTCCTCCGCCCGACTCCTCTCACTGTCTCTGCCGCCCCCTGCAGGCCCTGGAGGAGGAGTTCACGCGCAAGCTGCAGGAGCAGGAGGTCTTCTTCCAGATGAGCGGCGAGTCGGAGTGCCTTAACCCCACCGCCCAGAGCCGCGTGTCCAAGTTCTACCCCATCCCGCATCTGCACAGCTCATAGGACTCCTAAGTTCTCGGAAAATGTCTTTTTTTTTCATTTCTTTCGGGGGGGGAGCATGTTTTGAATTGAAAAGCCTGCAGACGGCGGTTCTTGTTGGGTTCTGGATCCTCTCCGGTCCTTCAGTTTCTGCACATTCCTCCATGTTGCACAGACGGGTGGGGTCTACTTCCTGGATGTGTGCTGAGTCCCGTGCACATGAAAAGGAATGTACGTGTCGTTGCCACGTTGAAAGAGCTCCAAATATGCTTGAAATCCTCCTTTTAGCTTCTTTTAATGACCACTCTTCATCGCTTTTTAATACTTGACTAATTTATGCCATCTTGCTCAGTAACTCTGCTGAATTTTTATTTGGGATTCTTGTACACCCAAAGCGTCGTCATAGATATCTATTTTTAACACCTTTTGTTTTGTTTTGGACAAACAGTGCAGGTGGAAGTGTCAATGGGATGTACTTGTTGTAAATACAGTATAATAAATACAGTAAAAAAGGAGGCACTTTGATCATTTATTGTTTGACGTACAACAAAGTCAGTGAGCTCATACAAAAATATACAATCTAAATCCCTCAAACTAGCTTTTGGCTTTTTTTTAAAAATGTTTTTGATTCAAGTCAACAATGGGTCATAAGCGCGCTAACTAATCTTACTGCAACATTTGAAATATTTTATACAACAAACAGTAATTGACCTCGATACAGTAGAATAGTTGTTTAGTCTTCTAACGAGCTAAAATATGTTCTTTAAAACGCCAAAGCCAGCATTGATGTCAGAGATGGAAACTACGACACTGAGCAGCAGCATCAAGCTCATGAATTATTAATAAAGCAGGTTTTTTATTGTTGTAGTTGCATTTCTACAAGAAGCTTTTTCTTTGGCTTCGCTTCTGTTGAGGTTTTAGCCGTCAGCTCTCACGCCGCTCTTACCCCGTCTCATCACTTGACTTCCTGCAGAGGTGACAAAAACAAGCCATTATATATATATATATATATATATATATATATATATATATATATATATATATATATATATATATATATATATATATATATATATATATATATATATATATATATACATATATATATATATACATATATATATATATATATATATATATACATATATATATATATATATACATATATATATATATACATATATATATATATATACATATATATACATATATATATATATATACATATATATATATATATATATATACATACATATATATATATATATATACATATATATATACATATATATATACATATATATATATATATACATATATATATATATATATATACATATATATATATATATATACATATATATATATATATACATACATATATATATATATATATATATATACATATATATATACATATATATATACATATATATATATATATATATATATACATATATATATATATATATATATATACATATATATATATATATATATATATATACTGCGTATATACACACATGTATTAAAACAAATATATATATATATATGAATAGATATCTATTTATATTTATTTATATA
>NC_084739.1:67701070-67706070 GCF_033978785.1 Entelurus aequoreus
GTGAACTTGTGCCGATTCACTTGATGACTTCAAAATAATCGTACTTCTGATCAGTGCCGTGTAATCTATCGTCACGGTCGAGTAGCCCGAGTCCCCTCCGCCTGGAGGCCCGGGAAGACCCGGCGGTCCGGGTGGTCCTCTTGCAAGTCCTCGGTCTGTGGGCCGAAAGGTTGTCGTTGAACGGTGCTAACACCACTACCTGGACTCTGGCCTTACCGTTCATTATTTTGAAGACATACGTCGCCACTTCCTCGATCCTGTAAATGTTAGAAAGACTTCCCGGTGCACCAGGAGGTCCTTGTGGGCCTGGTGGCCCCGTTATGTATCTCCTCACTTCGTCTCCTGGAGAGACATTCATTAGACGCGAGAACTCGGGATGTGGATGGACTCGAATGGTATTTTTCCACTGCACAGTACTGCAGAAAACCACGGACTAACCCCAGGTCGGTTTATCGGTTTATCCTATCATTCCACGATCATCTGCTGGACCAGCGGGAGAAGAGATACGGGAAAAAGTACCGGACAGTTCCTAGTCGTAGCAACGTACAGTGCAGTGGAAAAGGACTAGAGTCTCAAAGGGTACTGACTCTGTAGCATGGCAATGAGACCACTGATAGTCAGCGCCCCACCAGGACCTGAGGGGCCGGGAGGTCCTGGAAGACCTTGAACGCCAATGCTGATCCCTGAGCTTGAACCAGTACCTGGAGAAGGAGCACAGAGTCGGACAAGACTCCCAGAGAAAGGACGAGAAAGGCCAAAGACTCACGTTGCAAGTAGGCAACAATGCGAGCAGACATCTCCTCCAACGAGCCTGTAAAGATTCCGGGTTGTCCTGGCGGTCCAGGTGGACCTGGAGGTCCCTGGATGGTGGATTCTCTGACACGACCTGAACATACGATTACGTTTAGTCGTGGAGTTTCTTCTCTACAAGTAGTCTCGGAGCCCTAGAGAGGTTTGTACTTATGTAATCCGTAAGGTACTGCCGCATCTCGACGGACGAGGTGAAGGAACCGGGCTGCCCTGGAGGACCTTGCGGACCTGGAGGACCAGGAGGCCCTGAGGCGACTGAGACTGAGCCTGAACAAAAAGCGGTGAAATGTTATTTTTAGAAAAACTCTTGCAATTTCTGGGGAGATTTTATTCAGTCTACCTCGAGAAGATCCGGGAATACCAGGAGTTCCGGTGTCACCTTAGAAGCAAAAACAACAAACCTTCAGATCTTGTTTCCTGTTTAAGGCAGAATTTGTTTTCTCACTGGTTTTTTACCTTTGAGCCCTTGTTGACCTGGCAGTCCAGGAGGCCCTGGGGGTCCAGGAGGTCCTTGTACGCTGTGTTCTCCGTTATACGTCGACACTGCGAGGAAACTCCAGCGTTAGTTAGTTTCGTAGTCCTCGCCTTACAGTATGTGACAACGTTCCCAAACTGACCTCTCTCCAAGCTTCCTGGTCTTCCTGGCAAACCGGGCTCTCCTGGTTCACATGAAGATCAAAACTGGTCAACAACGCCACAAAACTATAAAGCATGTTGGCATAAAAGTGAAGTGGTCACCTTGGAAACCTCTTGGTCCAGGAGAACCTAATAAGACAGGATTTCAAAGTTACTGGAAGAGTTTCTAATGGGTCATAATGGTTTAGGACTCAGAGGTGCTGGTCGGTCACCTGTGGATCCTTTCAGGCCAGCAGGCCCAGCAGGTCCAGGGGGTCCTGGTTGTCCAGTGTAGTAGGTTCCTGAGAGACAAGCAGAGCTGAAACTAAGACTGGATCAACCCAACACTACGTCGGTGAAATAGCAGCAGAATATTAATGAATGTGGACTCAAATACACCCGCGGTAAATCAGATACACCCTCGGTAAATCAGATACACCCGTGGTAAATCAGATACACCCACGGTAAATCAGATACACCCGCGGTAAATCAGATACACCCACGGTAAATCAAATACACCCACGGTAAATCAGATACCCCCGCGGTAAATCAAATATACCCACGGTAAATCAGATACACCCGCGGTAAATCAGATACACCCGCGGTAAATCAAATACACCCACGGTAAATCAGATACACCCACGGTAAATCAGATACACCCAAGGTAAATCAGATACACCCGCGGTAAATCAGATACACCCACGGTAAATCAGATACACCCGCGGTATATCAGATACACCCACGGTAAATCAGATACACCCGCGGTAAATCAGATACACCCGCGGTAAATCAGATACATCCACGGTAAATCAAATACACCCACGGTAAATCAGATACACCCGCGGTAAAATCAAATACACCCTCGGTAAATCAGATACACCCGCGGTAAATCAGATACACCCGCGGTAAATCAAATACACCTGCGGTAAATCAGATACACCCGCGGTAAATCAAATACACCCACGGTAAATCAGATACACCCGCGGTAAATCAAATACACCCACTGTAAATCAGATACACCCGCGGTAAATCAGATACACCCGCGGTAAATCAGATACACCCGCGGTAAATCAGATACACCCGCGGTAAATCAAATACACCCACGGTAAATCAGATACACCCGCGGTAAATCAAATACACCCACTGTAAATCAGATACACCCGCGGTAAATCAGATACACCCACGGTAAATCAAATACACCCACGGTAAATCAAATACACCCGCGGTAAATCAAATACACCCACGGTAAATCAGATACACCCGCGGTAAATCAAATACACCCACTGTAAATCAGATACACCCGCGGTAAATCAGATACACCCGCGGTAAATCAGATACACCCACGGTAAATCAGATACACCCGCGGTAAATCAAATACACCCACTGTAAATCAGATACACCAGCGGTAAATCAAATACACCCACGGTAAATCAGATACAACCACGGTAAATCAGATACACCCACGGTAAATCAAATACACCCACAGTAAATCAGATACACCCGCGGTAAATCAAAACAAAGACATCAACACACTTACAATCCTTTTGACAACAACTAGTTGACCACCTGACCGACTGACTACACAACTAACACACCAACCAATTACCTGAGCACTCTAATTAAACGTGTGTGTGTGTGTGTGTGTGTGTGTGTGTGTGTGTGTGTGTGTGTGTGTGTGTGTGTGTGTGTGTGTGTGTGTGTGTGTGTGTGTGTGTGTGTGTGTGTGTGTGTGTGTGTGTGTGTGTGTGTGTGAGAGAAACATATAATGTAAAGTGCCTTGGGTATCATTCCAGGTATAGTAAAGTGCTATATAAATAGAGACCATTTACCATAGTGTAATACCACATTAGCATAACTATTGTGTGTATTTACTAAACAAACTGTTTTATTTGCAGGTCAAATGTAGTGACTTTTATTATGAAAGACTAACACAGTACAGGTAGTGAGTGTGCCATACACTCACTGAGGCGACATCTACCCAGCACTACTCGGTAAGAAACAAACTGACTGAACAACCAATCCACTTCCTAACTAACCCACTAACTCGCCAGCCAACCAACCAGTTAACTTATAGGTGTCAAAGTCAAGGCCCCTGGGGGCCAATGTGGCCCCCCACTTTATTTTATTTGGCCCTGGAAATATTCAATATCAATAAAGTACTGTAACTTTTATTACTAAATGTATTCTTTAGTTCTATTTTGGGAGAAAATAAACATATTTACCCCATGTTTTAAACTATTTTTGAAAATAGAAATGAATACTAATAATTAGAGATGTCCGATAATATTATCGGCCGATATATGCGTTAAAATGTAATATCGGAAATTATCGGTATCGTTTTTTTTTTTTATCAGTATCGGTTTTTTTTTTTTGGTTTTTTTTAAAAAAAAATTAAATCAACATAAAAAACACAAGATACACTTACAATTAATGCACCAACCCAAAAAAACTCCCTCCCCCATTCACACTCATTCACACAAAAGGGTTGTTTCTTTCTGTTATTAATATTCTGCTTCCTACATTATATATCAATACATATCAATACAGTCTGCAAGGGATACAGTCCGTAAGCACACATGATTGTGCGTGCTGCTGCTCCACTAATAGTACTAACCTTTAACACTTCATTTTACTCATTTTCATTCATTACTAGTTTCTATGTAACTGTTTGTATATTGTTGTACTTTCTTTTTTATTCAAGAAAATGTTTTTAATTTATTTATCTTATTTTGCTAATTTTTTTAAAAAGTACCTTATCTTCACCATACCTGGTTGTCCAAATTAGGCATTATAATGTGTTAATTCCACGACTGCATGTATCGGTTGATATCGGTATCGGTAATTAAAGAGTTGGACAATATCGGAATATTGGATATCGGCAAAAAGCCATTATCGGACATCCCTACTAATAATAATGATTTCAAAGCAAGTTATGTAAAAGTAGCAATAGATTTCATGGTCAAATTGGGAAATTTACTGTGCTTTTTACAGCATTTTTCAATAAATGAAAAAAACTGTACTTTTTTTTTTTTTTTACTATAATAAACTGTGGTGCCGTTTTGGCATTTACCGTAATACACCCAAAAATACACACTTGTTGATTTGCGGTTAAAAAAAATAAAAATAAATAAAAACAAGTAAACTGGCAGCTCAGTTGCCAAAATTTTACTGTAAAATTGCATTTTTTTTTATTTACAGTAAAAAAAAAAATTTTTACAGTAAAATTCTGGCCTTTTTGCTGCAGGATTGTTTTCCCATTTACAGTAAAATACACTACACTTTGAGATGAAATTACCATATTTTTGGGACATTTTAGTTTAAAAAAAAATCTACAAATAAAATGCATTAAAAGATGGTGTAATAATAGAACGTACCAGAGCTGGATACGAAACCAGAGTCCCCTTTCTCTCCTTTAGGACCCGGTCTCCCGTAACCTGGATGCATGAGAGCAGCGCTTAAAAAAAAATCAAAGTCTCAAATGTTTAAATTCCAGCAAGACGTACCTGTTGGACCAGGAGGACCAGGTAGTCCCTGAGGACCTTGTCTTGAATCCCCTGATAACAATGTTGACACAA
>NC_084739.1:67716070-67763570 GCF_033978785.1 Entelurus aequoreus
TGTTTATTACTTATTATTTATTATGTTTTATATTCATTTATTTTTTCAATTTCTCTTTTTTTCCCCGTTATATTATGTTTATTTATTATTTATTATGTTTTATATTCATTTATTTTTTCAATTTCTCTTTTTTTCCCGTTATATTATGTTTATTATTTATTATTTATTATGTTTTATATTCATTTATTTTTTCAATTTCTCTTTTTTCCCCCGTTATATTATGTTTATTATTTATTATGTTTTATATTCATTTATTTTTTCAATTTCTCTTTTTTTCCCCGTTATATTATGTGTATTATTTATTATTTATTATGTTTTATATTCATTTATTTTTTCAATTCCGTCAAAGCGCCGTTGGTGTGAACCTAGCATAAAGATATTTGAGCAGGTGGGAAATGTACCTTTTTCCCCTTTGGATGCAAACCCTGGTTCACCTCTGGGCCCAGGTGGACCTTCACGCCCCCTCGTACCTGAGGGACCCTCCGTGCCGTGGTCACCTGATCACACACAGGTCGATGTTTCACACTTGTAGTTACAAGCACATTGTTGGTCCTTACCGTGGCTTCCTTTCTGGCCCTTGGGACCCTGAGGGCCCTCGTGACCCATAGTGCCAGGAACACCTAGGATCAAAGGTGACCTTGAAGTTACAACCAACAGATCATACATGTGCTACATGTACTAACACTAGGTGGCGCCAAAAACCTGAGCTATAATTCAACGCTGCCTTCAAGTGTGTACAAGTCAGAACTAGATTTTTAGAAGTGTGGATTTTTCCCAGTTTTCTTGACTGCAACGCGATCCCTGCTTGTGTGAAGTGGTTGAGGAATGACACTTACCTGGAATTCCAGGATGACCAGAATCACCTGTCAGGAGTAAAACACAAACATTAGCTTGGATGAATTTCATCTTCCCCATAAAAAGTACCATTGAAAGAAAATCAGTACAATAATATTATAAACAATATTTTTAGCATTTTAAATTGTTATTTAAGAGTAAAAATGTATTATATATATATATATATATATATATATATATATATATATATATATATATATATATATATATATATATATATATATATATATATATATATATATATATATATATATATATATATATATATATATATATATATATATATATATATATATATATATATATATATATATATATATTCAATCGAAAACTAATTATACTACATTTAATATAATTATATTTATATTGTAATTAAAAAAATATTTTTACAGGTGAATTATATATTAGGATATTTTAACATATATATATATATATATATATATATATATATATATATATATATATATATATATATATATATATATATATATATACACACATATATGTATGTATGTATATGTGTGTGTGTATATATATATGTATGTATATATTTATTATATTTAAAAATATATCAAATTTATTAAAATATCCTAATATATAATTCACATGTAAAAAAAATAAAAAAAATATTATAATATAAATATAATTATATTAAATGTAATATAATAAATATATATATATATATATATATATATATATATATATATATATATATATATATATATATATATATATATATATATATTTATATATATATATATATATATATACATACATATATATGTATGTATGTATGTATGTATGTATGCACTGTATATACAGTGTGTATATATATTATACTTTAAAATACATCAAATATATTAAAATATCCTAATATATAATTCATATGTAAAAAAAATAAAAAAAATATTATAATATAAATATAATTATATTAAATGTAATATAATATATATATATATATATGTATATATATACTATATATATACATACATATATATGTATGTATGTATGTACTGTATATACAGTGTATATATATATTATATTTTAAAATACATCGAATTTATTAAAATATCCTAATATATAATTCACATGTAAAAAATATTTTAAAAATATTATAATATAAATATAATAATATTAAATGTAATATAATTTATATACATACATATATATATATATATATATATATATATATATATATATATATATATATATATATATATATATATATATATATATATATATATATATATATATATATATATATATATATTAACTGTAATATAATAAGTTTTGGAATGAATATAATAAAATGTTTAGCAAAACCTTATTTGGCTGTCATATTACTCCTGAAACACAAACAAAAAGCAGAATAACACAGCTTTTGTTTTGGAATTTGGACTTTTGTTTGACATTTGAGATACACATGTATTGCCTTTAGGTCATATTTACAGTTTGTTCTTTCAGTTCTATGGATCTATGCCACAGTTGTCTTGAGTAGAATGAGCAATAAAAAGAAAGGAGGCTCACCTTTAGGTCCAGGCAGGCCTGTGTCTCCTTGCAGAGAGGAAGTGAGAAACCCTGCACAAGACATTTGGATATGACATACAGTATGAGATACAGTATGAGATACAGTATGAGATACAGTAGGAGATACAGTATGATGTACAGTAGGAGATACAGTATGTGTGGGACAACATGCAGAAATATTACCTCGGAATGCCTGCGACTGCATTTCAGCTCTGACCATACGCTGGATGCCCATTTGAAGAGCAGCAGCATCGATGTAACCACCAGTACCGCTGGCCCAGAAGCCGTGATGGAAAGTAGAACCACTGGACCCACCGCTAACGTTGGTGCCGCTAAAGCTGGTACCGGAGGAGGTTCCCCCTGCGCTGCCACCGGCACCCAAGCTGGTGCCACTGCTGCCTGCGCCGCCACTCGAGCCGGTTCCGCTGGCACCGGCACCGCCTATAACCTCGGTTTCCCTGGTGTGGGTACTGCCGCTTATGATGATGGTGCGATCAGAGCTGGAGCCGCTTGTCAGGACGCTTGTGCTGCCACTGGAGCCGCCACTGGAGCCGGTACCTCCGGCGACGCCGCCAGCTGCACCTCCAGCTCCGGCGCTGACACCATAGCCTTGTCCACCAGCAGAGCCACCAGCTGCAGAACCACCAGCACCAGCACCAGCCCCAGCAGTGCCGCCAGCACCAGCACCAGCACCAGCAACAGCAGCGCCAGCACCAGCACCAGCAGAACCACCAGCACCAGCAGCGCCACCAGCGCCACCAGCACCACCAGCACCAGCAGAACCGCCGGCACCAGCAGCGCCACCAGCGCTACCAACACCAGCAGCAGAACCACCACCAGCAGCAACACCGCCAGCCGAGCCTCCACCGCCGCCGCCTCCGAACAGGAAGATGTCAGTTCGCTGACCGCCACCGTCCACGTAGGTGCCGCCACCGCCGGCCACCAGGTGACTGGTGCGAGCGGAGATAACGGCCGACTCGGTTTCCAGGGTAGCCACTCGATTCTTTAGCTTCCTCACGTCCTCCGCTAAGAAACAACAACATACCATTGATTGATTTTTGATTGATTGATTGATTGATTGATTGAAACTTGTATTATTAGATTGCACAGTACAGTACATATTCCGTACAATTGACCACTAAATGCCAACACCCCAATAAGTTGTTCAACTTGTTTAAGTCCACGTAAATCAATTCATGGTACCAAGTTTTGTACAATATTTTAAAAAACACCTCTTGAAAATGGCCCGACACAAGAGCAAATAGTTAGCGGCAGATCAAATAACACGGTCAGAAAGTGTTTTTAGTTGTATCTTATTCTGAGGCAGTTTTAAAGATGTTAGGTTTCCCGTGCTCTTATTTTGGCGATCTAGTCTGGGACGTCACTTCCTGTTTGTCGCGATGGTGTAAACCGCGTCGTGTGTGCTCCTGACTAAAATGTAAGTACACGGCGAATATAACACTTTTATTAACGCTAAAATGCCTACAATGTGTTAAATGTAGCCATAACTAAGTGTTTGTTTGCAACAATGTTTCTTCACGACGATATAATTCGCCAGCTCAACTTTCGCCCTTTTATTAAGACATACTTCCTGTTACACGGTAGTTACCCCGTCCTACCACTAGAGGGCGACATAGATGTTTAAACAGTGTTTATTCTCCATTCATTTCTAACGGACTGTTTTTATAAGTCCATGTACATTTAGTTGTATATTCGTTTTATAACACATTGTAGAGTATATCATATTAAATATAACATTATACATTTTTGTTGCTGTTTTTAATAAATTGTCCATAAATGACCATGCGGGCAAAGAAAGCTTCCTACTTTCTCAAGCACTCCAATTGTTTATTTTAGTTTGCAAACAACATAGTTAAATATTTTCAGAATTTGTACAAATTTGATTCCGGCTCGCGTCCCGTCCTCTTTGCTGTTTCGGTAAATAATTCTGAATTTATTATCCTAATGTACTGTACAGTATTAAAGACTATTTTAATTGAGCTGGTACAAACTACTTACAATACTTACAGGTCAATACTAAAAAAAAAGAACATCTAAGTATCAATAACAACATCAATAATAGTGAGTACAAAATATTTGTGTCACCATCACAGCCATACATGAGATGTATTTTAGTGTATTTTGTCTATTTTTTAATACATTTAAGAAATAAACTACCACGTTGATATTACTATACTATTTTTTAAAAAATTTTGCACACTGTATATATTAGCTAAAAAGTTGTTGTCACATTTTGCCCATATTTATTTGTGTGTAGTTTATTATTTTATGTATTGTATTTTATTCTGGCCCAAATGTATCTGATCGTGACTTAATGCTTTTTGTTTGGAACTTTATCTTTATTATAACACTTATATAAGACTTTTAAAGTCATTTTGATAGTAGGCTAATATAGACACTTACATCATGTGTTGCCTTCATTATAACACTTATATAAGACTTTTAAAGTCATTTTGATAGTAGGCTAATATAGACACTTACATCATGTGTTGCCTTCATTATAACACTTATATAAGACTTTTAAAGTCATTTTGATAGTAGGCTATTATAGCTAATATAGACACTTACATCATGTGTTGCCTTCATTATAACACTTGTATAAGACTTTTAAAGTCATTTTGATAGTAGGCTAATATAGCTAATATAGACACTTACATCATGTGTTGCCTTCATTATAACACGTATATAAGACTTTTAAAGTCATTTTGATAGTAGGCTATTATAGCTAATATAGACACTTACATCATGTGTTGCCTTCATTATAACACTTGTATAAGACTTTTAAAGTCATTTTGATAGTAGGCTAATATAGCTAATATAGACACTTACATCATGTGTTGCCTTCATTATAACACTTGTATAAGACTTTTAAAGTCATTTTGATAGTAGGCTAATATAGCTAATATAGACACTTACATCATGTGTTGCTTTCATTATATAAGATTTTTAAAGTCATTTTGATAGTAGGCTATTATAGCTAATATAGACACTTACATCATGTGTTGCCTTCATTATAACACTTATATAAGACTTTTAAAGTCATTTTGATAGTAGGCTAATATAGACACTTACATCATGTGTTGCCTTCATTATAACACTTATATAAGACTTTTAAAGTCATTTTGATAGTAGGCTATTATAGCTAATATAGACACTTACATCATGTGTTGCCTTCATTATAACACTTATATAAGACTTTTAAAGTCACTTTGATAGTAGGCTAATATAGCTAATATAGACACTTACATCATGTGTTGCCTTCATTATAACACTTATATAAGACTTTTAAAGTCACTTTGATAGTAGGCTAATATAGCTAATATAGACACTTACATCATGTGTTGCCTTCATTAAAACACGTATATAAGACTTTTAAAGTCATTTTGATAGTAGGCTAATATAGCTAATATAGACACTTACATCATGTGTTGTCTTCATTAAAACACCTATATAAGACTTTTAAAGTCATTTTGATAGTAGGCTAATATAGCTAATATAGACACTTACATCATGTGTTGCCTTCATTATAACACTTCTATAAGACTTTTAAAGTCATTTTGATAGTAGGCTAATATAGACACTTACATCATGTGTTGCCTTCATTATAACACTTATATAAGGCTTGTAAAGTCATTTTGATAGTAGGCTAATATAGCTAATATAGACACTTACATCATGTGTTGTCTTCATTATAACACTTATATAAGACTTTTAAAGTCATTTTGATAGTAGGCTAATATAGACACTTACATCATGTGTTGCCTTCATTATAACACTTATATAAGGCTTGTAAAGTCATTTTGATAGTAGGCTAATATAGCTAATATAGACACATCATGTGTTGTCTTCATTATAACACTTATACAAGACTTTTAAAGTCATTTTGATAGTAGGCTAATATAGCTAATATAGACACTTACATCATGTGTTGTCTTCATTATAACACTTATATAAGACTTTTAAAGTCATTTTGATAGTAGGCTAATATAGCTAATATAGACACTTACATCATGTGTTGCCTTCATTATAACACGTATATAAGACTTTTAAAGTCATTTTGATAGTAGGCTATTATAGCTAATATAGACACTTACATCATGTGTTGCCTTCATTATAACACTTGTATAAGACTTTTAAAGTCATTTTGATAGTAGGCTAATATAGCTAATATAGACACTTACGTCATGTGTTGCTTTCATTATAACACTTATATAAGACTTTTAAAGTCATTTTGATAGTAGGCTAATATAGCTAATATAGACACTTACATCATGTGTTGCTTTCATTATATAAGATTTTTAAAGTCATTTTGATAGTAGGCTAATATAGCTAATATAGACACTTACATCATGTGTTGCCTTCATTAAAACACGTATATAAGACTTTTAAAGTCATTTTGATAGTAGGCTAATATAGACACTTACATCATGTGTTGCCTTCATTATAACACTTATATAAGACTTTTAAAGTCATTTTGATAGTAGGCTATTATAGCTAATATAGACACTTACATCATGTGTTGCCTTCATTATAACACTTATATAAGACTTTTAAAGTCACTTTGATAGTAGGCTAATATAGCTAATATAGACACTTACATCATGTGTTGTCTTCATTAAAACACGTATATAAGACTTTTAAAGTCATTTTGATAGTAGGCTAATATAGCTAATATAGACACTTACATCATGTGTTGCCTTCATTATAACACTTCTATAAGACTTTTAAAGTCATTTTGATAGTAGGCTAATATAGACACTTAACATCATGTGTTGCCTTCATTATAACACTTATATAAGGCTTGTAAAGTCATTTTGATAGTAGGCTAATATAGCTAATATAGACACTTACATCATGTGTTGTCTTCATTATAACACTTATATAAGACTTTTAAAGTCATTTTGATAGTAGGCTAATATAGACACTTACATCATGTGTTGTCTTCATTATAACACTTATATAAGGCTTGTAAAGTCATTTTGATAGTAGGCTAATATAGCTAATATAGACACTTACATCATGTGTTGTCTTCATTATAACACTTATATAAGACTTTTAAAGTCATTTTGATAGTAGGCTAATATAGACACTTACATCATGTGTTGTCTTCATTATAACACGTATATAAGACTTTTAAAGTCATTTTGATAGTAGGCTAATATAGACACTTACATCATGTGTTGTCTTCATTATAACACTTATATAAGGCATTAAATTGTTTGCGGCTGCAGACAGATTTGTTTTTTTTTTTGCATTTTTGGTCCAATATGGCTCTTTCAACATTTTGGGTTGCCGACTCCTTGCCCACAGAAATAAATAGGCGTCCTCACAAATAACGAACATTAAATGAATTAGTGAAAAATGTCATTTTGTGTCCTTGCCTCAATCGTTTTACATTTTTTAAATCAAATATTGGTGACCATCTGCGTGTCACTCTAGTCACATCTCATATTCACCGTAAAAAAGGCAGTTTGCCAGGTTTTTGTGCGTGGGCCTGCTTACTACATGAGGCCCCTGGACTGAACGGTACAAGCGCAGTGTGGGAGTATGTCAAAGTGGCTCACCCAGTGCAATGAGGCCGAAAAGGAGTCCGAGCAGCAGCAAGAAGAGGAGCAGGAAGGCCAGCAGCCACTTCCACCAGGAGCAACAAGCGTCGGAGCAGCAGCACCAACCTCCGCCCCCGAAGACTCCGCCCTTTTTGCGAATCTCTAATGAGCAAGTGGTTGAAAAGTGTCATTAAAATGCGATAATACAGAATATGTACAGTACATACTTGCATGTGTGGCTTGGTCCTTCATTAAAACTCCTGACGATCCATCTGGGGAGAAGCATGCGGGTCAGACTGGAAGCCATGGAGCAGGGTTTTTCAACCACTGTGCCGCGGCATGAGATTATCTAATTTCACCTATTTAGGTTAAAAATATATTTTTTGCAAAGCAGTAATTATAGTCTGCAAATGATGTGTTGTTGTTGAGTGTCGGTGCTGTCTAGAGCTCGGCAGAGTAACCCTGTAATACTCTTCCATATCAGTAGGTGGCAGCAGGTAGCTAATTGCTTTGTAGATGTGGGAAACAGCGGGAGGCAGGGTGCAGGTAAAAAGGTGTCTGATGCTTAAACCAAAAATAAACAAAAGGTGAGTGCCCCTAAGAAAAGGCATTGAAGCTTAGGGAAGGCTATGCAGGACCAAACTAAAACTGAACTGGCTACAAAGTAAACAAAAACAGAATGCTGGACGACAGCAAAGACTTACTGCGGAGCAAAGAGGGCGTCCACAAAGTACACCCGAACATGACATGACCATCAACAATGTCCCCACAAAGAAAGATAAAAACAACTGAAATATTCTTGATTGCTAAAACAAAGTAGATGCGGGAAATATCACTCAAAGGAAACTGCTAAAGGAAAATACCGAAAAGAGAGAAAAAGCCACCAAAATAGGAGCGCAAGACAAGAAGTAAAACATTACACATAGGAAAACAGCAAAAAAGTCCAAATAAGTCAGGGTGTGATGTGACAGGTGGTGACAGTACACCTACTTTGAGACAAGAGCTATAGTGATGCATGCTTGGTTATGCTTTAAAGTCATATCCAACAATTGCGACAACGACTTTTTACTGTCAACTGAGTTTCGTTTTTTTAATGATTTCCGCTGGTGGTGTGCCTCCTCCGCATTTTTTCAACGCTCAAAAAAGGTTTAAAAACACTGCTTTGGTGGGACGTAAACGTGTAATTGCAGGGAGAAGGTATGGCTACAAAGTAAACAAAAACAGAATGCTGGACGACAGCAAAGACTTACTGTGGAGCAAAGACGGCGTCCACAAAGTACGTCGGAACATGACATGACCATCAACAATGTCCCCACAAAGACGGATAAAAACAACTGAACTATTCTGGATTACTAAAACAAAGTAGATGCGGGAAATATCGCTCAAAGGAAGACATGAAACTGCTAAAGGAAAATACCGAAAAAAAGAGAAAAAGCCACCAAAATAGGAGCGCAAGACAAGAAGTAAAACACTACACACAGGAAAACAGCAAAAAAGTCCAAATAAGTCAGGGTGTGATGTGACAGGTGGTGACAGTACACCTACTTTGAGACAAGAACTATAGTGATGCATGCTTGGTTATGCTTTAAAGTCATATCCAACAATTGCGACAACGACTTTTTACCGTCAACTGAGTTTTGTTTTTTAATGATTTCTGCTGGTGGTGTGCCTCAACGCAAAAAATGTGCCTCGGCTCTAAAAAGGTTGAGAAGCAGTGGCATGGAGGTATGCAGATGTGGTGGTGACTCACAGTAAGTGTTTCCTCCAGCGGCCTTCAGCTGAGACGCCTCACTGAAGCTGCTGATGATCTTCTCCTTCTGCAGGGAGTCACCTGACAGAGAACCTGCAACATGACACACCTTCTTCAGCCGCCACGGGGAAATGGGATGGAACCTAACTGAACACAGCCGTCGCAGCCGAGCTTATTTAGTTTGTCTCTCTTCACTACCTGTGTTTGAACGAGGGTTGTCTCCATACCAATACTTTGGTACCGGTACCAAAATGTATTTCGATACTTTTCTAAATAAAGGGCACCACAAAAAAATTCATTATTGTCTTTTTTTGAACAAACAATCAGTGTACATGAAACATATGTTTATTATTGTCATTTAGTCCTTAAATAAAATAGACAACTTGTCTTTTAGTAGTAAGTAAATAAAATAAATGGGTTATACTAGTATAGTGCTTTTCTACCTTCAAGGTACTCAAAGCGCTTAGTAAACAAACAAAGACTCCTAATTAGTCTGCTGACATATGCAGTAACATATTGTGTCATTTATACACCTATTATTTTGTACACATTATGAGGGACAAACTGTAAAAAAAAATATTATTAATCTATTTATTCATTTACTGTTAATATCGGCTTATTTTCTATTTTAACATGTTCTATCTACACTTCTGTTCAAATGTAATAATCACTTATTCTTCTCTTCTTTGATACTTGATATTGTTTACATCTGCACCCACACTTCTGTTGTTGTGATGAATAATTGAACTCACCTCCACCTGCAGTCCTGGTGAACTGCTTGCCACTGTCCTTGGCCAGAACCAGCGTCTCCGTCTCCCTCCTTCCAGACAGGTTCTCCTTGTCAGCGTTGACAAAGGTGTAGTCTCTGTACGCGTCCTCGTTCTGGGATCTAGTGGCTGCAGAGAGCGTGGAACACAAGATCAGGAATTAGAAGACCGTAGAACACAAGAGTAGGTAGAACAGAAGATCAGGAAGTAGAAGACCGTAGAACACAAGATCAGGAAATAGAAGACTGTGGAACACAAGATCAGGAAGTAGAAGAGCGTAGAATACAAGATCAGGAAGTAGAAGTGTGTAGAACACAAGATCAGGAAGTAGAAGTGTGTAGAACACAAGATCAGGAAGTAGAAGAGTGTAGAACACAAGATCAGGAAGTAGAAGTGTGTAGAACACAAGATCAGGAAGTAGAAGAGTGTAGAACACAAGATCAGGAAGTAGAAGTGTGTAGAACACAAGATCAGGAAGTAGAAGAGCGTGGAACACAAGATCAGGAAGTAGAAGAGCGTAGAACACAAGATCAGGAAGTAGAAGACCGTATAACACAAGATCAGGAAGTAGAAGTGTGTAGAACACAAGATCAGGAAGTAGAAGAGTGTAGAACACAAGATCAGGAAGTAGAAGTGTGTAGAACACAAGATCAGGAAGTAGAAGAGTGTAGAACACAAGATCAGGAAGTAGAAGAGTGTAGAACACAAGATCAGGAAGTAGAAGACCATATAACACAAGATCAGGAAGTAGAAGTGTGTAGAACACAAGATCAGGAAGTAGAAGAGTGTAGAACACAAGATCAGGAAGTAGAAGTGTGTAGAACACAAGATCAGGAAGTAGAAGAGTGTAGAACACAAGATCAGGAAGTAGAAGAGCGTGGAACACAATATCAGGAAGTAGAAGAGCGTAGAACACAAGATCAGGAAGTAGAAGACCGTATAACACAAGATCATGAAGTAGAAGTGTGTAGAACACAAGATCAGGAAGTAGAAGAGTGTAGAACACAAGATCAGGAAGTAGAAGTGTGTAGAACACAAGATCAGGAAGTAGAAGAGTGTAGAACACAAGATCAGGAAGTAGAAGTGTGTAGAACACAAGATCAGGAAGTAGAAGAGTGTAGAACACAAGATCAGGAAGTAGAAGAGTGTAGAACACAAGATCAGGAAGTAGAAGAGTGTAGAACACAAGATCAGGAAGTAGAAGAGCGTAGAATACAAGCTCAGGAAGTAGAAGAGTGTAGAACACAAGATCAGGAAGTAGAAGAGTGTAGAACACAAGATCAGGAAGTAGAAGTGTGTAGAACACAAGATCAGGAAGTAGAAGAGTGTAGAACACAAGATCAGGAAGTAGAAGAGTGTAGAACACAAGATCAGGAAGTAGAAGACCATATAACACAAGATCAGGAAGTAGAAGTGTGTAGAACACAAGATCAGGAAGTAGAAGAGTGTAGAACACAAGATCAGGAAGTAGAAGTGTGTAGAACACAAGATCAGGAAGTAGAAGAGTGTAGAACACAAGATCAGGAAGTAGAAGAGCGTGGAACACAATATCAGGAAGTAGAAGAGCGTAGAACACAAGATCAGGAAGTAGAAGACCGTATAACACAAGATCATGAAGTAGAAGTGTGTAGAACACAAGATCAGGAAGTAGAAGAGTGTAGAACACAAGATCAGGAAGTAGAAGTGTGTAGAACACAAGATCAGGAAGTAGAAGAGTGTAGAACACAAGATCAGGAAGTAGAAGTGTGTAGAACACAAGATCAGGAAGTAGAAGAGTGTAGAACACAAGATCAGGAAGTAGAAGAGTGTAGAACACAAGATCAGGAAGTAGAAGAGTGTAGAACACAAGATCAGGAAGTAGAAGAGCGTAGAATACAAGCTCAGGAAGTAGAAGAGTGTAGAACACAAGATCAGGAAGTAGAAGAGTGTAGAACACAAGATCAGGAAGTAGAAGAGTGTAGAACACAAGATCAGGAAGTAGAAGAGTGTAGAACACAAGATCAGGAAGTAGAAGAGCGTAGAACACAAGATCAGGAAGTAGAAGAGTGTAGAACACAAGATCAGGAAGTAGAAGTGTGTAGAACACAAGATCAGGAAGTAGAAGAGTGTAGAACACAAGATCAGGAAGTAGAAGAGTGTAGAACACAAGATCAGGAAGTAGAAGAGTGTAACAGTCTACAGCCAACGAGCTGAATTAGTTTTTCAATAGATTTAGCAATGCACCCCTTACTGCCCCCCCCCCCCCCCCCCCCACTACTCCTGTTCTCACACCTCCCCTGAACATCGATACACAGACTCCTTCTCTGTTACCTGCCACCGCTGTTTCTTATCCCCCCACTTCCACCCCCACTGAGAAAGCCAGTGTGTCTGACACCTGGACATGTAAGACGGCAGCTGGAGAGGGTCAATCCAGCCAAGTCAGCAGGCCCTGACCGAGTCAACCCCTGGGTCCTGAAGACTTGCGCTGCTCAGCTAACTGGGATCCTGCACTCCATCTTCAACCTGAGTCTGAAGCTAGAACGGATACCAGTGCTATGGTAAACATCCTGCATAGTGCCGGTGCCCAAGAAGCCCATCCCATCGGGCTCGAACGACTTCAGACCTGTTACCCTGACGTCCCAGGTCATGAAGGTCCTTGAGAGACTTGTGCTGGATCAGCTGAGACCCCTGGTGGCTCCTTCCCTGGATCCTCTACAGTTTGCATATGAGCCCCATGTAGGAGTGGACGATGCTGTTATCTACCTGCTGCATCATGCTCACTCTCACCTGGATGGTGGGAGGGGCACTGTGAGGATCATGTTTTTTGATTTCTCCAGTGCCTTTAACACCATTCAGCCAATTCAGATGAGTGACAAGTTGCTCGGGATGGGTGTCAGTTCATCCATTGTCTCCTGGATCACTGATTACTTGTCTGACAGATCCCAGTTTGTGCGACTGGGGAGCTCCCTGTCGGATACTGTGGTCAGTGGTGTAGGTGCTCCACAGGGGACCGTCCTGTCTCCTTTCCTGTTCACCCTGTACACCTCAGACTTCCATTATAGTTCCAGGTCCTGCCACCTGCAGAAATACTCTGACGACTCTGCTGTGGTCGGGTGTATCAGAGAGGGACAGGAATTGGAGTACAGGACACTGATCGCTGACTTTGTGGAGTGGTCTCAGGCGAACCATCTGGTCCTTAATGTGGACAAGACCAAGGAGCTGGTCATCGACTTCAGGAAGAGAGTGACCCCGGTGGAGCCCATAAAGATCCAGGGCCGGGAGGTGGCAGTAGTGGGGCAGTACAAGTACCTGGGAGTCCATTTGAACAGCAGACTGGACTGGAAGGACAACTGCAAAGCTGTTTTCAAGAAGGGCATGAGCAGACTCTTTTTCCTGAGGAAGCTTAGGTCATTCAATGTGTGTTGGAGATATTTTATCAGTCTGTTGTGGCCAGTTCACTGTACTTCGCAGTGGTTTGTTGGGGGAGCAGCACCAGCAAAATGGACTCAAACCGGATTGATAAACTGGTCCGGAAAGCCGGCCAAACTATTGGCAAGCAATTGGAGGCGTTTGTGTCAGTGAGGGACAGGAGGTCACTGGACAAACTGCTGGCCATCATGGACTACCCTGCCCATCCACTCCACCTGACAATTAAGGGACAGCGGAGTTCATACGCCAACAGGCTCCTTCAACTTCCTTCCCGCACTGTGCGATTCAAGAACTCCTTCATTCCACACTCCATCCAGCTGTATAATCACTCGCCATACAGCAATAGATGACATCTGCCTATTACCTGACACCTGACATGTTAGCTACTTCTCTTTGTTTATAATGTCTATTTTCTGCTGGATCTACTCTCTATTTTATGCTGCTGCTGTCACATATACTGTAATATTGTACATGCTCATTGGTATATATTGTATATACTGTATGTTATAGACATAATATAATATATCTGTATATATAATATACTGTACACATATTATGTATATATTTGTATATATGTTATATTTTATATCGCTAAATTTAGTGTATTTATACCTTCATTGTCCTTTCCATCCTTACACTTTCCATCATTGTAACTGAGCTACTGTGTGGAACAATTTCCCTTGTGGATCATTAAAGTTTGTCTAAGTCTAAGTCTAAAAGGACCCCATGTGCCTGAAGTCACAGATGAAAGTGACACATTGTGACACTAGAGGGGGCTAGAGCTTACATTGTGACACTAGAGGGGGCTAGAGCTTACATTGTGACACTAGAGGGAGCTAGAGCTTACATTGTGACACTAGAGGGGCTAGAGCTTACATTGTGACACTAGAGGGGCTAGAGCTTACATTGTGACACTAGAGGGGCCAGAGCTTACATTGTGACACTAGAGGGAGCTAGAGCTTACATTGTGACACTAGAGGGAGCTAGAGCTTACATTGTGACACTAGAGGGGGCTAGAGCTTACATTGTGACACTAGAGGGGGCTAGAGCTTACATTGTGACACTAGAGGGGGCTAGAGCTTACATTGTGACACTAGAGGGAGCTACAACTTACATTGTGACACTAGAGGGAGCTAGAGCTTACATTGTGACACTAGAGGGAACTAGAGCTTACATTGTGACACTAGAGGGAGCTAGAGCTTACATTGTGACACTAGAGGGGCTAGAGCTTACATTGTGACACTAGAGGGGGCTAGAGCTTACATTGTGACACTAGAGGGAGCTAGAGCTTACATTGTGACACTAGAGGGGGCTAGAGCTTACATTGTGACACTAGAGGGGGCTAGAGCTTACATTGTGACACTAGAGGGGGCTAGAGCTTACATTGTGACACTAGAGGGAGCTACAACTTACATTGTGACACTAGAGGGAGCTAGAACTTACATTGTGACACTAGCGGGGGCTAGAACTTACATTGTGAGACTAGCGGGAGCTAGAGCTTACATTGTGACACTAGAGGGGCTAGAGCTTACATTGTGACACTAGAGGGGGCTAGAGCTTACATTGTGACACTAGAGGGGGCTAGAGCTTACATTGTGACACTAGAGGGAGCTACAACTTACATTGTGACACTAGAGGGAGCTAGAACTTACATTGTGACACTAGCGGGGGCTAGAACTTACATTGTGAGACTAGAGGGAGCTAGAGCTTACATTGTGACACTAGAGGGGCTAGAGCTTACATTGTGACACTAGAGGGGGCTAGAGCTTACATTCTGACACTAGAGGGGCTAGAGCTTACATTGTGACACTAGAGGGGCTAGAGCTTACATTGTGACACTAGAGGGGGCTAGAGCTTACATTGTGACACTAGAGGGAGCTAGAGCTTACATTGTGACACTAAAGGGGCTAGAGCTTACATTGTGACACTAGAGGGGGCTAGAGCTTACATTGTGACACTAGAGGGAGCTAGAGCTTACATTGTGACACTAGAGGGGGCTAGAGCTTACATTGTGACACTAGAGGGAGCTAGAGTTACATTGTGACACTAGAGGGAGCTAGAGCTTACATTGTGACACTAGAGGGGGCTAGAGCTTACATTGTGACACTAGAGGGAGCTAGAGTTACATTGTGACACTAGAGGGAGCTAGAACTTACATTGTGACACTAGAGGGAGCTAGAACTTACATTGTGACACTAGAGGGGGCTAGAGCTTACATTGTGACACTAGAGGGAGCTACAACTTACATTGTGACACTAGAGGGAGCTAGAACTTACATTGTGACACTAGAGGGGGCTAGAGCTTACTTGAAGAGACTGCAGTCCCGACGACGCCACCACCAACACCAACACCACCACCGCTGGACATGTTTTTCTGCACTCCATAAGCTGTGTAAAAACAGGAAAAGGTGGACTCTTAGGCAACAATAGGTCATATATCAGGACATAATGATGAGGTCATGGATACTGTACGCAACAATAGATCATATATCAGGACATAATGATGAGGTCATGGACACTGTACTCTACCTGCTGCCGTGCTGGCGTTGACTGCGCCTGCGGTGAGCACAGCGCCGCCAGAAGTGGGCGCCAAATTGTTCTGAAAGCCATAAACTGCGGGAGACAAAGACATCTGTTGATTTTTTTCAAATATATGTTTTTATAATTTATTGACTCATTCATATTATTCTAAACTTTATTAATACGTCAGTAAATAAAAGTTGTATATATATATACATATATATATATATATATATATATATATATATATATATATATATATATATATATATATATATATATATATATATATATATATATATACATATATACATACATATACAAATATACATGTATACATACATAAAATTATACATATATACAATTGTATACGTTAGGTCAGGCAAAAACACAGAGGTTATATCATCCCTACAAGCCTGTTTCGCAGGTTTCCCTGTTCGAGCAGGGAAACAGGCTTGAAGGGATGATATAGCTTCTGTGTTTTTTCCTGACCTAACGTATATTCCGCTCTACCCCAGTATTGAGCACTGTATAACGGATAAACCACAGAAACCTCGACTATATATACAATTATACATATATACATACATACATACAAATACATGTATACATTAGGGCTGCAACTAACGATTAATTTGATAATAGATTAATCTGTCGATTATTACTTCGATTAATCGATTAATAATCGGATAAAAGAGACAAACTACATTTCTATCCTTTCCAGTATTTTATTGGGAAAAAAACAGCATATTGGCACAATACTTATTTTGATTATTGTTTCTCAGCTGTTTGTAAATGTTGCAGTTTATAAATAAAGGTTTATTAAAATTTAAAAAAGCCTATGCGCATGCGCATAGCTTAGATCCAACGAATCGATGACCAAATTAATCGGCAACTATTTTTATAATCGATTTTAATCGATTTAATCGATTTTAATCGATTTAATCGATTTTAATCGATTTAATCGATTAGTTGTTGCAGCCCTAGTATACATACATACATATACATATATACATGTCATGTATACATACATACATACATATACATACATACAATTCTACATATACTGTACATACATACAATTATACATATATAAATACATACCTGTATACATATATACATGTCATGTATACATACATACATACAATTATACATATACATGCATACAATTATACATACATATATACATACATACATATACACATGTATACATACATTAATACATGTATACATATATATATATATATATATATATATACATGTATACATACACGTATATATATATACATGTATACCTACATGTATACATGTATACATACATGTATACATGTCATGTATACATACATATCAATCAATCAATCAAAGTTAATTTATATAGCCCTAAATCTATGTTTGTATATATATATATATATATACATATATATATACATATATATATATATATATATATATATATATATATATATATATATATATATATATATATATATATATATATATATATATATATATATATATATATATATATATATATATATATATATATATATATATATATATATATGTATGTGTGTGTGGTAGTTTGAGGTATAAAGTGATAAAATGGTAAAAATGCTCAGTATTTGTGTAGTACTTTACTATACCTGCACGATACCCAAAGTGCTTTAATTTATACGTCACATTCACCCAAGCAGTGTGATATAAAAACATCAATCATTTTAAAATATGATTGAAAAATGGTATAAATAATACAAACTGAAAGTGACAAAAGCCTACAGTGTAATAATAAGGATGAAGACTGTGTGGTTACCTCACCTGACAGTGAAGGTGAGGTGAGGCCAGAAGGTGACATTCCTGCCGACATGTTGTTGGCGTTGGCCTGGTGGGACGTGTAACTGCTGCCGCCCGCCGCCACCGCCGCAGAGGCGGGCAGCGTGGAGGTGGGCCAGGGGAAGGACGGGACATCCAGCGTGGTGGAACCGTACTGGGCCGACCTCACCGCCGAGTCGTGGATCCCTGACTTCTGACTAATACTGTACTGACTGGACCTCACGCCGGTATCATACTGGCCAGACCTCAGGCTACCATCATAATGGCTGGACCTCACACCAGTATCGTACTGGCCTGATCTCAAACTGCCATCATACTGGGCTGATCTATGACCAGTATCGTACTGGCCCGACCTCAGGCTACCGTCGTACTGGGCGGATCTCACGCCGAGAGTCATGGATTTGACACCGGCGTCCTGCCTGACACGATCTTCATACTGTCCTGACCACAGACCGGTATCGTACGACATCGATCTCACGCCGCCGTCGTACTGTCCCGCCTTGCCAGCCGTGCCGTACGCCATTGATCTGACCCCAGTATCATACTGGGCCGACTTGATGCTGCCTTCGTACGCGCTGCTTTTCCCCATCGTGTCAAAGTGGTCGGTCTCGAACATGTCGGCCCTGCCCACCGTCTGGAAGACGTTTGGTCGGACCCCTGAAGGGAAGGTTAAAACTGGGAGACAGAGAGAAGACGCAGTTAATATATTGACCACCAGAGGGCGAGCAAGGGAGGAGTGTACAGTGTGCAGCAGCATACTGGGAAAGTTATTCTGGGTATAAACCTGGTGTGTCATGTTTGATACTTGGATCTGTGAAATGTTGTGATACATTCCCTGGAAGCATTTGTCTTTATTTATTTTATTTTTAATCGATTATGGTTTTTTAAATGAATGAAAATATGTGAATGCAAATTAAAACAAAATAATAATTAAAAAAACATTAAAAATTATAATATACATTGTGTAATATTTATCTATGATTATTATGTTATACATCAATAATATATAATAAAATAATATATTATAAACAATTAATTAAATTATTATTTAATACAATTATTTTTCATATTCAATATATTTATTTAATTGCCTATATAATATATTTTTTACATACTTAAGACCATTATGTAATTATTTATTTTGTATATTTTTAAATAAACGATTTTTTTTAATCATAAAAAAATTATAATATACATTGTATAATATTTATCTATGATTATTATGTTATGTATCAATAATATATAATAAAATAATATACTATAAAAATTCATTAAATGTGAAAATATATATATATATTTTTATTCTTTAATACAATTATTTTTCATATTCAACATATTTATTTAATTGCTTATTTAATATATTTTTACATACTTAAGGCCATTATGTATTTATTTATTTTGTATATTTTTAAATACACGATTTTTTTTAAATCATAAAAAAAATTATAATATACATTGTATAATATTTATCTATGATTATTATTTTATATATCAATAATATATAATACAATAAAATATTATAAACAGTTAATTAAATGTGAAAATATATTTATTTTTTTATTATTTAATACAATTATTTTTCATATTCAACATATTTATTTAATTGCTTATTCAATATATTTTTACATACTTAAGGCCATTATGTATTCATTTATTTTGTATATTTTTGAATAAACGATTTTTTTTTAAATAATAAAAAATATATAATATACATTGTAGAATATTTATCTATGATTATTATGTTATATATATATATCAATAATATACAATAAAATAATATATTATAAACAATTAATTAAATGTGAAAATATATTAATTTTTTTCTTTAATATAATTATTTTTCATATCCAATATATTTATTGAATTGCCTATGTAATATATTTTTTACATACTTGGGATTTTTCTGATGACAGTTTGAAGGAACGGCGTCTTTGTACTTTGCAATGAGTTCTTTCTTGAATTCAATAGCACTTCTCACCTTCTTTATCAAAGTGCTAGCACTCATAACATTTTTTTTTTGACTCCACGGTGGAGTCTTTAGCAGTCCTACTCAATAAAATAAGCACCGCACACTAACTCTTTGGATTCTTTGTTTAGGCACAGTTGGTTGTGCGCATTGTTTAGCCATACAATAACAGAGAAAAATTTAAGTGTATATGTGTGTATATACTGTATATATATATATATATATATATATATATATATATATATATATATATATATATATATATATATATATATATATATATATATATAAAAAAACATTTTTGTAGTACGAGGAATTCTCGGTGTTTAAGTGTCTGCATTTAAATACTTGTTATGTTTTTTACTCCCCAACTGTTTAGATATTTATGTTAGGGAGCATGAATCCTCAGCGGACTCTTTTATTTAACTAAAGAGAAGTCTTGGCATGTGTGGAACATCTGTCTCTCGCTCTCAATGGATTGGCTGTCAGGAGAGCACACATGGAGTGAGTGTGACTAACATGCAGTAATAGTAAACCCAGAGTGGGACGCAGACAAAGTGTCTGTGCATGTGTGTGTGGGTCTGTGTGTGTGTGTGTGTGTGTGTGTGTGTGTGAGGGGGGGTTAAATACCCGACTGAGAGGCCTTAGAGGTCACGGAGATGGTCTGGGTTTCCACGCTGGCCTTCTTGGGGCCAGCCATTAAGGCGGAGGTGCTGGAGGCGCGCGGGGGGCTGGAGCTGCTGGAGCGGACCTTCAATAGCTTCTTAACGTCGTCTAGCTCCGCCCCTGCAAGCGCGTACATTTGTACCGTTAGTAATAGGAGCGCACCTCATCTGCATTATAACAACACTGAGGAAACGAGAGAGCCAACAACTACAATAATACTGTCTTAATAATTAGGGCTGCAAAGGGGTGGAAAGTTTCCGGTAAATTTCCGGAAACTTACCACTGGAAGTCAAGCTCGGGAAGTTTGGAATTTTCGACAATTTTTTTGATTATTCAAAGTTGGTTACCGTCCATCTTATTCTGTAGAATAAGATGAGAAGCTTGTAAAACTGGGAATTATCTGTGCATGTGATTGAGGAATGCACAGTGCAGGGTTGAAATTCAACTGAATTTGCATGAAATCAGGTTGTTTTAGCTAATAATCATGCTGCAAGATCTAGCATGTTGCATTCAATGTTTATTCCCATTCATTTCTCATTAATTCCTGTTAATTCCCATGGAAAGTTTCCAACTCTGTACCGAGGATGTCGTTGTGGCTTGTACAGCCCTTTGAGACACTTGTGATTTAGGGCTATATAAATAAACATTGATTGATTGATTGAACTTTGAATATTCCCGGAATTTTGCAACCCTACTAATAATAGGAGCGCACCTCATCTGCATTATAACAACACTGAGGAAACAAGAGAGCCAACAACTACAATACTACTGTCCTAATAATTACGGTTGCAAAGGGGTGGAAAGTTTCCGGTAAATTTATGGAAACTTTCCGGAAATTTACCACGGGAAGTCAAGCTCGGGAAGTTTGAAAATTTTGAAAATGTTTTTGATTATTCAAAGTTGGACACCGTCTCAACTTATTCTGTAGAATAAGATGAGAAGCTTGTAAAACTGGGAATTATCTGTGCATGTGATGGAGGAATGCACAGTGCAGGGTTGAAATTCAACTGAATTTGCATTAAATCAGGTTGTTTTAGCTAATAATCATGCTGCAAGATCTAGCATGTCGCATTCAATGTTTATGCCCATTAATTTTCCATTAATTCCCGTTAATTCCCATGGAAAGTTTCCAACTTTGAATATTCCCGGAATTTTGCAACCCTGCTAATAATAGGAGCGCACCTCATCTGCATTACAACAACACTGAGGAAACAAGAGAGCCAACAACTACAATACTACTGTCCTAATAATTAGTGTTGCAAAGGGGTGGAAAGTTTCCGGGAAATTTCCGGAAACTTACCACTGGAAGTCAAGCTCGGGAAGTTTGGAATTTTTGACAACTGTTTTGATTATTCAAAGTTGGACAACCGTCCATCTTATTCTGTAGAATAAGGTGAGAAGTTTGTAAAACTGGGAATTATCTGTGCATGTGATTGAGGAATGCACAGTGCAGGGTTGAAATTCTACTGAATTTGCATGAAATCAGGTTGTTTTAGCTAATAATCATGCTGCAAGATCTAGCATGTTGCATTCAATGTTTATTCCCATTCATTTCTCATTAATTCCTGTTAATTCCCATGGAAAGTTTCCAACTTTGAATATTCCCGGAATTTTGCAACCCTGCTAATAATAGGAGCGCACCTCATCTGCATTATAACCACACTGAGGAAACAAGAGAGCCAACAACTACAATACTACTGTCCTAATAATTAGGGTTGCAAAGGGCTGGAAAGTTTCCGGTAAATTTATGGAAACTTTCCGGAAATTTACCACGGGAAGACAAGCGCGGGAAGTTTGGAAATTTTGACAATTTTTTTGATGAATCAAAGTTGGTTACCGTCCATCTTATTCTGTAGAATAAGACGAGAAGCTTGTAAAACTGGGAATTATCTGTGCATGTGATTGAGGAATGCACAGTGCAGGGTTGAAATTCTACTGAATTTGCATTAAATCGGGGTTTCTTAGCTAATAATCATGCTGCAAGATCTAGCATGTTGCATTCAATGTTTATTCCCATTCATTTCTCATTAATTCTTGCTAATTCCCATATATTCCCGTTAATTCCCATGGAAAGTTTCCAACTTTGAATATTCCCGGACTTTTGCAACCCTACTAATAATAGGAACGCACCTCATCTGCATTATAACAACACTGAGGAAACAAGAGAGCCAACAACTACAATAGTACTGTCCTAATAATTAGAGTTGCGAAGGGGTGGAAAGTTTCCGGTAAATTTTCAGAAAACTTTCCAGAAATTTACCACGGGAAATTAAGCTCGGTAAATTTGGCCATTTTTTGATTATTCAAAGTTGGACACCGTCCATCTTATTCTGTAGAATAAGATGAGAAGCTTGTAAAACTGGGAATTATCTGCGCATGTGATTGAGGAATGCACAGTGCAGGGTTGAAATTCTACTGAATTTGCATGAAATCAGGTTGTTTTAGCTAATAATCATGCTGCAAGATCTAGCATGTTGCATTCAATGTTTATTCCCATTCATTTCTCATTAATTCCTGTTAATTCCCATGGAAAGTTTCCAACTCTGTACCGAGGATGTCGTTGTGGCTTGTACAGCCCTTTGAGACACTTGTGATTTAGGGCTATATAAATAAACATTGATTGATTGATTGAACTTTGAATATTCCCGGAATTTTGCAACCCTACTAATAATAGGAGCGCACCTCATCTGCATTATAACAACACTGAGGAAACAAGAGAGCCAACAACTACAATACTACTGTCCTAATAATTAGGGATGCAAAGGGGTGGAAAGTTTCCGGTAAATTTATGGAAACTTTCCGGAAATTTACCACGGGAAGTCAAGCTCGGGAAGTTTGAAAATTTAGAAAAAAATGTTGATTATTCAAAGTTGGACACCGTCTCATCTTATTCTGTAGAATAAGATGAGAAGCTTGTAAAACTGGGAATTATCTGTGCATGTGATGGAGGAATGCACAGTGCAGGGTTGAAATTCAACTGAATTTGCATTAAATCAGGTTGTTTTAGCTAATAATCATGCTGCAAGATCTAGCATGTCGCATTCAATGTTTATGCCCATTAATTTTCCATTAATTCCCGTTAATTCCCATGGAAAGTTTCCAACTTTGAATATTCCCGGAATTTTGCAACCCTGCTAATAATAGGAGCGCACCTCATCTGCATTACAACAACACTGAGGAAACAAGAGAGCCAACAACTACAATACTACTGTCCTAATAATTAGTGTTGCAAAGGGGTGGAAAGTTTCCGGGAAATTTCCAGAAACTTACCACTGGAAGTCAAGCTCGGGAAGTTTGGAATTTTTGACAACTGTTTTGATTATTCAAAGTTGGACAACCGTCCATCTTATTCTGTAGAATAAGGTGAGAAGTTTGTAAAACTGGGAATTATCTGTGCATGTGATTGAGGAATGCACAGTGCAGGGTTGAAATTCTACTGAATTTGCATGAAATCAGGTTGTTTTAGCTAATAATCATGCTGCAAGATCTAGCATGTTGCATTCAATGTTTATTCCCATTCATTTCTCATTAATTCCTGTTAATTCCCATGGAAAGTTTCCAACTTTGAATATTCCCGGAATTTTGCAACCCTGCTAATAATAGGAGCGCACCTCATCTGCATTATAACCACACTGAGGAAACAAGAGAGCCAAGAACTACAATACTACTGTCCTAATAATTAGGGTTGCAAAGGGGTGGAAAGTTTCCGGTAAATTTATGGAAAATTTCCGGAAATTTACCACGGGAAGACAAGCTCGGGAAGTTTGGAAATTTTGACAATTTTTTTGATTATTCAAAGTTGGTTACCGTCCATCTTATTCTGTAGAATAAGACGAGAAGCTTGTAAAACTGGGAATTATCTGTGCATGTGATTGAGGAATGCACAGTGAAGGGTTGAAATTCTACTGAATTTGCATTAAATCGGGTTGTCTTAGCTAATAATCATGCTGCAAGATCTAGCATGTTGCATTCAATGTTTATTCCCATTCATTTCTCATTAATTCTTGTTAATTCCCATATATTCCCGTTAATTCCCATGGAAAGTTTCCAACTTTGAATATTCCCGGACTTTTGCAACCCTACTAATAATAGGAACGCACCTCATCTGCATTATAACAACACTGAGGAAACAAGAGAGCCGAAAACTACAATAGTACTGTCCTAATAATTAGAGTTGCGAAGGGGTGGAAAGTTTCCGGTAAATTTTCAGAAAACTTTCCAGAAATTTACCACGGGAAATTAAGCTCGGTAAATTTGGCCATTTTTTGATTATTCAAAGTTGGACACCGTCCATCTTATTCTGTAGAATAAGATGACAAGCTTGTAAAACTGGGAATTATCTGCGCATGTGATTGAGGAATGCACAGTGCAGGGTTGAAATTCAGCTGAATTTGCATGAAATCAGGTTGTTTTAGCTAATAATCATGCTGCAAGATCTAGCATGTTGCATTCAATGTTTATTCCCATTAATTTCTCATTAATTCCCGTTAATTCCCAGATATTCCCGTTAATTCCCATGGAAAGTTTCCAACTTTGAATATTCCCGGAATTTTGCAACCCTACTAATAATAGGAGCGCACCTCATCTGCATTACAACAACACTGAGGAAACAAGAGAGCCAACAACTACAATACTACTGTCCTAATAATTAGAGTTGTGAAGGGGTGGAAAGTTTCCGGTAAATTTTCAGAAAACTTTCCAGAAATTTACCACGGGAAATTAAGCTCGGTAAATTTGGCCATTTTTTGATTATTCAAAGTTGGACACCGTCCATCTTATTCTGCAGAATAAGATGAGAAGCTTGTAAAACTGGGAATTATCTGTGCATGTGATTGAGGAATGCACAGTGCAGGGTTGAAATTCTACTGAATTTGCATTAAATCAGGTTGTTTTAGCTAATAATCATGCTGCAAGATCTAGCATGTAGCATTCAATGTTTATTCCCATTAATTTTTCATTAATTCCCGTTAATTCCCATTGAAAGTTTCCAACTTTGAATATTTCTGGAATTTTGCAACCCTACTAATAATACATGTATTATTTATTTCATGAATAAGGTGGGAATTAAGGTGCCTTAGCCTAACAAATCCCCAAAACATGAAAGTATTATTTTTTTTTAAATTATTAAAATACAATTAAATTAAAATTAAATGTATCTAATAACATGTCCCAAAACATAATTTTGTGCAAAATAAAAGAAAAAAAATTATAAAATTGTAAAGAAATATACAAATAATATAGAAAATAAACTATAAGTAAAATTATGGATAAAATTACAAAATATGTTCACAAATTATAATGAATTGTAACTCACAAATATTGTATTAGGAAGACCTACTAGCACTATATTTGAATCAACCAACGGTTATCAATCAAAGTTGACTTGTATGGCCCTTAATCACAAATGTCTCAAAGGGCTGCACAAGCCACTCCTATAATTTATTCCCACGTCACAACACAAAAAGGAGTAGGAAGCAGCGAGTACAAACCCCAAAAGCAGTGAAGTTGTCACGTTGTGTAAATGGTAAATAAAAAGAGAATACAATGATTTGCAAATCCTTTTCTTTTTGTTCCTGAGCCCATGTGGTGATATCCTTTACACACTGATGTCACTTTTTTGATGCAGTACCGCCTGAGGGATCCAAGGTGTGTAATATCATGGCTTACGTGCAGTGATTTCTCCAGATTCTCTGAACCTTTTGATGATATTACGGAGCGTAGATGGTGAAATCCCTAAATTCCTTGTTGAGAAATGTCGTTCTTCAACAATTTGCTCAGGCATTTGTTGACAAAGTGGCGACCCTCGCCCCCGTCCTTGTTTGTGAACGACCGAGCATTTCATGGAAGCTGCTTTTTAATACCCAATCATGGCACCCACCTGTCCCCAATTAGCCTGCTCACCTGTGGGATGTTCCAAATAAGTCTTTGACGAGCATTCCTCTCTCACTCTTTTTTGCCACTCGTGCCAGCTTTTTCGAAACACGTCGCAGGCATCAAATTCCAAATGAGCTAATATTTGCAAAAAAATAGCAAATTTTTCCAGTGTGAACATGAAATATCTTGTCTTTGCAGTCTATTCAATTGAATATAAGTTGAAAAGGATTTGTTGTATTCTCTTTTTATTTACCATTTACACAACGTGACAACTTTGGGGGTTTGTTGTACTATGCATGCGTTCTCTTATAAACTGATGCAATTTCCTTTAAAGTGTGGTGAATATGCGGCGTGACACAAAAAGTGTTGTTGTTCTCCAGTCTTAAACGACAGTCTCGCCCGGTTTGGTAGCATGCGAGGTGAAAAGAACAGAGTCCTCCTCCCCGACAAATAAAAAGCAGCTGGGTAATGTGAGCCTCTGGTGTGCCATGCGGGGTGAAGTCTGCTGGAAGCACACCCCGTGCCTCTTCCTGCTAAGAATAGGCAGAAAGGTGGGGTTTTTTTTTTTTTTCATGCACGCTAAAAGGACCTTCAGCCTTTTGCTGTGTAACATGGATAACATTTCAAAACAAGCCAGCTGTGCCAACACTTATTAGGAGGAAAATCAGTGCAGTAATCCCCTCTTCTAACAGCAGGGGGCGTGGCCATGCCCCGATGCAAGCAGCAGTGAGTCACTGGTGCCACCGCTGCAGCCACAAATGTGCACAATGTGATTATATATCTCTAAACAACAGGTCGGCCATGTGGTAGTCATTTTATCACATGGAGGCATTTCCTCTGTGGGACGGCGTGGAAAAATGACAGCGACGCAACCCCCCAACCCCCCCACGCCCCCCGACCCTTCCGCCAAATAAAGATGCTTTGTCGCTCTGCGATAAGTTGCGTAACGAGGGAGAAAGACGCGGACTCACATCTGCCGGCCGTGGGTGAGGCGCTCTGCAGTCTGGCCCGGATCTCGCTCTCTGAGCAGAACAAGGGACAAAAAGAAAAAAAATGACGGTTTTTTGGGGGGGATTAGAAAAGCTTTGTGACGTGCAGGTGTGGAGTTAGTCGGTACCTCTGCTGGCACTTCTTCCTCGGCTGGACCCGGAGCCTGAAAGTCCAAACACATGTTGGCAAAAGTCAGGAATGACATTGTGGACGGGATGCTTTGGAAGACATGCTAGCAGACATCAACAACACCCAGTGAAGTTGTCAGGTTGTGTAAATGGCAAATAAAAAGAGAACACAACAAATCCTTTTCAACTTATATTCAATTGAATGGACTGCAAAGACAAGATATTTCATGTTCACACGGAGAAACGTTGTTATTTTGGAATTTGGTGTTCAAGAAAGCTGGCACAAGTGGCAAAAAAGAGTGAGAAAGTCGAGGAATGCTCGTCAAAGACTTGTTTAGAACATCCCACAGGTGAGCAGGCTAATTGGGAACAGGTGGGTGCCATGATTGGGTATAAAAGCAGCTTCTGTGAAATGCTCAGTCGTTCACAAACAAGGACGGGGGCGAGGGTCACCACTTTATCGACAAATGCCTGAGCAAATTGTTGAAGAACAACATTTCTCAACAAGGAATTTAGGGATTTCACCATCTACGCTCCGTGATATCATCAAAAGGTTCAGAAAATCTGGAGAAAGGCCAAAAACCAATGACCTTGGATCCCTCAGGCAGTACTGCATCAAAAAGCCACATCAGTGTGTAAAGGATATCACCACATGGGCTCAGGAACACTTCAGAAACCCACTGTCAGTGACTACAGTCGGTCGCTACATCTGTAAGTGCAAGTTAAAACTCTACTATGCAAAGCCACAGCCATTTATCAACAACACCCAGAAACGCCGCCGGCTTCGCTGGGCCCCGAGCTCATCTAAGATGGACTGATGCAAAGTGGAAAAGTGTTCTGTGGTCTGACGAGTCCACGTTTCAAGTTGTTTTTTGGAAACTGTGGACGTAAAGAGGAAAAGAACCATCCGGACTGTTCTAGGGTGAAAGTGTAAAAGGCAGCATGTGTGACGGTATGGGGGGTGTATTAGTGGCCAAGACATGGGTAACTTACACATCTGTGAAGGCACCATTAATGCTGAAAGGTACATACAGCTTTTGGAGCATCCAAGCAATGTTATCATGGACGCCCCTGCTTATTTCAGCAAAACGATGCCAAGCCAGGTGTTACAACAGCGTAGTAAAAGAGTGTGGGTACTAGACTGGCCTGCCTGTAGTCCAGACATTGAAAATGTGTGAAGGCTAAAATATGAGAAGGGAGACTGTTGAACAACGTAAGCTGTACATCAAGCAAGAATGGGAAATAATTCCATTTCAAAAATGTGTCTCCTCAGTTCCCAAACCTTTACTGAGTGTTGTTAAAAGGAAAGGCCATGTAACACACTGGTAAAAATGCCTTTTTTGCCATGTGTTGCTGCCATTCAATCCTAAGTTCATGATTATTTGCAAATGTGAACATGAAATATCTTGTCTTTGCAGTCTCTTCAATTGAATATAAGTTGAAAAGGATTTGTTGTATTCTCTTTTTATTTACCATTTACACAACTTCACCGCTTTTGGGTTTGGTAAATGTAAGGTAAACGCTAGGTTTGGAGGTCTCATTGTTGTTTTAATGTCTTGTGCCTGCTGGGAGATCATTAGTATTGTTTTTATCAAACATATCTATATTTTTTTTAACAATACTGACTCTTCTAGTGTCTGCTAAGAACAATTCAGACTGTATGAAAGTATAAAAAAGCACTCACAGTAGATTCCATAGTCTTTGCGTGTAAAGTCTGGGGAGGAATTAGCACTGGAACTCCCTGGAAGAGACACAATGGCGCACACAAAGTGTAAACACTGACCTTGTGAGCCAAGAACTTCCTCCAGCTCACCGTCGTAACCTCCCGACCGGCCGCTCGCTGCGTGCTTCCTCTCCGAGGCGGAGGAGGTGACGGCGGCGGCGGAGGCGGCCTGCCCTCTCTTGGCGCCGCCTGACGAGCTGACCTTTGACACCGAGCTCACCAGGTAGCTTCCTCCGCCGCCGCTGCCGTAGCCATCGCCGTCCAGGTAGGCGCCGGCGCCGTTGTCGCTCCTGGCGGCGCCGTCTCCTCCCAGGTAGACCCCCGAGGAGGAGCTGTAGCCGCCGCTGCTCACGCCCACCGACGCTGCGGGGAGCACATGTATGTCATGTGTCAGTTGTTTTCCCATGGGATGCGCCGTGGAGGTGTCGGTTTCTTTGATCTATTGGACTGCCACGGGAAGGACCCGACATCTACAAGCAGAAAGGAGGCGAACCTGACACCGCCCCAAGCACCTTTTTGTTTGAACCGGTGCAGTAGCTGTTTATGACCCCCTCCCCTTAGAAGCAGTTGCAGCTATGTAATCAGGGCGTGCCCAAATAAATGAGGAGGCGTGGAGCTTGTTCCTCAGAGCGGTGGGGTGACACTTTAGGCGGTACTGCATCAAAAACTGTCATCAGTGTGTAAAGGATGTCACCACACGGGCTCAGGAACATTTCAGAAAACCACTGTCAGTAACTACAGTTGGTCGCTACATCTTTAAGTGCAAGTTAAAACTCTACTATGCAAAGCCAAAGCCATTTATCAACAACACCCAGGTCCAGGCGCTCTCCTCATGAGCTGAATTGAATCCTGTCTCTGTTTGATTCCTTTCTCTTGTCTTTGTTTAATAGATTGTTTGGCGCTTGAACCTGACATCATGTTTCGGGACAACATAAACGTACAACACAACAGAACCAAACATTGATTAAACGTCGTCAAAAAGCATGTTGTTTCAACGTTGTATTTGTGTTGTAGAAAATGACCAAAATTCAATGTCAAATCAACGTCACAACCGGATTCACTTATGATTGTTTATCAAAATATAACTATAGACCTCAACATTGTGTACGTGCTGAAAGATTCATTTATGATTGTTGTCTTTGGTAAGAACTTAACTATTAACTATTAACTAAAGCTGTCTTTGATCTTATCAAGCAAAAGGCCTACATCTTGTAAAACTTCCACTGCGTGTGATGGGATGCGCCGTGGAGGTGTCGGTTTCTTTGATCTATTGGACTGCCACGGGAAGGACCCGAAATCTACAAGCAGAGAGGAGGCAAACCTGACACCGCTCCAAGCACCTTTTTTGTTTGAACCGTTTATGACCCGGTGCAGTAGCTGTTTATGACCCCCTCCCCTTAGAAGCAGTTGCAGCTATGTAATCAGGGCGTGCCCAAATAAATGAGGAGGCGTGGAGCTTGTTCCTCAGAGCGGTGGGGTGACACTTTAGGCGGTACTGCATCAAAAACTGTCATCAGTGTGTAAAGGATGTCACCACACGGGCTCAGGAACATTTCAGAAAACCACTGTCAGTAACTACAGTTGGTCGCTACATCTGTAAGTGCAAGTTAAAACTCTACTATGCAAAGCCAAAGCCATTTATCAACAACACCCAGGTCCAGGCGCTCTCCTCATGAGCTGAATTGAATCCTGTCTGTGTTTGATTCCTTTCTCTTGTCTTTGTTTAATAGATTGTTTGGCGCTTGAACCTGACATCATGTTTCGGGACAACATAAACGTACAACACAACAGAACCAAACATTGATTAAACGTCGTCAAAAAGCATGTTGTTTCAACGTTGTATTTGTGTTGTAGAAAATGACCAAAATTCAATGTCAAATCAACGTCACAACCGGATTCACTTATGATTGTTTATCAAAATATAACTATAGACATCAACATTGTGTACGTGCTGAAAGATTCATTTCTGATTGTTGTCTTTGGTAAGAACTTAACTATTAACTATTAACTAAAGCTGTCTTTGATCTTATCAAGCAAAAGGCCTACATCTTGTAAAACTTCCACTGCGTGTGATGGGATGCGCCGTGGAGGTGTCGGTTTCTTTGATCCATTGGACTGCCACGGGAAGGACCCGAAATCTACAAGCAGAGAGGAGGCAAACCTGACACCGCTCCAAGCACCTTTTTTGTTTGAACCGTTTATGACCCGGTGAAGTAGCTGTTTATGACCCCCTCCCCTTAGAAGCAGTTGCAGCTATGTAATCAGGGCGTGCCCAAATAAATGAGGAGGCGTGGAGCTTGTTCCTCAGAGCGGTGGGGTGACACTTTAGGCGGTACTGCATCAAAAACTGTCATCAGTGTGTAAAGGATGTCACCACACGGGCTCAGGAACATTTCAGAAAACCACTGTCAGTAACTACAGTTGGTCGCTACATCTGTAAGTGCAAGTTAAAACTCTACTATGCAAAGCCAAAGCCATTTATCAACAACACCCAGGTCCAGGCGCTCTCCTCATGAGCTGAATTGAATCATGTCTCTGTTTGATTCCTTTCTCTTGTCTTTGTTTAATAGATTGTTTGGCGCTTGAACCTGACATCATGTTTCGGGACAACATAAACGTACAACACAACAGAACCAAACATTGATTAAACGTAGTCAAAAAGTATGTTGTTTCAACGTTGTATTTGTGTTGTAGAAAATGACCAAAATTCAATGTCAAATCAACGTCACAACCGGATTCACTTATGATTGTTTATCAAAATATAACTATAGACATCAACATTGTGTACATGCTGAAAGATTCATTTATGATTGTTGTCTTTGGTAAGAACTTAACTATTAACTATTAACTAAAGCTGTCTTTGATCTTATCAAGCAAAAGGCCTACATGTTGTAAAACTTCCACTGCGTGTGATGGGATGCGCCGTGGAGGTGTCGGTTTCTTTGATCTATTGGACTGCCACGGGAAGGACCCGAAATCTACAAGCAGAGAGGAGGCAAACCTGACACCGCTCCAAGCACCTTTTTTGTTTGAACCGTTTATGACCCGGTGCAGTAGCTGTTTATGACCCCCTCCCCTTAGAAGCAGTTGCAGCTATGTAATCAGGGCGTGCCCAAATAAATGAGGATGCGTGGAGCTTGTTCCTCAGAGCGGTGGGGTGACACTTTAGGCGGTACTGCATCAAAAACTGTCATCAGTGTGTAAAGGATGTCACCACACGGGCTCAGGAACATTTCAGAAAACCACTGTCAGTAACTACAGTTGGTCGCTACATCTTTAAGTGCAAGTTAAAACTCTACTATGCAAAGCCAAAGCCATGTATCAACAACACCCAGGTCCAGGCGCTCTCCTCATGAGCTGAATTGAATCCTGTCTCTGTTTGATTCCTTTCTCTTGTCTTTGTTTAATAGATTGTTTGGCGCTTGAACCTGACATCATGTTTCGGGACAACATAAACGTACAACACAACAGAACCAAACATTGATTAAACGTCGTCAAAAAGCATGTTGTTTCAACGTTGTATTTGTGTTGTAGAAAATGACCAAAATTCAATGTCAAATCAACGTCACAATCGGATTCACTTATGATTGTTTATCAAAATATAACTATAGACATCAACATTGTGTACGTGCTGAAAGATTCATTTATGATTGTTGTCTTTGGTAAGAACTTAACTATTAACTATTAACTAAAGCTGTCTTTGATCTTATCAAGCAAAAGGCCTACATCTTGTAAAACTTCCACTGCGTGTGATGAGATGCGCCGTGGAGGTGTCGGTTTCTTTGATCTATTGGACTGCCACGGGAAGGACCCGAAATCTACAAGCAGAGAGGAGGCAAACCTGACACCGCTCCAAGCACCTTTTTTGTTAGAACCGTTTATGACACGGTGCAGTAGCTGTTTATGACCCCCTCCCCTTAGAAGCAGTTGCAGCTATGTAATCAGGGCGTGCCCAAATAAATGAGGAGGCGTGGAGCTTGTTCCTCAGAGCGGTGGGGTGACACTTTAGGCGGTACTGCATCAAAAACTGTCATCGGTGTGTAAAGGATGTCACCACACGGGCTCAGGAACATTTCAGAAAACCACTGTCAGTAACTACAGTTGGTCGCTGCATCTGTAAGTGCAAGATAAAACTCTACTATGCAAAGCCAAATCCATTTATCAACAACACCCAGGTCCACGCGCTCTCCTCATGAGCAGAATTGAATCCTGTCTCTGTTTGATTCCTTGCTTCTTGTCTTTGTTTAATAGATAGTTTGGCGTTTGAACCTGACATCATGTTTTGGGACAACATAAACGTACAACACAACAGAACCAAACATTGATTAAACGTAGTCAAAAAGCATGTTGTTTCAACGTTGTATTTGTGTTGTAGAAAATGACCAAAATTCAATGTCAAATCAACGTCACAACCGGATTCATTTATGATTGTTTATCAAAATATAACTATAGATGTCAACATTGTGTACGTGCTGAAAGATTCATTTATGATTGTTGTCTTTGGTAAGAACTTAACTATTAACTATTAACTAAAGCTGTCTTTGATCTTATCAAGCAAAAAGCCTACATCTTGTAAAACTTCCACTGCGTGCGATGGGATGCGCCGTGGAGGTGTCGGTTTCTTTGATCTATTGGACTGCCACAGGAAGGACCCGAAATCTACAAGCAGAGAAGAGGCAAACCTGACACCGCTCCAAGCACCTTTTTGTTTGAACCGTTTATGACCCAGTGCAGTAGCTGTTTATGACCCCCTCCCCTTAGAAGCAGTAACTATAGATGTCAACATTGTGTATGTGCTGAAATATTAATTTATGATTGTTTATCAAAATGTAACTATAGATGTCAACATTGTGTATGTGCTGAAAGATTTATTTATGATTGTTTGTCAAAATATAACTCTATATATATGAAGTATTGTGTATGTGCTGAAATATTCATTTATGATTGTCGTCTTTGGTAAGAACTTAACTATTTTATGTTTCGCTCACATTTGAATGATTTCCCTTGGACCGGAGTGTGAGCTGCATGCTTTTCTCATCATTCTTTCCTAAAAATGTTGCACTCGTCCGCCCTTTTTGATTGCCTCCTCTCGGGGGAACTCTGAAGGAACTTTGATCGGAAAACAACACAAGCGTAAGGGCAATTTTTTCTTCGAGAGAGGCTAAACGGTGGGTCGTAGCCATTGAGAACAGAGCTAGCTTGACCACCACGCATAGTCAATGAACCGGACGTGACGTCAGTAAAATCCAAGCAATTCCTAGCATGCTAGCATCACTATGGTTACCAACTATCTGAAAAATAAATAATAAAACACCTTGTCCAAGACCGATTGCCTTCACTTCTATTAGTGTGGTGATTTTTTTTTTTCAGTTTTTTAATTGTATGAAACAATTTTAATGCTATTTGACCCAAACCGGAGTCTCTATAGATGTTTTGGATTATTAAGAATACAGCGTTCCCTCATTTAACGCTGGGGTTACATTTTAAAAAATACTCGTTTTAAGTGAAATCCGTGTAGTAGAAGTTTTTTTTGTGTGTTTTTCTTCATTATATATTTTTTTCTGTTTACATTATATGTTTTTTCATTTACAGGATTTTGTTTTTTTCGTTTGCTGTGCATGTTTTTTCGTTTACAGGTTTTATTTATTTATTTATTATATACGGTGTATGTTTTTTCGTTTCTTATATATGTTTTAAGTCTGTAAACCTGCTAACCACACACTTTATAAACTTTTCTCAGACAGGCATTACATTTTCTTACATTTCTCTCAAAGTTCAAACCTTGGTGGATTAAAAAAAAAAAAAAAAGTACAGTACAGTTTAATTGGTTTTACCTTTTAAAATCGTTTTTAAATATATTTATTTTTATATTGTTTTGTATTGGTTTAATATTTAGTTTTTGTTTTTATTCAGTCATTGGTGGAGCTAAGGATACTATTTGAATATTGTTTCTAATATTGTTGTGCAGCACTTTGGAAACATTTCTGTTGTTTAAATGTGCTATATAAATAAAGCGGATTGGATTGGAAGAATGAAACCTAAAGATCAAAACCTGTTTTTTTAGGGCTCTAGGATTTTTTGACCTATAAATAAGCCCGGGTTTTATCATAAAGCCCGCAGCATTTCCACACATAACCAGAGTCACACCATAATTTTGGGTTTTAAATCCTGCGCTTTTGACTTGGTCCTGCATCATAAAGGTGCGAGAGGGCCTTCGTTTCCAAAATAAGCCATATTAAAAAACGTGTTCAGATCATATCCCCCACCACAGTATACATTCTGTACTTTACAGGACACATGGCATGTAGAAGATTGATTGACAATGGTCTACAGTCCTTTTAGCGAATCAGAACGCAGAACACAATGCACATTCATACGCTTTAAAAAAAAAAAAAAAAAAAAGCATGCAACGCTGTAAAAAATTACACACACAAAATAAAAAATGTGTAACGGCGAGGCTGTGTAAAGTGAACTGTGTTGTAGCGAGGGAACACTGTACATGATAAACAATGTTTAAACATTGTTTAATCATTTATTTTCAGCACTAAACAACATTAACAATAAAGTAACCTCCTGTACTTATTAATGTTTTATCTGAAATAAATCTACATGGTCTGATTCTCTGAATGCTGTAATAATAATTTAAAAAAAAAAACCTCACATTGACTGCAGGAGTGCAAAAAAGTGACACACACTGGTTGTCATGGAGATAAGCATCAATGCGCAGCATCCAATCAGAAGTCTCATGATGTCTGTCAGAATAATTGTATATAAGTTATCACACAACTTGTTTGCTACGAGTTCAGGTCTATTAAACAGACAAAGAAGCAAGGAATTAAACAGAGACAGAATTCAATTTAGCTCAATGAGGAGAAACGTCTGGGCTGTAGCCTTTGTACCAGTCTTCCACCACGCTCGGACGAAATATTGTACGCCTCCTCTTTTATTTGGATTTTCCCTGATTACATGGCAACAGCTGTTTCTAAAGGGACGGGGGTAGTAAACAGCCGCTGCCTTTTTGTCACAAAACAGTTCAAAGAAAAGGTGCCGGGAGGGGGGGTCAGGTCCTGCTTCCTCTCCGCTTTGTAGATCTCGGGTCAAGAAAAAAATCTTCCTGTGGATTACAATACATCAAAGAAACCGACACCTTCATGTCGTGTCCCATCCTACAGTGGCGTTTTACAAGCCTTTTGATTGGTAAGATCAAAGACAGCTTTTGTCCTCTCGCCGAGAACTCATGGAAAACACAAAGTTTTGTGATAACTTAGATACAATTATTCTGACATTTATCATGACCCGAAATCTACAAAACAGAGAGGGGGCAAACCTGACACCGCTCCAAGCACTTTTTTTGTTTTGTTTGAACTGTTTATGACCCAGTGCAGCTGTTTATGACCCCCAACCCTTAGAAGCAGTTGCAACTATGTAATCAGGAAATGCCCAAATAAAGGAGGAGGCGTGGAGCTCCCGCCTCAGAGCGGTGGGGTGACACTGTACGAGGGTGCAGGTCCACACGCGCTCTCCCTGATTAGATGGCAACAGCTGTTTCTAAAGGGACGGGGGTAGTAAACAGCCGCTGCCTTTTTGTCACAAAACAGTTCAAAGAAAAGGTGCCGGGAGGGGGGGTCAGGTCCTGCTTCCTCTCCGCTTTGTAGATCTCGGGTCAAGACAAAATCTTCCTCTGGATTACAATAGATCAAAGAAACCGACACCTTCATGTCGTGTCCCATCCTACACAGTGGCGTTTTACAAGCCTTTTGATTGGTAAGATCAAAGACAGCTTTTGTCCTCTCGCGGGAACTCATGGAAAACACAAAGTTTTGTGATAACTTAGATACAATTATTCTGACATTTATCATGACCCGAAATCTACAAAACAGAGAGGGGGCAAACCTGACACCGCTCCAAGCACTTTTTTTGTTTTGTTTGAACTGTTTATGACCCAGTGCAGCTGTTTATGACCCCCAACCCTTAGAAGCAGCTGCAACTATGTAATCAGGAAATGCCCAAATAAAGGAGGAGGCGTGGAGCTCCCGCCTCAGAGCGGTGGGGTGACACTGTACGAGGGTGCAGGTCCACACGTGCTCTCCCTGATTAGATGGCAACAGCTGTTTCTAAAGGGACGGGGGTCGTAAACAGCCGCTGCCTTTGGTCACAAAACAGTTCAAAGAAAAGGTGCCTGGAGGGGGGTCAGATCCTGCTTCTTCTCCGCTTTGTAGATCTCGGGTCAAGACAAAATCTTCCTATGGATTACAATACATCAAAGAAACCGACACCTTCATGTCGCGTCCCATCCTACACAGTGGCGTTTTACAAGCCTTTTGATTGGTAAGATCAAAGACAGCTTTTGTCCTCTCGCCGGGAACTCATGGAAAACACAAAGTTTTGTGATAACTTAGATACAATTATTCTGACATTTATCATGACCCGAAATCTACAAAACAGAGAGGGGGCAAACCTGACACCGCTCCAAGCTGTTTTTTTTGTTTGTTTGAACTGTTTATGACCCAGTGCAGCTGTTTATGACCCCCTGCCCTTAGAAGCAGCTGCAGCTATGTAATCAGGAAATGCCCAAATAAAGGAGGAGGCGTGGAGCTCCCGCCTCAGAGCGGTGGGGTGACACTGTACGAGGGTGCAGGTCCACACACGCTCTCCCTGATTAGATGGCAACAGCTGTTTCTAAAGGGACGGGGGTCGTAAACAGCCGCTGTCGTTTTGTCACAAAACAGTTCAAAGAAAAGGTGCCTGGAGAGGGGTCAGGTCCTGCTTCCTCTCCGCTTTGTAGATCTCGGGTCAAGACAAAATCTTCCTGTGGATTACAATAGATCAAAGAAACCGACGCCTTCATGTCGCGTCCCATCCTACACAGTGGCGTTTTACAAGCCTTTTGATTGGTAAGATCAAAGACAGCTATTGTCCTCTCGCCGGGAACTCATGGAAAACACAAAGTTTTGTGATAACTTAGATACAATTATTCTGACATTTATCATGACCCGAAATCTACAAAACAGAGAGGGGGCAAACCTGACACCGCTCCAAGCACTTTTTTTGTTTTGTTTGAACTGTTTATGACCCAGTGCAGCTGTTTATGACCCCCTGCCCTTAGAAGCAGCTGCAGCTATGTAATCAGGAAATGCCCAAATAAAGGAGGAGGCGCACGCGCTCTCCCCATGAGCTAAATTGAATCCTGTCTCTGTTTGATTCCTTGCTTCTTGTCTTGTTTAATAGATAGTTTGGTGTTGGAACCTGACAATGTCACCGCTTTGCTAATCACGTCCTCTCCAAGATATCTGGGGGTTGTTGCTATGGACAAAAAAACTACTTCTGCTGTAGTGATGGTATAGGATGTGAACTTTGCTCTCAGGAGGGACCAAGACTCACAGGAAGTGAAGTAAGTTGTGCTGCTCTTCTGCGTCAAGACATTCTTCTCCAATGCGGTCCCACCGCCGCTGCTGCTGGCCATGTTCCTGTGACTGGATCCCGCGGTTCCCTCTAGCAACCAGCGCACACACAAGCACAACAAGGAGACGCCGTTAGTCATGGGGCACTTCCCTCCCGGCTGCACGCTCGTAATTACTGCACGGGGCCTTTTTGGCTCCTGCATCAACAACTCACTTGGCGGAAGGGACGTCAGTCTGCTTGTGGACTCTGTCGCCAACACAAGGAACATAATTAGAACAATCCAATATCTTGAATTTGTTTACTTTAACGTTAACGGGAGAGCAAGTGACGAATGAGTGGGAGGAGCCTGATGATTAGTCCCCAAAGCATGAAAGTGAGAGTGATGTTGACATCTTCTAACAAGGAGCATCCTTAAAAGGTGACTTCTTCATTTTGTTTGGCTCGCACCACAAAAGTTGGAGCTGCCAGGTGGAGGAAAGTGCTTTTTAACGGTAGCTTTTTGTGGAGAGGCGCCTTACATGGAGTTTTCACATTCACGGCCATGTTACGGAGAGCCAAAAGGCTTATTTTGTTGTTACTCAAATGAAAAACTGTTTTAGTTTTTCAGATGAACTCAAATAAATGACCTAATGCTTAAATGTTATTCATTTAATGTAATTCTAATATAATAGTTCAAATCAAATGTAAAAAAAAAGTTTTAGTTTTCCAGACTAAATATAAAACAATTCTAAAAAATACCTCAAATTGTATCTAATTAAATTAACAATGTAATAATAATAATAATAATAATGAAATGTTAAATAAAATATTTTTAAATATATTTTTTATTCTTGTTTTTCTAGATATATAAGTATTAAAAAAAATATTCTAATTGATAAAGAGTATTATATGATAATTATGAAGAATTATAAATATAATTAAATTATTATACATGTACTGTACTGTAATATATATTATATAGACTATTTTTTATATATAATATACATATAATATAATAAGACTGTACATGTACTGTAAATGTATAATGTATTTATATTATTCACATGTGAATAATACTATATAATAGACTGTATTTATATAATTCACATTTGAATAATGCAGTATAATAGGCTGTATTTATATTATTCACATGTGAATAATGCAGTATAATAGACTGTATTTATATTATTCACATGTGAATAATGCTGTATAATAGACTGTATTTATATTATTCACATGTTAATAAAGCTGTATATTAGACTGTATTTATGTTATTCACATGTGAATAATGCAGTAGAATAGACTGTATTTATATTATTCACATGTGAATAATGCTGTATAATAGACTGTACTTATATTATTCACATGTGAATAATGCTGTATAATAGACTGTATTTATGTTATTCACATGTGAATAATGCTGTATAATAGACTGTATTTATATTATTCACATGTGAATAATGCAGTATAATAGACTGTATTTATATTATTCATATGTGAATAATGCAGGAGAATAGACTGTATTTATATTATTCACATGTGAATAATGCTGTATAATAGACTGTATTTATATTATTCACATGTGAATAATGATGTATAATAGACTGTATTTATGTTATTCACATGTGAATAATGCTGTATAATAGACTGTATTTATATTATTTACATGTAAAACAATACCTAAGTGTTTATTGTCTATTGTGAGTGAACAGTGGTGCTGAATTTCCCCCAGGGATCAATAAAGTACTTTCTATTCTATTCTATAATAATATATAATTCTAATAAATTCTAATAAAAATATATAATTCTAAAAATACCTCAATTATATATATTTAAATTAATAATACAATGTTAAATAAAATGTTTTGAAAAAACGTTTTTATTCTTGTTTTTCCAGACATTTAAGTATTTAAATAAATATTCCAATTGATAAACAGTATAATGTGATAATTATGAAGAATTATAAAAATAATTAAAATAAGTATTATAATAATATATGATTCTAATAAATTGTGATAAAAATATATAATTCTAAAAATACCTCAATTAGATATATTTAAATTAATAATGCAATAAAATAACAATCATAATAATACAATGTTAAATTAAATATTTTTAAATAGATTTTTTATTCTTGTTTTTCCAGACATTTAAGTATTTAAATAAATATTCTAATTGATAAACAATATTACATGATAATTACGAATAATTATAAATATAATTAAAATAATTATTATAATAATATATAATTCTAATAAATTCTAATAAAAATATATAATTCTAAAAATACCTCAATTATCTATATTTAAGTTAATTATACAATGTTAAATAAAATGTTTTAAAAAACTTTTTTTGGGGGGGTATAGCTCGGTTGGTAGAGTGGCCGTGCCAGCAACTTGAGGGTTGCAGGTTCAATCCCCGCTTCCGCCATCCTAGTCACTGCTGTTGTGTCCTTGGGCAAGACACTTTACCCACCTGCTCCCAGTGCCACCCACACTGGTTTAAATGTAACTTAGATATTGGATTTCACAATGTAAAGCGCTTTGAGTCACTTGAGAAAAAGTGCTATATAAATGTAATTCACTTCACTTTTATTCTTGTTTTTTTCCAGACATTAAAGCATTTGAATAAATGTTATAATTGATAAACAGTACAATGTGATAATTAAGAAGAATTGTAAATATAATTAAAATAATTATTATAATATTTAAAATAATAACATACAATTCTAATAATACATAATTCTAAGAGAATATACAATTCAAAATACCTCAATGATATATACTTAAATTAATGATGTAATTAAATAATAATCATAATACAATGTTAAATGAATAATGTGACAATTATGAAGAATTATAAATATAATTAAAATAATTATTATAAATATTTGATACAATAATATAAAATTGTAATATATTTAAAAAATAACCATGCTTTACAAAACTGCATTTTTTTAGAATTAAACATGTAAACAAATTAGAATTATCTATTGAAAAGTACCTAAACAAAATATCAATACAATTTAAAATATTTTGGGGACACTGTATGATCACTTATTTGGCATCTATATTTATAAACTACAATCCACAATAATAAACATGTTTAGTCACTACAGTTCACTATTTTTTTTAGCGTATTCTACATTTTCTTAGCCTAATTTATGCATTTTCAAGCAAGAAAATGGTGTATTGAACTATAATGATCAATACTGCAGCTATGAGATGGCTTCTAAAGTCAGTATTGTTTTCTATCATTATGTGTACTATATTGAATTAAACAAGTACAAAGGTGTGTTATTTCATGTCTAGATGCCTCATATAATATTAAAAACTATTTAGAAGACTGTTTTGTTTTTTTTACTGTACTGTATGTACTTTTGTCTTGTCTTGGAGCTGGCAAGTGTACCTAATGAGTGTGTATATACTTCCTGGACGTGATCATTAATAACGCTAACAGTGTGCACCAACATCATCATTCCTCCCTCATCTCCTCCTCCTCCTCCTCCTCCTCTCCTTCTTCTCCTTCCAGACTTTTATGGCTACCAACTAAAGGCGGACATACTTTAGCTGGTTAGCGCTGCCAACAAGAACGCCTTAGTGACGCCAACTTCGTGTCCATCTCCTAAAACCTCTTTTGAGCTTTTGTAATGTGTTTCTGTTCCCCCCTCCATTTAAGTGTGTCTCGCTACGCTTCAATGTAAAGAGCAGGCTTTGCTACACATCCTAAAATAATGAGAGTTGTGAGGCTGGAATGAGGCTGTAACATAACGTGTAACATTAGCCCTCGCTAACGAACATTTGTGTCCTGACGCCACGCCATTATATTTAAAAAAGTGACGGGCGATGAGAAGAATGGTCCGACCTGGTGATGGGTCCACTTCCAGACGCCACTTGACCCGCCCGCGCTGATAAAGTCCTTAGGACATTGAGTTATTTGAGCTGGCCGGGCGTGACGGCGGGGAAAAGAGCGCCACAGAAATATGAAAGCTGAGAGACAGAAGCAGAAAGTCATGCTGTGATGATGGTGACGGTCAGCAGCCCAATAAAAATAAAGTGTAATACAAAGAAACTAAAAGACTAAAGTGGTATTTAAGGGGGTTATTTTGGTCTTTGAACACAACCTTTTCAAGAGACATGTGCCTTTAGTACAGTGGAACCTCTTTAGGTCTTTGAACACAACCTTTTCAAGGAGACATACAGTGGAACCTCTTTAGGTCTTTGAACACAACCTTTGCCTTCAATACAGGGGAACCTCTTTAGGTCTTTGAACACAACCTTTTCAAGGAGACATACAGTGGAACCTCTTTAGGTCTTTGAACACAACCTTTGCCTTCAATACAGTAGAACCTCTTTAGGTCTTTGAACACAACCTTTTCAAGGACACATACAGTAGAACCTCTTTAGGTCTTTGAACACAACCTTTTCAAGGAGACATACAGTAGAATCTCTTTAGGTCTTTGAACACAACCTTTGCCTTCAATACAGGGGAACCTCTTTAGGTCTTTGAACACAACCTTTTCAAGGAGACATACAGTGGAACCTCTTTAGGTCTTTGAACACAACCTTTGCCTTCAATACAGTAGAACCTCTTTAGGTCTTTGAACACAACCTTTTCAAGGAGACATACAGTGGAACCTCATTAGGTCTTTGAACACAACCTTTGCCTTCAATACAGTAGAACCTCTTTAGGTCTTTGAACACAACCTTTGCCTTCAATACAGGGGAACCTCTTTAGGTCTTTGAACACAACCTTTTCAAGGAGACATACAGTAGAACCTCTTTAGGTCTTTGAACACAACCTTTGCCTTCAATACAGTAGAACCTCTTTAGGTCTTTGAACACAACCTTTGCCTTCAATACAGTGGAACCTCTTTAGGTCTTTGAACACAACCTTTGCCTTCAATACAGTAGAACCTCTTTAGGTCTTTGAACACAACCTTTTCAAGGAGACATACAGTAGAACCTCTTTAGGTCTTTGAACACAGCCTTTGCCTTCAATACAGTGGAACCTCTTTAGGTCTTTGAACACAACCTTTTCAAGAGACATGTGCCTTTAGTACAGTGGAACCTCTTTAGGTCTTTGAACACAACCTTTTCAAGGAGACATACAGTAGAACCTTTTTAGGTCTTTGAACACAACCTTTTCAAGGAGACATACAGTAGAACCTCTTTAGGTCTTTGAACACAACCTTTTCAAGAGACATGTGCCTTTAGTACAGTGGAACCTCTTTAGGTCTTTGAACACAACCTTTTCAAGGAGACATACAGTAGAACCTCTTTAGGTCTTTGAACACAATCTTTGCCTTCAATACAGTCAAACCTCTTTAGGTCTTTGAACACAACCTTTGCCTTCAATACAGTGGAACCTCTTTAGGTCTTTGAACACAACCTTTTCAAGGAGACATACAGTAGAACCTCTTTAGGTCTTTGAACACAACCTTTGCCTTCAATACAGTGGAACCTCTTTAGGTCTTTGAACACAACCTTTGCCTTCAATACAGTGGAACCTCTTTAGGTCTTTGAACACAACCTTTTCAAGGAGACATACAGTGGAACCTCTTTGAACCTCTTTGAACCTTTGCCTTCAATACAGTGGAACCTCTTTAGGTCTTTGAACACAACCTTTTCAAGGACACATACAGTGGAACCTCTTTAGGTCTTTGAACACAACCTTTGCCTTCAATACAGTGGAACCTCTTTAGGTCTTTGAACACAACCTTTGCCTTCAATACAGTGGAACCTCTTTAGGTCTTTGAACACAACCTTTGCCTTCAATACAGTGGAACCTCTTTAGGTCTTTGAACACAACCTTTGCCTTCAATACAGTGGAACCTCTTTAGGTCTTTGAACACAACCTTTTCAAGGAGACACACAGTGGAACCTTTTTAGGTCTTTGAACACAACCTTTTCAAGGAGACATACATCATCATCATCATCAGCCGTTGTCAGTCCACTGCTGGACGAAAGCCTCAGCATGTTTCTGCCATAGTGAACAATCTCTCTTGGCGTACTCTTCATGCTGGTTACAGTGGAACCTCTTTAGGTCTTTGAACACAACCTTTGCCTTCAATACAGTGGAACCTCTTTAGGTCTTTGAACACAACCTTTTCCTTCTATACAGTGGAACCTTTTTAGGTCTTTGAACACAACCTTTTCAAGGAGACATACAGTAGAACCTCTTTAGGTCTTTGAACACAACCTTTGCCTTCAATACAGTGGAACCTCTTTAGGTCTTTGAACACAACCTTTGCCTTCAATACAGGGGAACATCTTTGGGTCTTTGAACACAACCTTTTCAAGGAGACATACAGTGGAACCTTTTTAGGTCTTTGAACACAACCTTTTCAAGGAGACATACAGTGGAACCTCTTTAGGTCTTTGAACACAACCTTTGCCTTCAATACAGTGCTCTTTAGGTCTTTGAACACAACCTTTTCAAGGAGACATACAGTAGAACCTCTTTAGGTCTTTGAACACAACATTTTCAAGGAGACATACAGTAGAACCTCTTTAGGTCTTTGAACACAACCTTTGCCTTCAATACAGTAGAACCTCTTTAGGTCTTTGAACACAACCTTTTCCTTCTATACGGTGGAACCTTTTTAGGTCTTTGAACACAACCTTTTCAAGGAGACATACAGTAGAACCTCTTTAGGTCTTTGAACACAACTTTTTCAAGGAGACATACAGTAGAACCTCTTTAGGTCTTTGAACACAACCTTTTCAAGGAGACATACAGTAGAACCTCTTTAGGTCTTTGAACACAACTTGCCTTCAATACAGTGGAACCTCTTTAGGTCTTTGAACACAACCTTTGCCTTCAATACAGGGGAACCTCTTTAGGTCTTTGAACACAACCTTTGCCTTCAATACAGGGGAACCGCTTTAGGTCTTTGAACACAACCTTTTCAAGGAGACATACAGTGGAACTTCTTTAGGTCTTTGAACACAACCTTTTCAAGGAGACATACAGTAGAACCTCTTTAGGTCTTTGAACACAACCTTTTCAAGGAGACATACAGTGGAACCTCTTTAGGTCTTTGAACACAACCTTTTCAAGGAGACATACAGTAGAACCTCTTTAGGTCTTTGAACACAACCTTTTCAAGGAGACATACAGTGGAACCTCTTTAGGTCTTTGAACACAACCTTTTCAGGGAGACATACAGTAGAACCTCTTTAGGTCTTTGAACACAACCTTTTCAAAGAGACATACAGTGGAACCTCTTTAGGTCTTTGAACACAACCTTTGCCTTCAATACAGTGGAACCTCTTTAGGTCTTTTAACACAACCTTTTCAAGGATACAGTGGAACCTTTTTAGGTCTTTGAACACAACCTTTTCAAGGAGACATACAATAGAACCTCTTTAGGTCTTTGAACACAACCTTTTCAAGGAGACATACAGTAGAACCTCTTTAGGTCTTTGAACACAACCTTTGCCTTCAATACAGTAGAACCTCTTTAGGTCTTTGAACACAACCTTTTCAAGGAGACATACAGTGGAACCTCTTTAGGTCTTTGAACACAACCTTTTCAAGGAGACAGAGTGGAACCTCTTTAGGTCTTTGAACACAACCTTTTCAAAGAGACATACAGTGGAACCTCTTTAGGTCTTTGAACACAACCTTTGCCTTCAATACAGGGGAACCTCTTTAGGTCTTTGAACACAACCTTTTCAAGGAGACATACAATAGAACCTCTTTAGGTCTTTGAACACAACCTTTTCAAGGAGACATACAGTAGAACCTCTTTAGGTCTTTGAACACAACCTTTGCCTTCAATACAGTAGAACCTCTTTAGGTCTTTGAACACAACCTTTTCAAGGAGACATACAGTGGAACCTCTTTAGGTCTTTGAACACAACCTTTTCAAGGAGACATAGTGGAACCTCTTCAGGTCTTTGAACACAACCGTTTCCTTCTATACAGTGGAACCTCTTTAGGTCTTTGAACACAACCTTTTCAAGGAGACATACAGTGGAACCTCTTTAAGTCTTTGAACACAACCTTTGCCTTCAATACAGTGGAACCTCTTTAGGTCTTTGAACACAACCTCTGCCTTCAATACAGTGGAACCTCTTTAGGTCTTTGAACACAACCTTATATATATATGTATATATACACACACACACATATACATACATACAAATACATACAAACATATATACATCAAATCCAAGCAAACCAATAGGTTGTGCCAAACAACATATGTCCAAGCCAGTCAGAGCTTTTCTTCTTGGCACTCACACACACACACATACACCGGTTGTTATTTCAAGTTTCAAGGCTGAAAAAGACGGGTTGTCTTTGGTTCAAAGACTTCATGCAAACCAACAAGTGGCACCAAATGACTTCAGCCAGAGCTTTTCTTCCCGACACCCACACAAAAAGTTCCAAGGCTACCAAAAACACGCACGGGACCACAGATGTACAATACATGCCAACCAACAGCTGGAGTGGTTGTCACTTCATTCATGTACTGAAAACCTCATTTCCAAAACAATAATAGTAGTTTAGTCTTTTGGGAAGAAATCCTAAAAAGAAAG
>NC_084739.1:67768570-67776070 GCF_033978785.1 Entelurus aequoreus
TAAGGGGCAAAGGTTGTATTGTTTATAGTAATAACTAATAATAATAATAATAACAACCGTCCATAGCGTTTCTACTCGAAAGGATTCTTCATTCATCACTCCGAGCAACGTTTGTAAGTTTTACAATACAACTAAAACAATCCTTACTTACTAAACCGTCCCGTGTGGGAGTGTTTTCATGCATGCTTTCGTAAAGTAATCAAGCTAGCGTTGTTGGCATTAGCTAATATGCTAACACGTTTACGTGGGTCTGTAATAATAATAATAATAATAATGGATTAGATTTTATATCGCATTAATATCATTAACTTACAACGGCATTCTTTTCGTATCGTTTCAGTTTCCTAATTTCACCGTGGAGTTATTGAGTCTGTTTTGCTGTTTGGAGAGCTAGCTTCCGCAGCTAGTGGGTCCGTGACCGTGGCTTCTGTTTTGTTTGATCAGCCGTTTTACTGCCGTTTGACAGGCAACCGTTTGGAAACAATTAATATGAAAAAAAATATTTATTTCTTCTAAAATTTGGTGGGTGCGGCTTGAATTCCAATGCCCTTGATAGCCCGGAAAATACATTAATATTTGTATTTATTGGAATCAAAATGTCTCATTACGTCTTTTTGCCCTTTTTTTCTTACTGTTGTTTTTTTCCCTGACAATATTCCACGTCATTACACCATACAGACTGCCACAAATCCCCTGTGAATAGCTTACAAAAGGCACAAAAAGGAGCAGCTTTTATTGTGTCGGGATAAGAAAGAAACAAAAGCAACAGAAGCCCATCCTTCATTAGGAATATTTGGCATTAAAAACTTCCCTATTTCTATTTTTCCCCCACATGCTGACCACACCCTTTTTTTTTGCAAACCCACTTCCTAAATTCCATTAGATTCTGCATATATATATATATATATATATATATATATATATATATATATATATATATATATATATATATATATATATATATATATATATATATATATATATATATATATATATATATATATATATTTTCTGGATTACGTTTTGAACCTTGTGGCTCATAAAAGGGTGTGGCTAATTTATGGGTTTTTCTTTGCTCTATCAAGCTAGCGTCGTTAGTATTAGCTAATATGCTAACTGTGTTACTATTATTAACTTACAACATACAAAGATATGTATTGTTTCAGTTCTGTCATTTCACCGTGGAGTTTGTTTAGCTGTTTGGAGAGCCAGTGGGTCCGTGACGATGGCTTCTGTTTTGTTTGATCAGCCGTTTTACTGCCGTGTTACAGGCAACCGTTGGGAAACAATGAATATATGTAAATAAACATTCATATATGGAAAAAAATATTTCTTTCTTCTAAAATTTGGTGGGTGCGGCTTAAATTCCGATGCCCTTGATAGCCCGGAAAATACGTTAATATTTGTATTTATTGGAATCAAAATGTCTCATTACGTCTTTTTGCCCTTTTTTTCTTACTGTTGTTTTTTTCCCTGACAATATTCCACGTCATTATACCATACAGACTGCCACAAATCCCCTGTGAATAGCTTACAAAAGGCACAAAAAGGAGCAGCTTTTATTGTGTCGGGATAAGAAAGAAACAAAAGCAACAGAAGCCCATCCTTCATTAGGAATATTTGGCATTAAAAACTTCCCTATTTCTATTTTTTCCCCACATGCTGACCACACCCTTTTTTTTGCAAACCCACTTCCTAAATTCCATTAGATTCTGCATATATATATATATATATATATATATATATATATATATATATATATATATATATATATATATATATATATATATATATATATATATATATATATATATATATATATATATACCATATTTCCTGGATTACGTTTTGAACCCTGTGGCTCATAAAAGGGTGTGGCTAATTTATGGGTTTTTCTTTGCTCTATCAAGCTAGCGTCGTTAGTATTAGCTAATATGCTAACTGTGTTAGTATTATTAACTTACAACATACAACGATATGTATCGTTTCAGTTCCGTCATTTCACCGTGGAGTTATTGAGTCTGTTTAGCTGTTTGGAGAGCTAGCTTCCGCAGCTAGTGGGTCCGTGACTATGGCTTCTGTTTTGTTTGATCAGCCGTTTTACTGCCGTATTACAGGCAACCGTTGGGAAACAATGAATATATGTAAATAAACATTCATAAATGGAAAAAAATATTTCTTTCTTCTAAAATTTGGTGGGTGCGGCTTGAATTCCGATGCCCTTGATCGCCCGGAAAATACATTAATATTTGTATTTATTGGAATCAAAATGTCTCATTACGTCTTTTTGCCCTTTTTTTCTTACTGTTCTTTTTTTCCCTGACAATATTCCACGTCATTATACCATACAGACTGCCACAAATACCCTGTGAATAGCTTAGAAAAGGCACAAAAAGGAGCATCTTTTATCGTGTCGGGATAAGAAAGAAACAAAAGCAACAGAAGCCCATCCTTCATTAGGAATATTTGGCATTAAAAACTTCCCTATTTCTATTTTTTCCCCACATGCTGACCACACCCTTTTTTTTTGCAAACCCACTTCCTAAATTCCATTAGATTCTGCATATATATATATATATATATATATATATATATACCATATTTCCTGGATTACGTTTTGAACCCTGTGGCTCATAAAAGGGTGTGGCTAATTTATGGGTTTTTCTTTGCTCTATCAAGCTAGCGTCGTTAGTATTAGCTAATATGCTCACTGTGTTAGTATTATTAACTTACAACATACAACGATATGTATCGTTTCAGTTCCGTCATTTCACCGTGGAGTTATTGAGTCTGTTTAGCTGTTTGGAGAGCTAGCTTCCGCAGCTAGTGGGTCCGTGACCGTGGCTTCTGTTTTGTTTGATCAGCCGTTTTACTGCCGTGTTACAGGCAACCGTTGGGAAACAATGAATATATGTAAATAAACATTCATATATGGAAAAAAATATTTCTTTGTTCTAAAATTTGGTGGGTGCGGCTTGAATTCCGATGCCCTTGATAGCCCGAAAAATACGTTAATATTTGTATTTATTGGAATCAAAATGTCTCATTACGTCTTTTTGCCCTCTTTTTCTGACTGTTGTTTTTTTCCCTGACAATATTCCACGTCATTATACCATACAGACTGCCACAAATCCCCTGTGAATAGCTTACAAAAGGCACAAAAAGGAGCAGCTTTTATTGTGCCGGGATAAGAAAGAAACAAAAGCAACAGAAGCCCATCCTTCATTAGGAATATTTGGCATTAAAAACTTCCCTATTTCTATTTTTTTCCCCAAATGCTGACCACACCCTTTTTTTTTTTGCAAACCCACTTCCTAAATTCCATTAGATTCTGCATATGTATATATATATATATATATATATATATATATATATATATATATATATATATATATATATATATATATATATATATATATATATATATATATATATATATATATATATATATACCATATTTCCTGGATTACGTTTTGAACCCTGTGGCTCATAAAAGGGTGTGGCTAATTTATGGGTTTTTCTTTGCTCTATCAAGCTAGCGTCGTTAGTATTAGCTAATATGCTAACTGTGTTAGTACTATTAACTTACAACATACAACGATATGTATCGTTTCAGTTCCGTCATTTCACCGTGGAGTTATTGAGTCTGTTTAGCTGTTTGGAGAGCTAGCTTCCGCAGCTAGTGGGTCCGTGACTATGGCTTCTGTTTTGTTTGATCAGCCGTTTTACTGCCGTGTTACAGGCAACCGTTGGGAAACAATGAATATATGTAAATAAACATTCATATATGGAAAAAAATATTTCTTTCTTCTAAAATTTGGTGGGTGCGGCTTAAATTCCGATGCCCTTGATAGCCCGGAAAATACATTAATATTTGTACTTATTGGAATCAAAATGTCTCATTACGTCTTTTTACCCTTTTTTTCTTACTGTTGTTTTTTTCCCTGACAATATTCCACGTCATTATACCATACAGACTGCCACAAATCCCCTGTGAATAGCTTACAAAAGGCACAAAAAGGAGCAGCTTTTATTGTGTCGGGATAAGAAAGAAACAAAAGCAACAGAAGCCCATCCTTCATTAGGAATATTTGGCATTGAAAACTTCCCTATTTCCACATATGCTGACCAGACACTTTTTTTTTTTTTTTTTTTGCAAACCCACATCCTAAATTCCATTAGATTCTGCAAAAAAAAAAAAAAAAAAAAAGTCACCACATATCTAAACCTCAGCTGACATATATAAATACATAAAGGCTGCTGAGGTCAAGTCCTGGAATATATTTAGCCCAGTCAAAGTATCCACTGATCATGCTCACTAAGTCACTTCAAAAACACGCCACAGGGGAAAAAAAGAACATCATTTTGGGGTAATTTTGCAGCTCAGCAAGTTATTGTCACAAATGCAGTCAGCAGCTCGCAGGAAAGAAAGAAGCAGCAAGATAAAAAAGAGGGTAGAAAGTTCCTTACCTCCAACAGTCAATCAAGTCCCCCTCAGCCTGTGGACCTCCTGAGGGGGGCCGCGTGTGCTATGGTCTGGACTTCCTCACAGTCCTCTACGCTTTTGCCACAACTTTCCCTCCGAGAAGGGAGGAGGGGAGGGAGGCGAGACTTTGTGGGCAGAGGTCCCAGCCGCGCCCCTTCAGCTTCTGGCAGGTGGAACGAGAACAACTGGAGCTCTGATTTCCCACAGTCAGACCAGGCACTTGAACGCGTCAGCCTGCAAACTTAGAACACTGAGGAGGAGGAGGAGGAACTCCTAAATGTGTGTGTGTGTGTGTGTGTGTGTGTGTGTGTGTGTGTGTGTGTGTGTGTGTGTGTGTGTGTGTGTGTGTGTGTGTGTGTGTGTGTTTATTTTCTGTAAAAAATCAAATGTCAATTTTACAGTAAAATTCTGGCAACTGAGCTGCCTTTTTTTTTTTTAACCATAAAAACAGCAATAGTGTTTTCCCATTTACAGTAATATACACTATACATTTTGAGGTGAAACCATATATTTTTTTACATTTTAGCTTTTAAAAAATCTACTAATCAAAGACATACAAAAATGTGTAATAAAAAAAAAAAAACTGGCAGCTCAGGTGCCGAAATTTTACTGTAAAATTGCAGGTTTTTTTTATTTAAAGTAAAAAAAAAAAAAAATGTAAATCTTACAGTAAAATTTTGGCAACTGAGCTGCCTTTTTTTTTTTTAACCATAAAAACAGCAATAGTGTTTTCCCATTTACAGTAATATACACTATACATTTTGAGGTGAAATCATATTTTTTTTTTACATTTTAGCTTTTAAAAAATCTACTAATCAAAGACATACAAAAATGTGTAATAAAAAAAACAAACTGGCAGCTCAGGTGCCAAAATTTGACTGTAAAATTGCAGATTTTTTTTATTTACAGTAAAAAAAAACAAATGTAAATCTTACAGTAAAATTCTGGCAACTTAGCTGCCTTTTTTTTTTTTTTTTTTAAACCATAAAAACAGCAATAGGGTTTTCCCATTTACAGTAATATACACTATACATTTTGAGGTGAAACCATATTTTTTTTACATTTTAGCTTTTAAAAAATCTACTAATCAAAGACATACAAAAAATGTGTAATAAAAAAAAAAAACTGGCAGCTCAGGTCCCGAAATTTTATTGTAAAATTGCAGGTTTTTTTATTTACAGTAAAAAAAACAAATGTAAATCTTACAGTAAAATTCTGGCAACTTAGCTGCTTTTTTTATTTTTTTTTACCATAAAAACTGCAGTACAGTTTTTCCATTTACAGTAATATACACTACATTTTGAGGTGAAATTATTGCAACTTGCCATATTTTTTTTACATTTAACTTTTTAAAAAATCTACTAATAAATGGCATAAAAAATTGTGTAATAAAACAAACTGGCAGCTCAGGTGCCAAAATTTTAATGTAAAATAATTTTTTTTTAATTTAAAGTAAAAAAAATAAATTTCAATTTTTCAGTAAAATTCTGGCAATTGAGCTGCGTTTTTTTTTTTTTTACCATAAAAACAGCAGTACAGTTTTTCCATTGACAGTAATATACACTACATTTTGAGGTGAAATTATTGCAACTTAGCATATATTTTTTTTACATTTTAGCTTTTAAAAAATCTACTAATAAAAGGCATAAAACATTGTGTAATAAAACAAACAAACTGGCAGCTCAGGTGCCGAAATTGTACTGTAAAAATTGTATTTTATTTTATTTAAAGTAAAAAAAACAATGTCAATTTTACAGTTAAATTCTGGCAACTGAGCTGCGTTTTTTTTTTGTTTTTTTTTATACCATAAAACAGCAGTACAGTTTTTCCATTTACAGTAATATACACTACATTTTGAGGTGAAATTATTGCAACTTAGCATTTAAAAAAAAAAACATTTTAGCTTTTAAAAAATCTACTAATAAAAGGCATAAAAAATTGTGTAATAAAACAAACAAACTGACAGCTCAGGTGCCAAAATTGTACTGTAAAATTATTATTTTTTTATTTAAAGTAAAAAAAAACAAATGTCAATTTTACAGTAAAATTCTGGCAACTGAGCTGCCTTTTTTTTGTACCATAAAAACAACAGTACTGTTTTTCCATTTACAGTAATATACACTACATTTGCAAACTGACATTTTTTTTATTACATTTTATTTAAAAAAAATCTACTAATAAAATGCATAAAACATTGTGTAATAAATTAAAACAACTAGCAGCTCAGGTGCCAAAATCTTACTGTAAAATTAGATTTTTTTTATTTACAGTAAAAAAAACAATGTCGATTTTACAGTAATATTCTGGCAACTGAGCTGCCTTTTTTTTTTTTTAACCATAAAAACAGCAGTACTGTTTCTCCATTTACAGTAATATACACTACATTTTGAGGTGAAATTATTGCAACTTAGCATATTTTTTTTTTTTAACATTTTAGCTTTTAAAAAATCTACTAATAAAAGGCATAAAAAATTGTGTAATAAAACAAAAAAACTGACAGCTCAGGTGCCAAAATTGTACTGTAAAAAAAAATTTTTTAAATTTAAAGTAAAAAAAAAACTAATGTCAATTTTACAGTAAAATTCTGGCAACTGAGCTGCCTTTTTTTTGTACCATAAAAACAACAGTACAGTTTTTCCATTTACAGTAATATACACTACATTTGCAAACTGACATTTTTTTTTTTTTTTACATTTTAGTTAAAAAAAATCTACTAATAAAATGCATTAAAAAATGGTGTAATAATAGTATTCACTGTTAGAAGCGGCCCTCTGGGGCCAAACATAACTGCCATGTGGCCCTCAGTGAAAACCACTTTGACACTGTAGCGAGAACAACTGCACGGAAGGCTGGAGCTCTGATGTCCCACAGTCGGACCAGGCACCTGAACGCGTCAGCCTGCAAACTTGAAAACACTGAGGAGGAGGAACTCCTAAATGTGTGTGTGTGTGTGTGTGTGTGCGTGTGCGTGTGCGTGTGTGTGGGGGTGGGAACTTTTTCTATCTCTTATTGGA